>NC_090244.1:25143031-25743031 GCF_024489055.1 Chanodichthys erythropterus
GCTCAATATTGGCAGCAGGTGGTTTCGAGTGCAGACTTTTGGACAACAGCCTGGTGTCAAGAAGGGCAGCTAAGAAGCCACTTCTCTCCAAGAAAACCATCAGGGACAGACTGGATTTCTGCAGGATGTACAGGGATTAGACAGAAGATTGGTGCAAAGTTATTTGACTGTCTGGGACATCTGGAAAATCTATTGTCTGGAGAAGCTAAACTCTACCATGAGTCCTGTGTCGTGCCATCAGTGAAGCATCCAGGTGAGGTGTTGCTTTTCATCCAAAAGGAGTGGGCTCTCTAACAATTCTGCCCAAAAACACTGCCATGAATAAAGAATGGTATCAAAACATGCTGCAAGAGTAACTTCTCCCAGTGATCCAGGAGCAATCTGGTGATGATATGTTCATTTTCCAGCATTATGGAGCACCATGTCACAAGACAAGAGAGATGCACATTTTCATGCACACCAATATGCTGATAACTACCAAAAATCAGTTTATTGAAATAACCTAATTTAGCCGCTTACATGCAAATCGGTAACCTGTCAATACAAGTAAACCACGTTTACAAGACTGTATTAAAAAAACAGGTTATTTCCTGGTGGTGACGTCAAAATGGCTATATATTTTCAGAGTATTTCAAAATGTCAGTGGGAAACATGCACCGTCATTCTGCTCTCATATTTGAAGTTTCTATAACTGTACCACTTGTCCTTTGGCTGCACGAGATGAGTACACTTTTTATATTTCTTGGGTCAAGAAAAAGTCAAAGTTTGCAATATATTTCTCCTCCCCTAGATTGAAACACTCGCTGTGGCTGGATGTCATTAATCTGCCATAAGTATAAGAAGGCTTTACTGTCACGTCACACATGTGCACTTCAATAAGCCGACAGGTTAAGGTGTTTACATGTCGGGCAAAATCGGGGTAATGGACAAAAAACTGGCTCTGTCAAGTGGTTTATTCTTCAGCCGTTTATAACCTTACTCCGATAAAGCAAAACGGGTTAACACGTTTACATGACCATAAGCATAATCGGGTTAAGAACGTGCATGTAAACACAATGGCACTGATATCATTACATTGAAATTTTTGATCTGTGGCCAGGCAACTCCCTGGATCTTAATCCCATCGAGAACCAGTCTTCAAAAGACGAGTGGACAAGCAGTAGTTCACAAATCATGATCAACTCCAAGCTCTAATAAGGCAAGAATGAATTGCCATCAGTCAGGATTTGGCCCAGAAGCTGATATCCAGCATGCCAGAGTGAATTTCAGAGGTCATGAAGAAGGGCAACACTGTAAATATTGACTCTTTGCAGCAGACTTTGCTAAACACAAAATTTATGTCACTGCCAATACTTTTGGCCATGGCTTTACTCTTTTTAAAAGTATGCTGAAGTGTATTTTTTTCCACAAGTGATGACAGAATTTAGAGTTTTGGATGAACCATTCTTTTAAGGGTGTTTCTTCAAAAAGGGCCCATTGTTGAAGAAACACCCCTACACATACATATACAGTGTATATATATATATATATATATATATATACAGCTATGGAAAAAATTAAGAGACCACTTTAAGTTCAGAAATCAATGTTAAGTGGTCTCTTAATTTTTCCATAGCTGTATAATATATATATATATATATATATATTTATATATATATATATATATATACACACACATATATATGTATTGTTACATATATATATATATATATATATTAGGGCTGTCAATCGATTAAAATTTTTAATCTAATTAATTACATACTCTGTGATTAATTAATCTAAATTAAGCGCATTTTGCTGTGAAAGTATTAAATATTTCAATTCAAATGAATCAATGCAGGGTTTTTCCTGAGTCAAAAATGGTCTTCGGCGGTGACAACAACTTGCTTTGTTCTTGTTTCACCTCACTCCAGTCTAAACTAACTGATTTTATAGGTAGGCCTAATTTACTTCACATTGTCATTTAAATAACCTGAAAATACTGTGGATTATTAAAGCTAATTTTACTAACCACTCTTGCTAAATTTCAGAGTTGTTCGAGTAAATGATTCATTATAGACCGTCTAGACCGATCAGTTGTTGTCATGATTCATTAAAATTAATCTGTTCAAATGAGTCATTAGGTCGCGAATCGGACATTAGCGAACGTTGACGCATTGCGTGCGAATCGCGACTGTTATTAGGACATCGCAAAAGATTTGTCAACACAGAAAACACTTCACCACTGGATAGGATTTTCTTTTTGTTTACTGAAAGTGTGGTTATGGTTTAGCTGCACGTGCAGGGCGCCTGTCAGAGAAGATGAGGTGACGTTCTTTTGAGCACTTTTCACTCCCAGCGGTTATTCAGGAAAAACATTCTCCGAATGTGCCTCTTGAAACATGGATTCGGTCTTACGAACTTTTGGCATTGTGTCAGTTGATTTAGATTATTATGTGTGAGGTAGAGAGAGTGCACTCGCGCACACGAGAACGACTCCAGGTTCAAAGGTCAATACGGAATGGATTAATTATAAGTTATTTTTTCTCAGATTAATTAATCGAAATTAACGCGTTATTTTGACAGCCCTAATAATTAATATATATACATCTGTTCTATTTTTTTTTTTTTTTTATAGGAAACACTTTACAATAAGGTCTCATTTGTTAAAATTAGTTTATTTACTAACATGAACTAACAATGAGAAAACATTCATCACAGTATTTATTAATATTTGTTACAGTTTATGAAAATACTGTTGCTCATTGTTCATGCCAGTCCACAGTACATTAATTAATGTTAACAAATACAACTTTTGATTATAATAACATTAGTAAATGTTGAAATTAACATTAAGATAAATAAATGCTGTTGATATATAATCATTCTCAGTTCATGTTAACTAAAACTTTATTGTAAAGTATTACCTTTCTCTATGCCAGAAAAAGAAAATTGTGCCATCCAGCCAGTGCCTATGTAAAATGAGCATATGATGAGTCATCTTATTAACCTCACATAATACTGTATCTGTCCACTGCAAACTTCACTCTCTGATCACTATGATACATTTTCTACAATTGCAAGAAGCGTTTTGAAGCCCACAAATACCTTGCTGCTGCTATGGCAGCACACAAACATATTGATTTGTCTGATTAAATTGAAATGAGGTTATGTTTTCTCACGCAACACCAGAAATGTGAAGGTAGAGTTCCACTGTAACTATTATTAGTCACTCTTATGTTCAGGTGAAAATACCACAGGTGTCACACAGATGCTGTGGATTCATTCTTGCCTGACATTATACTGTGTTTGGTATATGTGACATACCTCAGAGCACCTGCACACTAAAGTACAGTGTGCTTTACTGCCAACAGAGACACACAGAGCACAGTCTAGTGCACTAAAATATCTTACATTCCCAACAACAGAGCAAAACATCAGTGCACCTCTTTAGAAAACATTAATATTTACTATGTGTAAGTAGACTTCATGAACATTATTTATAGAAAAAAATGTCTCATTTTGACAGCACAAAAGCAAAAGTTTATTGATAAGTACCATTAACCCTATAAAGCCTACTGTATGGCCTCTAAATGATCAACATGATCTATTGCACAAAATCTACCACATGGCTTCTGTCGTCTGACTGATAGTTTGCACTTTTTTAGCGAGTAAGATAGCTTTTTAGCATAATTGTACAAAAGTCCACCTTCAGCTCATGGTTCATGTGTCTTATTGATGTGAAATCTTTACAGATTTTTATAAAGTAAATGTAAGAATAACTTTTATATTGTTAGTAATATTTCAAGATGAAAACGTACTGGACTTAACCAACTTAGGTTTACTTGATTATCAAACTTACTTAACATATCCTAAGGAAAGGACTCAAAGGACATGGTTGGGTGTCCATTCAAACACCCACACCTCACCAATGCAAAAAAGGAAACAAAGGGAAGGAAATGAGGTTTATTTATAGACTTGACCAGAGGGTTGTGGGTAATATAGTGCACCATATATTGTAGTGTAATTTACTAGGAATTGTGGGAGATGTAGTACAAAGAAAAATAAGAAAAAATAAAGAAAAATAAATGGGTCAATTTACAACAGCTGCTCCCATATACAGTCATGTATTTGCTATTACTCATCTATTTCAGGTAATGGAATCAACTTAGCAACTGGACATACATAAGTTTTTACATTAATAATCTCAGCTCTGACATGCCTATCCTGACTAGGTAAAAGACATACTACCCTGCCAATAGGCCATGATGCTCTTGGGAGTTGAGGATCAATAACTAACACTACAGCCGAGTCATTTAGATTAGATTCTCTATTCCATTTTTGACAGAGCTTCGGACCTGGTAGATCATTTTGAATAAAAGATGCCCAAAACTGGTCAACAAGGACCTGGCTATGACGCCAAGATCTACAGCCAAGGAGTTTACTGTTGGCGTAAATCACCTGGGGTGATTTAGAGTCTCGCTGCCCCATGAGGAGGAGATTTGGGGTGACGGATCAAGGTCTGAAATGTTAGAAGAGGTGTAACCAAGTGGTTTCGAATTTAACACTCCCAACTTCTGCAAGAACTGTCCGTAGGACTTCCTCTGATACTGGTTGGCTGCCAAGTACCACCCACAGAACTGTTTTAACAGAATGTATCTCTCTTTCCCATGAGCCTCCAAAATGAGCTTGTGGAGGATTAAACTTGAATTTGATCTACTGTTTTTCCAATTTGACTTGTAAGGTTTGGTAAGGTTCTGAAAACCTTCCTTCAATTCTCTTGCAGCTCCACGGAAATTACTTCCTTGATCACAAAGAATCTTAAATGGCTGACCTCTCCTGGATATAAAACTGAGTAGGGTATTAGAAAGCTGTCCACATCTAAACTAGTTAACAAATCAAGATGTAGACATTGAGTGGTCTTACATTTAAACAGAATTCCCTATCTCTTCTCTGTTCTACGACCAATCTTGACATGGAAAGGACCAAAACAATCCATTCTGGTGGACCAAAAGGGAGGTCTGAACACTCAGAGCTTGGAGAGTTGAAGGTCTGACATTTGAGGGATAGATGGCTCCTACCAAACAAGATATTTTGATGTTTTTTTTTTACAGCTTGTTCCCCTCTATTTATCCAATAATTACACAGAAGTTCTGAGAAAACTCTTTTCCAGCATGGAAAAGTTTCTCGTCATAGTCCTTGATGTTTAAACTTAATAATGGATGCTTGGGGTCAAGGACGATTGGATGAACCATTCCAAGCTCCATAGCCTCTACTTGTCTCAGCCTACCACCTACTAAAATAAGTCCTGTTTCTTCTCGGAATTCAGGAGAAGGAGATGACTTTTAGGTTCAATGGCCTTTCCTTCCTTTAAACACTGGTACTCAGAGGGAAAATTTTGTTGCTGGGCTTGTCTTAAAAGAATGGTTTGGACGGAGGAAGGGTCAAAAGAGTTCAGACTATGTTGTTGCAATAACTGGCAGATGTCAACTCTGCCCATGACTGGAAAAAGGAAGGGTCTGGGAGTGCAAGATTTTCCAGTTGTGTTAACCCAAAAAAAAATGGTTTTTGGAGATCAGAGGGCTGTTTCATAAAAGATGCTAAGAAAAGCGAAGATTAAACTCCAAAACCTGACTTGAATTAACCTAACAAATGAGTTTGGGCTAAAACGGTTTCATAAAAGGTAATTGAAGTTCACACAGTCCTGCTAATTCGATCCAGGTTCACCTAGTCAAGATAATTTCGCGTGCATGCTTTTCTTAAGCAGCCCTAGAGGTCGATCATGGATCAAATCGATCCACCACAGGAAAGGGCATACATTTTGTGTTATTTTATGCGTTTGAGACATGGTGTTTTCCTCAGTGCATAACTTAGGCTACTTTTCACAAGTTTATTCTCCATCTGTAAATGTTAGAAAGTAATGCAAATATTTCCATTTTGCGGCTAAACTTCACAGTGAATGAGCGCTGCTCGCGCACATGCGCGCTAAACAGACGGAATGCAATAGAAGCAATAATTCTAAAATATACATTTCGCTAAAATATTTGATGTTGGACATTAAATGTGCCTTATGTACAAGTTTAAACCTACAAGTAAGTGTATGTTTTTATGATAGTAACTGTAAATGGACTATTGTAATGCGGTAAATCAATATACTTTGGGACAATTACTGAGTTTAGATTCATCTTACCAATTAAAATTTAGTCTGTGCATATTTATTTTAATTTTAATTTTGTGATCTTAATTTCTGCTCTTCTAATAACCATAAAGAGTACTACTGCCAAACAAAATCTGAGAGAAATGTAAAAAAAAAACAATCTAATTAAATATTGGGCACAAAACATTTAGCCAGTAAGAAAGGAAAACCTGATTGGGACACTTTTCATTTCAATAGCAAAAAGTGTCCCAATCAACCTGAATTCCATATATACTGTATATTATATTATATTATATTATATTATATTATATTATATTATATTATATTATATTATATTATATTATATTATATTATATTATATTATATTATATTATATTATATATAGACCAGAGTATAGATTAAATATGGGCCTTGGAAAAGGCTAGCTGACTTTATTGTGCTTTGACTTCAGTGGGTAGTTCCAGTGTGGACAACATCCATACATGCAGGCTGCATCTTACTCTGTCACTCTTTTCATAGCTTTTGCTGGCTCTGAAACACTCACTTGGTATTTCTCCTGCTCTTTGTCTAGCAAAAAAGTCACTCATCACTTAATGAAAGCTTACAAATGAAGGCCTGAGTGTTTCAGGTGCCTTGTCACAGGTTTACTGATTTTAAATTTCTGTGTTACTTTTACTATATTTTCACATTTAAAACAATGATTTGGTAATCCTCTTGTACTCTTTCTTGCTAAGAAATAAGCCTCTGACAGTTCTCTCCAAAGTGCTTCCATTGTTGTCAGTATTAAGTCTGAGAATGATTCAGTGGGCTATATAACACTTAATTTTTAAGAAATTACTTCTCTTTAAATGTTTTGTTTCTCATCATACTTACCTTTTAATAAAAAAAAGCCTTAAACTTACACCAATATTTTTTTTTATTTAGCACTATTTAGTAAATGTGTGTATTATATATATATATATATATATATATATATATATATATATATATATATATATTAATAAGGTCAAATAATTGTATGTGAGAGAGTCAGCTGTAATATCATTGCGTTCCTATTGGTCAGTGTTAGAGAAGCTCAGCTTAGCCTGACAGTTAGCCTGCTCCAGACCAGGCTAGTTTCCCAGCATAAGTTGCCAGAGTAACTGAGTTTGAACTAATTTAAGTTTGTTTTATGAAACAGAATTCGCTGAAAACAAGTCTGACTAAGTAAAATAAGCCTGGCTTGTTTTCTAATCTTGTTTTATGAAACAGCCCTCAGAACTATCAGGTCTGGATACTAGATTTTAGGGCCATTGATGTGGAGGATATTTCAGAAATGATGGACCTTGTTGCCATCTATGATCAGGTTTGGCTAGCTGCATCAATGACAGACCAGGGAGTTCAGTTTCCCAAGCCTTCCAGGTCTGTTTAATAGGACTTGGCATAAGAGGGTCAGCCCAGAGACTTCATCCAGCATTGTTGTACAATGACCTTAGCTCACGTTGTGAAGGAAATAATATAACAGGTCATATTGACTAGCAAGGATAGATGGGTCCTACTTTATATTAAGTGGCCTTAACTACTATGTACTTACATCACAAAATAAGTATAATGTACTTATTCGGGTTCATATTGAATTGCAAAACACTTTTGCTGCTATTGAGGTGGAATACGGGTAAGGTTAGGGACAGGATTGGTGGTATGGGTAGGTTTAAGGGTAGGGGTAAGGGTTAAGGGATGGGTCAACAGTGCAATTATAAATGTAATTACAGAAATTAATTACATATGTAATTACATGCAGGTGTTTTTAAAATATAAGTACAATGTAAAAACATGTATGAACACAATAAGTGCATTGTAACAAATGATTAATTTAAATGTAAGTACATAGTAGTTAAGGCCACTTAATATAAAGTGGGTCCGATAGATGTTACGCATAGTTGTTGCTTTATATGCCATAGTTCTGGATCGATACCTCAATGAATCAGAGGGACAGTGCCAACTCAGACCCAAAGCTTCTTCTTTAGGGTCCAAACTAATCCAAAGTTCAGAACTCTCAGACCTGGTTTGAGGAGGAAGATGTCTGAAAACATCAGGCTTGTTATTTGCCCCCTGTTTGATTTCAAATCCCCTACTCATCAGTAAGGAACGTATGCGGTCAAGGTGGTTCTTTGCGGCTTGCACATTTTCGAAACTCTCTAAACAATTATCTACATAGAATGACTGAAGTACAGAATTCACTGTATCTTCATATCCTTCCAAGTGGTCAAAGACATGCTTTTGTAAAGCATATATTGCGCAACATGGACTAAAAAAATGTGCCAAATGGCAAAACTTGCCATCCGTATACATCAGGTGGATTTGACCTATGCATATTGCGACACAGGAAATGTAGAAGAGGACGATCTTCTGGTAGTAGCTAGTGTCCCCACTAATTGCCACTGGGTACTGGCAAAATCAGAGTAAGACACCAATTAAGGAGGGGCCCAACTGTGGAGCAGGAAGAAGTGGGTTGTTCAGAGATGCACCTTTGTATTGATAAGAAAAATTGAAAACTATTTGTGGTTTCCCATTATGCTCCACAAGATGATGAAGAATATACCATGCTTAAAAAGAAGAGTCATGAGGAGGTTCCACTTTGGAAATATAGCCGGACTTCAACCAACTGACTTCAGCAATTTCTTTGTCATAGACAGCCACCGGTTTAGGATTTCGTTGGAGGCAGCGTTCGATACCTCTGAGTGAGGACATAACTGCGTTTGGTGAAGCTCAGTACTGTATGGCAGAAGCAGCATATAATAAAGGAGTGGCATACCTTTGCACGCCATCAACGTCAACTCTTTTGGTCTTGGAGGCTTACAAGTCCACAGCTTCTTGATCTTGTTTAGACCTAGTAATAATCTTCTCATTTCTGAACGCAAGAATGTCTACTTGCCATAATTTCTCTACATGACAAAGATCCTCAACTGGACTAGTGATGGTAAAAAGACATTGCATCTCATAATTGTTAGGAATTGGTATTGGACCTTGCAGTACCCAACCCAACTTAGTTTGGATAGCAGCCGGAGATTTAGGCGGTCCGAAATACACCTGATCAATTAGATTTATCAGGTGTGGGTAGTCTGCACCGATAATGATAAGCGGTTGGACGTTAGAGAATGCTGGAAGTGGTAGACCTCGAAGGTGTAAATCTCAACAGGGTATGTCTGTTCTGCCAGTCTCAATCTGGCAGCAGAAATGGGATTGGAAATGGTATACTTCTTTACTAGATTGGCAGTTGAGGATATTTCAAAGGTTACAGAAGAGCCTTCAAGCGCAATAGTATCTTGACATACGGTGGGACCAGTTAGGGACTCAGCTTCCCCCTTGAGGCCTAAATAATCATAGTCAGATGCTTGAGGTAGCAACATGGTACATTCTGATCAATCAAAGATGGCATAAGTTGCAGGGATCAACCTTTATGATGGAGAAATTCTTCAACAACTTTTAGCAGCACCTTGCCAGAGCCTCCAAGTCGACTAAGATAGAATGTACCATTATCCTGATCACGACAGTTAACTCCATGAAGAATACCTAGATGTCGACCATTACACTGTGGACAGGGTTTTTTCAAGTCACAGTCAACAGCCAGACGGTTAAGCCCGCACCTCCAACACCTCCAATAAAATGCTCTCTACTGGAATAATATCCACATGAATACTTGTAACTCTGCTCTCCATCTTTTGAATTTTGGGGTTTGCTTACTCTGTACAAGACCGTTCGAGTGTTAGTGTGGATCTTTGATTGAGGCTTACTCAGGAGTGGGTTTGGGAAGTCACTAACTTAGTCAAGCATCGCTTGACATTGAGCCTCTTCTTGAAGCCAGGCAGAAAAGTTAATCAGGTTGTCGCTTTGACCATGTAGGACAGCACAAGCATAATGGGCTAAGTTGTTCTGTGGGCAGTTTACTAAGTTCTTGCTGTACATGAGAAGCACAGGTTAGTTCAGATTGATCTTGACACAAAGATTGGAGCATGCCAACCAAAGCTTGAACTTTCATTGCGAAGTTACTAAATGCTCTGCTGTCACCTGGTCGTACTTTGGGAAAAGCTAGAATGGCTTTGATTTCTCTCAAAACTGATGGGATTGCCCATATTTCTGTTGTAGTGCAAAGAGCCATACTGTATGGTCTAGGATCATTAGCATAAGCTAAAGCTAGATCGTGAGCAGGAGGAAATTTTAAATGATCCAACAAGATATGGTATTTGTAATGTTCTGACTCATGAGGTGACAACAAATGTGTCAAAACTGCAACATTGCAAATTCTTGGGGATCATCATTCACCAAAAAATGAAAGGAGGGTTCCTGAACACAAGAAATAGGATAGGAAGGGACATGGTATGAAGCATCGTATTGCTGAGAATGTGGGTGAGAATGAATAAATTGTCATTGTCTATTTTGGAATTGTCATCGTCTGTCTAGTGAGAACAGCCGGTCAAATGAACAAAGCAGGTTGTTGTACAACAAGATACCCTGAATGAACTACAGACTGAATATGATGGCCTACATTAGCTGAAGATACATGAGGAATTGGCTGAGTCGGAGGAGGTAACTGTGCTGTGATGCTTGCATTTGAGGGGAATGAGAATTAGAGGGATCAGGAACTAATGAAACTACAGAAGGCTGGATCACAGTACCTGATTGCAATTGTGTTACATCATGTGTATGTGTATTGTTGAGGTGGACTACATAAGAATAAGGAAGGTGTGGAACAGCTAATGAATTACCTTGCTTACATGTAGATTTCTGTACAACATTCTTAATACATGCACACAATTCCTGAACAATCACCTTTTGTTCAGGAATTGTGTGCATGTATTAAGAATGTAGCAAAGGCATTCTCATCATCAGAAACATCATCATCAAAGGACTCAGATAAATCAGAACATTTAGAAGAAACTGCTAACTGTGACATTCTAGACAATCTCACCAAGCATGCCCTTCTGTCCAACTATTTCTTGTTTAACATCCATATTGAGTAAGTCAGGATGAGGCTGATCACATTCAACAGATGAGCAAGGAGCAGGTCTTAAAGGTGATAAAGAGGATGTTTTCGTCGACTGAGAAACCAAAGACTGAGTTTTTGAAATGCGCGAATGCGTAAGAACAACCCCCCCTCCTTTCGAGGGAACGCCTCCCAAAACTCGTGCCACGAGTATTGGAACACGAGTGTTTACCACCGGAATTCGCGGTATCGTGTTAGTGGATTCATTATGTCAGACCGCAGGTAACTCATAATCTGCAGTTGTTACTCCCGCCTCCGGACAAAAACATTGCATGCAGCGTCTGTGGAGTGTGGAAAGTTACTGGAGCGCGCAGCCGCGCTCGTCTCTCACAAGGAATGTCATGGCAGTGATTGACAAGCCAGAGGGCCAATCTGCGCACGTCTCTCACAAGGAATGTCACGGCAGTGATTGACAAGCCAGAGGGCCAATCGTTTACGCGATTGGCTGATGTTTTTAAGGCCCTACCTCGTGCACATATGATGTATATTAATATGATTCCTTTCAGTGCACCTAATAAATAGTCTTTTATCAGTTAGTAAAGACAGTTTCAAGTAATATTGCAAAAATGTATAAAACAAAACATCGTCTTAGCACCTTTAAGGAACATGGATTTCCTATGTCTGTTTGGTGAGGATCACTTACAACTAGTGTTGATGAGGAAGGGGAGGAGCAGCACGTTCTCATACCATACAATCTGCAAAACGGGCAGAAGTTCTTCTCATTCTTACACTGCATCAGACTGTAGGTCTTGCATGGTAATCCATTCCACCAAATCTCTACCTCCGGCTCGAGGGACCATTTGTTGGATATCCAATGTTAAATACATCCAAAATTCGTTAGAGTTGTAGAAACGTAGTGGTGTGTCTGATTAAAACACTGGAAAAACACCAGTCCTTTGCTGTCTTCAATTTTATTGAGTTCAGGATGCTTAAGTCTTGAGTAATTCAAATGACCCAAAGTACATGGATTCACTTCACATGATGTAAACGGACAGATGTTAAAACAAGGGCAGGATTAACAGGATGGTCTTTAGTCACTACAAACCATACAAGAAGAAAAATCAGGCTTATACAAACAATTCATCAATAAACATTAACAATATATAATAAATCCAAGATAATTATTAAACCCAATCCAAATAATTGAAATAAAGAAATTCATACAATTGACAAAAACAAACTTGATTATCAAACTTACTTAGCACATCCTAAGGAAAGGACTCAAAGGACATGGTTGGGTGTCCATTCAAACACCCACACCTCACCAATGCAAAACGCAAACAAAGGAAGGAAATGGGATCTATTTATAGACCTTGACCAGGGGGTTGTGGGTAATGTAGTGCACCATATATGGTAGTGTAGTTACTAGGAATTGTGGGAGATGTAGTACAAAGAAGAAAGAAAAAATAAAGAAAAACAAAATGTTCTAAAAACAACAGAACAGTAAGTAGTCTGCTATACTGTTATAAAGATCTCATTGATTCACATTACAAACATCATTACAAGGACTCAGGCCACTTCACCACCAGCATGATGCTGTGAAGTGGATCCCCCTGGCTTCACCACGGGCCTGCAGGCCCATTGCTCCGCCTCGGCCTGTCAGCCCTTCAGCTCCGCCTTGGCTCTGCACTCCCTCAGCTCTACAGTGGTCCACCATCACTCAGGCTCCATCAGGCTCCCTTGTCCCTCAGGCTCCTGCTTGGTCTCTTGTCGTCCTGGTCTCCCCAAGGATTTTCGGGGCTCTAGCTGCGCCTCTGCCTTGGCCCTCACTCCCTCCGGTGTCGCCCCGTTCTGCCATACCCCCGTCCTCACCATCGGTCGGCCCCCCCAGTCTCCACCCAGGAAACCCATCATGGCTCCACCTTGCCTCCTACCTATTTCAGTAGCAGCATATCTTATTTGCTTACAGCAGCATGTCTGAGTATCTATTGGCAGTAGCAAGCCCATATTTGCTCTACAGCAGCAGCAATAATCAACAGCAGCAGCAGCAGCAGCAGCAGCGTCAGATCAAGCAGATCTTGTCTGCCCAAAGACCAAATACATTAACATTGCAAATTTCAAAAACATGCTAAAATTGAAATATATACATTTTTCTACTTTTATCATAGCAAGAATGCATTAAATTGATCAAAAGTGACAGTAAAGGCATTTATAATTCTTTTAACCTTTTTCTATTCATCAAAGAAAAATTTATCATGGTTTCCACAAAAATATGAAGCAGCACAACAGTTTTCTACTGATAATAATCAGAAAAGTTTCTTGAGCATCAAATCAGCATATTAGAATGATTTCTGAAGGATCACGTGACACTGAAGACTGGAGTAATGATGCTGAAAATTCTTTGATCACAGGAATAAATTACATTTTAAAATATTTTCACAAAGAAACCAGTTCTTTTAAACTGTAATAATATTTCACCATATTACTGTTTTACTGTATTTTTGCAGCTTTGGTGAGAAGAGACTTTTAAACAGTATTATATACTTCAAAAATAATTATTAATATATTCATATGAATAATATATTCCATGCTGGAAATAAACAATTCCTAACCAGTCTTTTAAACAATATGAGATCATAAAAAGTTTGTGTAATTCTAATAAATTAATATTATGATGGATATTATAAATTCTCTTTAAAATTGTTTTGGTAAAGAGCATGTCACACTCAAGGATCCCACTGACAAGCTCTGGCACTTCATGTCAACTGTTTTAGGCTTTTGCCATTAATAATTAATCCATTCCTCTGAGTAATGACAATGGAATGATGTCATTTTTCTGTCTGTGTTTTGGCATTTGCAGCCATACATAAAAGAAAGTTTCTTTTTAAAAGAGAATATTTGTCAGAGAGGGCCAGAGATGATAAATATTTGACTAAGGTTGTCTTGCTTCTATTAAGAGGCCCGTGTCACAAAACAGGAAGCCACAGTGATTATGATGCAGCTATTTTTGTCTGCGGTACTGGCATTGAGAGGCCAGGTGTGGAAACTTCACAAAGATATTCAGTGATGTTTAGGACAGGCGCGCACACGGACACACTGATGGATTACACCGATTAAAACATCCTGGATGACAAAAGAACTTGTCAACCTAAAGAATAGAAAGGATGGAGCACATAGAAACACACACTAAGCCAGCGTTAACTTCACCTAATGACAATTTTCATAAAAATGAGCACAGATGCACGCTCATACAGTAGTTGTCATGCTGCGCTCTAGTGGCCTCTATTAGTGATGCTTTTCTTTAAAGAGACACTTCACTCATAAATAAATAAATAAACAAACATTTGATCTGATTACTGTCATTTTATACATAATACAAAAAGTGTTATGTTGTCATACAATGAAAGTGGATGGTGCCTGCACCTAATATAAGCATACACAAACATAACATAATAGCATTTATTTTTTTTTTTGCAATTACTGAATACAAATTTTGCTGTTATGTTAATAAAATCAAATAACAAATCACAATGCTTATATGATTGCTTGCAGTACTTTTGTTCCCCTTTTACAGTCACCAATTTCTCATTGTATGTTTATAATTTTATGTGAGTGTGTGTGATACTATATTGTAAATAACAAAAATCACAATTTTTTAAGCCATAGTCACCATCCAGTTTGATTGTATGTTTATATACATAATCAATCTTCAAAACCATCACAGTTTTCCATTTTCATATAGGGAGTTGTATTGACTACTTTTATGACACCTTTTGGAGTTGGACAGCTCTTGTCATACTCCACTATAATTATTAATAAAATAATCACAATTTCCATTTAATGAACACAGTGGCACTTCAAGAGTAGTTTTTGACAGATGACATTTAATTCAATTGACATCTGACATTCAGATCACTACTGGGTCGCCCATTGTGTTGACAACTAAACCTCCAGAGTAAATCTGAGACGTCATAAATAGACAAAGCCAATACATGGCTGGAAAACTAAGAGCATTAAACAATTGCTTACAAAAGCTTTCAAGTCAGTCTTCATATGTTTATTTCATCTAGCACAATGCAATGAGACAGTCTGACATGTAAACTACATTTAGTGAACTGCAGTGTGCAGGTCTGGGAGAAAAGCACTGCTCTAGATAGATAAGTGGTACAGGCACAAGTAATTGTCCTCTCACATCTGAATACTAATATTTTATATATATATATTATATATATACGGAAAGTATTCAGACCCCCTTAAATTTTTCACTCTTTGCTATATTGCAGCCATTTGCTAAAATCATTTAAAATCATTTAATTTTTTTTTCTCAATGTACACACAGCACCCTGTATTGACAGAAAAACACAGAATTGTTGACATTTTTGCAGATTTATTAAAAAAGAAAAACTGAAATATCACATGGTCCTAAGTATTCAGACCCTTTGCTGTGACACACATATTTAACTCAGGTGCTGTCCATTTCTTCTGATCATCCTTGAGATGGTTCTACACCTTCATTTGAGTCCAGCTGTGTTTGATTATACTGATTGGACTTGATTAGGAAAGCTACACACCTGTCTGTATAAGACATTGCAGCTCACAGTGCATGTCAGAGCAAATGAGAATCATGAGGTCAAAGGAACTGCCTGAAGAGCTCAGAGACAGAATTGTGGCAAGGCACAGATCTGGCCATGGTTACAAAAAAAAATTCTGCTGCATTTAAGGTTGCTAAGAGCACTGTGGCCTCCATAATCCTTAAATTGAAGACATTTGGGATGACCAGAACCTTTCCTAGAGCTGGCCGTCCGGCCAAACTGAGCTATCGAGGGAGAAGAGCCTTGGTGAGAGAGGTAAAAAAGAACCCAAAGGTCACTGTGGCTGAGCTCCAGAGATGCAGTCCGGAGATGGAAGAAAGTTGTAGAAAGTCAACCATCACTGCAGCCCTCCACCAGTCGGGGCTTTATGGGAGAGTGGCCCGACGGAAGCTTCTCCTCAGTACAAGACACATGAAAGCCCACATGGAGTTTGCCAAGATGGTGAGAAATAAGATTCTCTGGTCTGATGAGACCAAGATGGAACTTTTTACTGAATACTTAGGACCATGTGATATTTCAGTTTTTCTTTTTTAATAAATCTGCAAAAATGTCAACAATTCTGTGTTTGTCTGTCAATACGGGGTGCTGTGTGTACATTAATGCGGAAAAAAAAAATGAACAAATGATTTTAGCAAATGGCTGCAATATAACAAAGACTGAAAAATTTAAGGGGGTTTGAATACTTTCTGTACCCACTGTATGTATGTATGTATGTATGTATGTATGTATGTATGTATGTATGTATGTATGTATGTATGTATGTATGTATGTATGTATGTATGTATGTATGTATGTATGTATGTATGTATGTATGTATGTATGTATATATATATATATATATATATATATATATATATATATATATATATATATATATATATATATATAAACAGTACAGTATCTAGTGTGTTTATCTGAATGCTACACAGACTCAATAGACTTCAACGGCAGAGGAAAGAGGTTAATAGACTGACAACAATAGAACGAGTGTGAGGAGAGTGATACATGACAGAGTTTCTATAGTGTTATGGTCTACGCTGATCTAGTATATTATATGTGATATTAGCATAAAGATGGTTTCACACTTTGGTCACCAAATGATTTAAAGGTGGCCACATTGACACCAAACACAGAGTTAATTTAAGGTCATGGTGATTCCAGTTGGGTGAAAAGAAAGAAAAATCAGGGTCATAAGTCAACCCATAAAAAAAGAGAAAAACTTCAGAGAAAACAAAGCAAAAAAGTCATTTTAAAGCTCAAGCTTTTTTGTTGATTTTTTGCATGAATCCCCCCATTTACTTCCAAATGTTGTTTACTGTAATGCGGGTGGTGGGGGATTCCTTTTTTGCAATTCGCATCCTCAATGGTGATTCTTATACAGTACCAATACACAATGTTTACTTATACAGTATTACAATTAATATATTACTATTAATAATACATAAAATACAATTAAATTATTATATAATAATTATACAATTAAATTATACACACATACAGCTATGGAAAAAAAAATAAGAGACCACTTAACATTGCTTTCTGAACTTGGAGTGGTCTCTTAATTTTTTCCATAGCTATATATTATATATATATGTATATTCAATCAGCATTAACAATATAGATATATGGATATTTATACGCAAAGTAATAAGTAATACGCAAAGTAATACAGTAATATGAATTGTGGGGAAATGTGCCTAATTATCAATGCAAAATTAATTTCACATTGCAAAAAATCAAAATGTACTTAAAACAGCCTTAATTTTCTTTTTGCAAAATATTACTTCTTTTTTATGTTATAGTGAGATTCACCCAGTTAGTCCACAGACATCTCTATCACTCCGTAATGTTCTGAACGTTTCCCAAATCCGGAACACTGAAGCCAGCTACAGAAGATCCGGTTCTTCTTCCTCAAAGCCCACCAGAACTCAACGTTGATGTCTGTTTTCAGTGCCATCTTCATGATTGTTAGAATTAACCAAGCTGACATTGTTATTTTAAGGACAAAGAGCTTTTTTTAACATGTGACGTTGACCTAATTGTGGGGCATCACTAAAGATGTGATGAACTCTGGGAAACGTCCAAAGAAAGCATAGTGAGAAGATTCCGATTCAAGTAGATTTCTGTTGGGATGTGTGTGTGTGTTGGAAGCCAAAGAGTCAACTGGATATCCATGTTTTATTGGTGGGGTCAAAGTGCAAATGTCTTTGGCAGCTGCGTTACCATGGTAACACTGCAGTGGAGTTCGCATTGAAGGAGTCATCAGTTACTGACGCCCTCGTCAACTGTGTCGGCCACATCTGCGGTGCCATCCAGACTTCCTCTTGCACGCCAGATCTTCACTGTCCGGTCACTGCAGGTACAGAGGAGATGAGTGTTAAAGTGAATATCAACAAGGGTAGGCATAGTAATTGTAAGGAATTTAACGATTCTGGTTCTGATTCCAATTTTATGTAATAATCCTGGATCCTAATGATGCGTTTTAGTACTTCTGAGGAGGAAACCCCCTCCAAATAATGGGTGCTAATTGTATTTTTGGATGCCAAGTCAACACCTCAAACTCGTTGTTGCAATCAAACCATTCCTGAACCACTTTTGCTTTGTGGCAGGGCGCATTATACTGCCACCAGGGAATACCGTTTCCATGAAAGGGTATACATGGTCTGCAACAATGCTTAGGTAGGTGGTACGTGTCAAAGTAACATCCACATGGATGACAGGACCCAAGGTTTCCCAGCAGAACATTGCCCAAAGCATCACACTGCCTGGGCTTGCCTTCTTCCTATAGTGCATCCTGGTGCCATGTGTTCCCCAGGTAAGGTACGCACACATACCCAGACATTCACGTGATGTAAAATACCGTGATTCATCAGACAAGGCCACCTTCTTCCATTGCTCCGTGGTCCAGTTCTGATAATCACGTGCCCACTGTTGCCGCTTTCGGCGGTGGACAGGGGTCAGCATGGGAACCCTGATTGGTCTGTGGTTATGCAGCCCCATACACAACAAACTGCGATGCACTGTGTATTCTGACACCTTTCTATCAGAACCAGCATTAACTTCTTGAGCAATTTGAGCTACAGTAGCGCTTCTGTTGGATCGCTCCCCACGTGCATCAGTGAGACTTGGCCGCCCATGAACCTGGCCGCCCGGTTCACCACTGTTCCTTGCTTGGTCTACTTTTGATAGATACTGACCACTGCAGACCGGGAACACCCCACGAGAGCTGCAGTTTTGGAGATGCTCTGACCCAGTCATCTAGCCATCACAAATTGGCCCTTGTCAAACTCGCTCAAATCCTTTCACGTGCCCATTTTACCTGCTTCTAACACATCAACTTTGAGCACAAAATGTTCACTTGCTGCCTAATATATCCCATCCACTAACAGGTGCTGTGATGAAGAGATAATCAGTGTTATTTACTTCACCTGTCAGTGGTCATAATGTTATGCCTGATCGGTGTACATTTGCTGCCTGTAAAAAAATTAAGCAACACTGTGAATTTCACAATGATTTTAATGCACTTTATTAATGCACTCATTAGATTCATCATTATAGTTGTGCTATTCTTCCTTTTCTCAAGAATATGAAAGTGCTACAAAGAGTATAAACAAACCTAGATTTAAAATTCAGTAGCAAAAATCTTTAATTGCAAAATGGTTTGAAGGCGCGTTCACTCCATATTGTAATTATGACATTCCAACTTTTAAAAAGCGCTCACGTCCTCGTAGAACTCGTAATCACAACTTGTAACCTGCTAATTTTCGGAGAGCTCCTACTTGTACCACGTGACCTATTTACCACCTGACTGCTGCAGACTCATTAATGCATTGATAGTTTTCCAAAGAAACGCATAGTCCATGGACTTGAACAGCTTCATGTAGAATGTTGCAGGTTTTCATCATGAAATGATAATAATTATGACGTTGTGAATGCAGCATGGGTTTCAGGGCTGAGAAAGAATATTATATGTAAAATTGCTAACACTGTTATACATTACAAAGAAATACTAAATCACAATAATGAGCCTTTAATTAATTAAGCACTAAAGTGCATGTACAAAGCTTGCCGCAATGCACCAGCAAAAGTAATGATAATGAATGTGTCGGAAAAAAAACAGGAGGGAGACTGTCTGAATATTTTAATAATTTATTAATAAACTTATTAGTCAGTGTTGGCTGCAAAGATGAAGTTGACAATGTTGACTCGTCATCTCTGCAGAATAGTGAATATATATATAGAAGTGTCATGCAGTAAGCGCGGTACTAATTCTGAACAAACATTTGGATATGCACCTAACAATAGAGGTTATGCACGTGACGTCACTGTTGGCCAGACTACCGTTACGCCCACCAAGTCGCAAAAAGACTTTGCAACTGACTGTACAAATAGATTTGACAAGACATCTGAGGTATATTTTTACAGACTGCTAAAATCTACAGAAAAGAGAAGCAAATGGATCGCTGCAACTCACAGAAACAAATGGACTTCAGGCAGCAAAATGTGGATTTGCATATCATCAATGATCAATATATTGAATTATCAATATGTTGAATTTTGGGGTAAAATCATACCCTTTATATTGTTTTGTTATATATTGTATTGACAAATCATCAATTAAATATTAACCATCTTATATTCTGCACAATTGGGTGTTTTTAAATAAACACTGACTAAAAACTATACAAGTTTTAGGGCTGGACGATATGACGACATATAAAAAGTGATCACCCAGATTTAGACCTACCTATGTTGTATTTATATAAAGCATTCACAGGCAAATTTGCTTTATGTATTATGTCCCCAATGTCGAAATCAGGTACATCAGGTCAGGAAACACGATTCCTGGTTTCATGTCAACATCCATGGATCACTGGATCTTTGGCAAGTTGTAAAGAACACTATATCGAGCCAACCTTTAGTTTAAAGTAATAATCGTTTGTTTTAGTCACGTTTTTGCGGTTTACCCCATTAAATCCAATCATGCAGCAGGCTCTTTTGCCACTCAGTCTGGCTGAGGGGGCGTGTCCCGGCAGGAAAGTGATGTCAGTGTATACATTTTATAGAGCACATTTATCTAGGTTAACGTTAGAGCGAGCGGCCATGTAAAGTGGCTAATGCTAGGCTATGGTTTCAAATAATAAGCCATGATTTTCTGGTCAATGAATGATGACTTTTAATGCATTCAACTTTGCAACAATGGCTATTGAAATGAAGGTCTTTTTCAGAGCAAATGACCAAGTTCAACTCCACTATGCATTATTTGGTTCTTAATTAGAAGCAGTTCTCAATTCCAAGTTTTATGCATGTGTAATACTCACTCTGATGCGGTAAACAGATGACTGCTGTTGGTAGAGATGCTGTTGATGGGGCTCTCGTGGCCTCTGAGTTCTCCCAGTGGACTCAGGGTGTCCGTGTGCCAGAGTTTGAGAACTCCTCCCCTACAGCCACTTAGCAGGATGGGAAATGCAGGCACGACTCCCAGAGCACAAACCCAGTCACGATGAGCATTGGGTACCTGCTGTAGGGCAAACAACATGTCAACTCATCAAATCCTGGACAAACACAAACACAGTTTGAACCCTGATTGATTCACGTCCTGATGAGGTAATTAGCCTCTTCCTGATTTCATCCTCAGCACTGATTAATCAACTGATTGGCTAATTGTCCTTGTGGAAGCTACTACACTTGCATTATAATGTTGCCAGAGTGAAGCCAAAAAGTATTTGGAAACTTAAGTCACACTTTAGAATGAATGTGATATATATAAATCAGCCATGAAACTCTTGATGGTGCAGGCTGATCGGTTCTTTACCAGCAATCCGCGAGCAATCATTTACTACATGGCACAAGCTGATTCGACTGATCGGATTCTGCAGCCAATGTGTTTGTTTTCTCAACATCTGAATAGTCTAGTTCAGAGTTCATTGTAAGTTGGTCATTGTTCCTCTGAAATCCTCCACCTCCCCCAGGTCCACCTGCTTAGCACTGCTATTGGATATTTGTATGTCTGCTAATGCAGCAGCAACAGCAGCAGCAGCATATCTTACATGCTCACAGCTGCGTGTCTGCATATCTATTGGCAGTAGCAAGTCCAGCAGCCACAGTGTGTTTAAAAAGAAATTGAAAAGTGCAAGGTTTCTGCAATTAACGAACAGGATATAATAGAGCTGTGTGATTAATTGAATTTTAGTTCAGAAGTTTAGTTTCACCTTCCAGTTATCATGAAAGATGATAGTCGAGAAAAAATTATATAACTATTCCTTTCCCTTTAAAGCGGTGTGCTTTTGCCTCTCATTAAAACCCTACTTAAAAATCTACTTGCTATTACAAAAGAGTTATTAAAAGAGATCTCATGCTGTTTCCCAGGCAGCTTTTTGTGCGCATGCTCTGAGACAGAGCAAAACACAACTGAGCAAAGCCTAGGCTACTTTGAGCTGCAGGTGTATGCCTAATTGGTCAATTACATACAAAAACATCTTAAAATGCCCACCTTGGCAAGCATTAAATCCATGTAAGTATATTAGAATGTCAGCAGGGATGGGCAAAAATACATCAAAATGTATTTTAAAATAAAATACCAAATACCTTCATTTTAAATGTATCAAAATAAACTACAAAATACAGCAGCCACACCATGTATCAAAATAAACTACTGTATTTTTATATTTTGAAAATACTTCAAAATACTTTTACAAGAGAGCATGAAATTTCTTCGAACGTTTCATCAGTTGGCCCATTAGTTGGCCCATTAGATCGATCCCTTCACCATTACACTGACTTGATTAAGTAAACAATGTTTGATAGCAACAGCTTTTCTTTGCCCGAGTCATGCAATAAATCTGACATATGCAACCAGTTAAAGGGACAAATATGTAGGATTTTTAGATTAAAATATTCAAAAACCACTAAAACAATGTTATATTTTTTGTTGACTTGTGTACCAAATGTTTCAAAGAAATTCTAAATCCAGAGAAATTTTAACCAAGTTTAACCAGGACACACACCATGTCTGTGTGTCGCCTATCAATGACATCATTACCCTCGATTTCCCGTTTTATTTTGTCGAAAAACCATGGAAGCATCAAAAACACTTTAGTACTGTATATTATGAGTTTTATTAGACAGGGAAGTAACTGGTTGGATACATTTATCAACTAATCATGTTATATCGCTTAACACATTAAGGGCCAGATTTACTAAACGGGGCAAATTAGTGTGAAAGCGCAATTCCACAAATGTGCTGATGGGGTGGAAAGTTTTGCACGTGATCTGCTGACATGCAAATTAAAGAACACAAACACGGTCAGATAATTTACATAATGACTAACGCAATATTCCAAGAGCAGTGCAAATTAGAGTTGTGTCACAAATAAACAGAACTGAATCCTGATGCTGATGTTCTCATCAGGTATGGGACAACACAGGCGCAACTTAACATGTAATCTGACAAACACATACACATATACTGTATAATATAGTTTGCCAAGCCATGTTGGCCTATAGATATAGATATAGGCAAACGATATGTTTGGATAAGGTCTTACTCTGGCATTTCAAAGAAATAAATAATCCTTCTACCACATGCTCTCTGTTCTCTGCGGTGTCTCCTCCTAACAGCAACAATTTTAGCCATGTCACAAAATGGGTTAAGACATGCTTTTTTTAGGGTGTTAAATAATGGTGTAAATACCAGTAAATTGACTAGCACAAACATTAGTAAATCGCATTGTTGTGTGATTCATTTAAATACTCTCCTCCCATAAATTTTGCATCTGAAAGTGAAACTCCTACAAATGCATATGCAATAAGGTCAGCTGCAAACACAACTCAGTTCATGCGTTTTCAGCGCTAATTTTATACTGCGTGTCTTTAGTAAATCCCGACAGTAGATTTTTAACGCTAAAAGAGGGTTTGCGCTGGCACAAGCTGTTAGTAAATCTGACCCTAAGTCTTTTTGTTTGAATCTCGTTTTCTTGTTTTATCGTGAGTACCATGTTTTACCATGACTAATATCGATCTATTTTACTGCAGTATGCATCAAGTGTCTCATAGTAGCCGCTGAGCAAACGCACAGAGTGGCACTATACCAACTTTCAACACACAAATGTATCTAATATGATAAGCATCGCTGCTTTAGCCTACGTGCACATGAACGGAAGAAGCGGAAGCGGCGACTGTGGCATACTAAAAGATCCGCATGCTCTTGAGGTGTGTGTCACACTCGTTTCTCATTAGTAATCGCTCCAGTGGGCTCGGTACTGCTCTCACAGTATTCGGACCTGCTCTGCTTCACACTACAGTAACGTTAATAATCTCTCCATGAACATGATTTCTGCCTGAGACCTGTCCCGATTCTTTTCCACCGGCTGTAGACGTTAAGACAATACATCCCAAGATTCCGTGAAATCAAGGTGTCATCGAGCTTCGCCTTTGTTTTGAATTACATATTGTGACTTTAACAGATCAAATATTCACATATCCCTGTGATCTCCCAGATGAAGGTTAGTTTTAAAGTAACCAACAGTATAATGTTTGCAAATGACTCATAATTGTATCCTAATTTAGTTACTTGTTATTTGGTAATGAAGGGCATACTTTGCATCAGCAACACTGACTCAATGACAACAACTCATTTATAAGAAGACAACTGATGGCACCTGTATTCATAGCAACTAGTTTTTAACCAATTAATAATTTGATTGTTAATCATAAATATAGGGGGTTGCTGCTCGGTAATGTTTTCAAGAACATTATGTAAACTGGTATACTATTTAGCCTAGGCTACCAAAATGAACACCAAAACTTAACATGAACTGTTAAAAATTATAGCAATTCATGCTAAAAAATTGATAGAAAGCTGGCAGCCTGCATGTTTCTTGTCCACCTTCTTCCATATGGATACATTTTCTGTTCTGATCGCAACAAGTCTCTGCACACTATTGAGTAGGCACCAATCAGAGGCTGCAATTTTAAGATGTCATCATGTAGACTTCTTACAAAGTATTTTACAGTATTTTAAAAATACAAAAATACAAAACACTACTATTTTGATAGAAAATACAAAGCCATTTTCATCAACCCTATCAAATACAAATTACAAAATACTATTTTGTATTTGAAATACGTATTTGAAATACATGTACATGTAAACACTGCCCATCCCTGAATGTCAGTATATCAGATACGTGCATTCGGTCTTAAAGTGACAGCAGCCTAATATATATTTACTATCGTATCATGACTTTGTTGCTGATACGCAGCCATAATATATAAATTTACTGTGTAATCATGTATAATGTTGTCAATATAGCTGGTTATACCTGCAGTAGGTCCTTGCGGGTCAGGTCCCATTTCTTAATGCCGTTGTCTCTGGAGCCGCTAAACAAACAATCACCCTGAACCACCAGGGACTCGATGCCATCATAGTGGGGTGGCTCGAAGTTATGAGTGGGGCTGATGCTACCCACAGCACCCTCTGTCACATCAAACATCTGCAGAAACAAATGACATGGTATTTGGTCAACTTGCGTGAGATTCCAGGTTACAGGGGCCATATATGTTCAGTACGAAGGCCACTATAAACATCATCAATATATGACGTAACAACATTTTTTTACATTGTTTTTTTTTAAAGATTTATTTCTGATTAGTGTTTCTGATGTAAAGTCCCTTTATTATTGCTTTGCAGTCTTTCTTGTTTCGCGGTCTTTCTTGTTCTACTGTTCTACTTATTGTGCTATATAAATAAAATTGATTGATTGATTGATAACAGGAAGTGGACAGGTACATTTACATGTTCACAGCGCATCATATGAGTACTACACAAATGTGACTCAAATAAACTTTCTATGCTTTGTGTGCGGAGCTCCGCACATGACATGCAGGAAAAAAAAAAAACAAGATATTGTGGCCATGGATTAGGAATTAATTTCTATAACTTCTTAAGAAACTAATTAGCACAACATGGCCATGATTTAACTAAAATAAAGCAACAAATAAATAAGTAATGGGAATAAAAGTGTTAATTTGTGGACACAATATCTATTAGTTGTATCTGCATGTCCTGTGTTGGGGTTCCATAGTTGTGATCCCTAATAGATATGTTAGATAACCTATTAAAGGAACACTCCACTTTTTTTGAAAATAGGCTAATTTTCCAACTACCCTAGAGTTAAACAGTTGAGTTTTACCGTTTTCGAATCCATTCAGCCGATCTCCGGTTCTGGCGGTACCACTTTTAGCATAGCTTAGCATAGTTCTTTGAATCTGATTAGACCGTTAGCATCGCGCTTAAAAACGACCAAAGAGTTTTGATATTTTTCCTATTTAAAACTTGACTCTTCTGTAGTTAAATTGTGTACTAAGACCGACGGAAAATAAAAAGTTGTGATTTTCTAGGCTGATATGGCTAGGAACTATACTCTCATTCAGGCGTAACAATCAAGGCCGCTGCGTAATATCATTGCGCCTACTGCAGCCATGGAATGGCAGCAAAGTTCCTTGATTATTACGCCTGAATGAGAGTATAGTTCCTAGCCATATCAGCCTAGAAAATCACAACTTTTCATTTTCCGCCGGTCTTAGTACACTACAGAAGAGTCTTAAGTTTTAAATAGGAAAAATATCAAAACTCTTTGGTCATTTTTAAGCGCAATGCTAACGGTCTAATCAGATTCAATGAACTATGCTAAGCTATGCTAAAAGTGGTACCGGAGATCGGCTAAATGGATTCTAAAACGGTAAAACTCAACTGTTTAACTCTAGGGGAGTTGGAAAATGAGCCTATTTTCAAAAAAAGTGGAGTGTTCCTTTAAATAAACTTATAATGAAACTGTCGCAGCTAGTGAGTTCAGATGTATTTCAGAGACTCTTATTTTGCCACTGTTTTGCACTTTTGCACTTCTGTTTCTGCTTTCACCATCCCTGAGTTTCCTGTGTTTATGTTCATTGCCATAGTTACTTATAAGTTTTTCACCTTGGTCTTATTTAGTTCATCATTACCTGTGTATTTATACCCCTCTCAGTTGTGTGCTCATTGTCGGTTGTTGTATGTGTTCGGTTCCTGTGCATCTGAATTCTGCTTCTTCTATTCGGTTATGTGTTTATATTAAACCTTGCTGCAAAGATCCTTTGCATCTGCTCATCCCTGCGGCAACCGTTACAGGAATATAGGTAATTTTTTACACATTAAATGTGTGTATACGCTTTAAAATGATAATCTTGGCCTGTTACAAGATTGTGATCTTCCAACTATTGAAATCGCACAACTTACTTTTAACATAATCTGTTAAACTGACATTCAGTGTAGTGAGCTAGTATTTAGCTCTCTATAATACTGCTTTAAAGCTGCAGTTTTAAAGCTAGGTTTTGCCTCTTTGTCACAATCTCTGTTTAAAACCTGCAATTGCAGTGATTTACGGAATTATCATATTTGTGCATCGGCATTGCTCTTCAGCATTGGTTTAAATCAGAAGTAGTAACATGTCACCCACTTATGTTCTGAACAACTGAAAAAGGTTTTACAATAAATCGTGCAACAAATGGTCGAAATTATTATTGTTATACTTTGTTCTCGAATTGTTAAAAACATCAAAATTGCTTGACTGTGTATGTAGTGTGTATTATCGCTATCCATAACTTTATGGATTGAGTGAAAATGTGTGTTACTGTTACCTTATTACCCAATGAACCACTGAAATGTCTTACCTGTCTGGCAGATAAATAGACATCTCTGTGTTCGTTTTTACAGTGCTCAGCATAAATGAGTACACCCCCTTTGAAAAGTAACATTTTAAACAATCTCAATGAACAAAAAAAATTTCCAAAAGGCTGACAAGACTAAGTTTTATATAACATCTGTTTAACTTATAACATGAAAGTAAGGTTAATAATATAACTTAAAGAACAAAATTCTCAGTTTTACTCAAATTAGGGTGATGCAAAAGTGAGTACACTCCACTGAAAGCAAAGCTAAATTTTAGACTACAAATGTCTAATTTAACAAGAATTCAACCACAGGTGAGTCTAATTATTCATTACACAGCAGACAGTTGACTATACAGGGGAGTTAAAACCCCTTCCCATTTCATGCTGTCAGCAATGGCACCACATGGAAGAGAAATGTCACAAGACCTGAGAAAGAAAATAATTTCTTTACACCAGAAAGGTGAAGGCTACAAGAAGGCTACAAGAAGATCAGCAAAGCTTTACTTATCAATCAGAATCATGTAGCAAAAGTGGTACAAAAATTTAAAAAAGATGGAACTGCAACCATCCTACAGAGATGTCCAGGTCGTCCATGGAAGTTAACACCTCGACAGGAGCATCTTCTGATGAGAAGGGTTGAAGAAAATCGGCATGCAAGTTCACTACAGTTATCTAAAGAAGTAGAAAGCCAAACTGGGGTGACTATTTCCCGTGACACAATACGGCATACACTCCAGAGGAATGGCATGCATGGGTGCCGTCCACAAAAGAAGCCTCTCCTAAAGCCCAGGCACAAAAAAGCCTGAATAGATTTTGCCAGGGCCCATGCTGACAAAGATGAAGATTAAGTCAAGTCAAGTCAAATTTATTTATATAGCGCTTTTACAATTGGTAATTGTTCAAAGCAGCTTTACATATTAGAAGCACAGAAAAAGGGAAGTGGTTAAAAATAAACTGTACAACCAAGCGTGGTAATATGTAACATATACAAGATTACTGGGACTCTATACTCTGGAGTGATGAGACCAAGATAAATGTTTTTGGAACTAATGGCTTCAAAACTGTATGGCGTCACAAAGGTGAGGAATATGAAGAAAAATGCATGTTCCTACAGTGAAACATGGTGGTGGCAGTGTCCTTATGTGGGGCTGGCATAAGTGCTGCTGGTGTCGGGGAGCTGCATTTCATTGAAGGCATCATGAATTCACAGATGTACTGCTCTATACTGAAAGTGAAAATGCTACCATCACTCCGTGCCCTTGGTCATCATGCACTTTTCCAACATGACAATGATCCTAAAAACACATCTAAGGCCACTGTTGGATTTCTGAAGAAGAACAGGGTGAAAGTGATTCGTTGGCTCCTGATCTGAACCCAATCGAACACCAATGGGCAATTCTGAAGAGACAAGTTGAGTATCACTCTCCACCCAGCATCCAGTCTATAAAATAGCTAATTCTTGAAGAATGGAAAAAGATACATGTTGCAAAATGTCGCCAACTTGTTCATTCCATGCCTAGAAGACTTGGTGCTGTCATTAAAGATCATGGAGGCCATACAAAGTACTAGATGTACTAGTTTTTGTTGTGGGGTGTACTCATTTTTGCATCACCCTAATTTGAGTAAAAGTGAAAAATGTGTAATCCAAGTTATATTATTAATCTTAATTTCATGTTATTAGTTAAACAGATTTTATATTAAACTTAGTCTTGTCATCATTTTGGAAATTGTTTTTGTGTTCATTGAGATATTGTTTAAAATGTTACTTTTCAAAGGGGGTGTACTTATTTACACTGAGCACTGTAGGTCACGCCACCTTTCAAAAGCCCTGCCGACATTTGTTCTTGTTTTCGCACAGTCGCTTTCCTTTTTTACTGTAGTCTCTCTGCAGTCCGCATTCCACAGTGTGGTAGAAGAAAGTCTTTTACTTTTTACCACAGTTGTTGATGATGATTGTCGTTTTGAACTTTCTGGATTAGTAGCCACCATCTCAAATTTAAATACATTCCAGCTGCCGTAAAAAGAGGCTACAAATGATGCGCCACCAGCAGCATCCATACATGCAATAGCCTAGTAGCCAGGACTCCTTTCTGTTTACAGATGTGACGTAATGACGCAAAGACAAAAGTCAGCAAACTTGTATTTCCCACGAAATCCTACCAGTATCACTCAGATTATAAAACATTACAAGCTTACCATTGTTACAGATCCCTTGTTCCCCTGGACTCCATTTCCCATGATCCTTCTGTTTCATCACCTGCACTCACTTCCCTTGTTAGCTCCCCATCATCACTCATCACCTGCACCTGGACTCTATTGTCAGCACTCCCTTTATAATGCACTCACTCCATTCACTCCTCGTCCGTTCTCTGTTGTGTTTAATGTATGTTTGGTGTTCCTGCCCTTGTTTATATTAAAGTCTCATAATATTGTGGAAATCCGTGATCTGCCTCGTCTCTGCACCAGCATCCCTAACAACCATTGTGATTCGAGCTAAAGTAAGGAGAAAGTTTTGAACACTGATTATGTATTTGCTCAATAATTGATTTCGAATCATTTTTAAAACAAAAAAAAAAAAGTTACGGACAGCAGCTTTAAATTTTGACACCCAAGTAACAAATTGAATACATTGAACCATATATACAGCATTTTGGGAAGATGAGTGAATTATTTAATTCAATTTTTTCATATTTTCTAAAAATATTAATGTAAAGTCCTTTCATCAAGCTCAACCGTTAAACCCCGTTAAAAATTGTAAGAATAAAATGCCAATTTTTTTGGATGCCTTGGTGCAGACGTGGCCCATGGTGCGTCTGTAATAATTTCCCACGATCGCCCTGCTGAGATGGGAATGAGATGCTGTGTTGCGTTGCCATACTTCAAGTATGCCTGCAAGACTTTTTCAGACAGTGAATCTGGTGACACCATGTCAGGTGTCATTTTATAGATGCAAGTCATGTAACTGCGTAGCGTCACACAACTTCATATGTGGCCTATGAGATTGCACACGTGATTCAGACACCAGTCATGCTGGAAGGCGTTTCCATAGCATCATCTCATTCTCATCTCAGGGAACTGGGTAACCCTGAGCATTAAAAAAAAAAAAAAAAAAAAAAAAATTTATATAAATATATATTATATAAATATATATATATATATATATATATACACACACACACACTTTCAAGAGTTGAAGTAACACTACAAGTGCACATCCAATACAATTAAGCACACTTTTTTTTTTTTTCTCACAAGGGTACTCATCCCAAAACATCTTAATTTTTTTTTTTGTTGAATTTAATCAAATGTATATTTAATTTTGATGTGTATTTAATGTTTGTTAGAATAAAGCAAAAACAAACAAAATCAAGGTTTTAAATTATATTCACTGACTGAAAATTCTGGTAACAGAGTAGAAAATACTGAATATCTCTTTTATAGAAAATAAAAGAGCTCCTGACCTCGTAAGAGTCAAAATTTCCTGAAGGTTGAGAACCTCCTTTCACTGACCATTTGTTGAAATAGAAAAAAATCCCATTTTTAAAAATGTCAGGGTCTATTTCGTACACTGTTTATGGAAAACGTCAGCTAACGTCATCCAAATCAGCATTACAGATAGATATACAAACCTTGATGTAGTGATCCTTAGAGCCTGTGATAACTAGATCCTGTCCATTGCCAGTCTGATCAACAGTTAAGCACATGACTGGACCGAGATGGCCCATTAATTTTCCTGTAGACACAAACCTGACAAAAACAGATGGAAAACATCAAATTGTCAGATATATGATGTTGCAAATTATGTATAGCTCTCTCAGAATGGGTTAAGTAAAGGATGCTGTGTTGAAGTCATACCGTCTCAGGTCCCACATGCGAACAGAGTTGCCAGCGGCAGCATAGAGAACGGTGCCAGATGGGTTCAGAAAGATCTGGTTGATCTGGTTTTCCCCGGCCGGGATGGTCACAGTGCGGTTTGTACTGGCTGCACATGGGTCACCGGTGTTCACCAGACCTGATGATCTGAGGGTAGAAACAGACAATCACAGAGGAAGAATATTTGAATACCAGGGCACTCAACACCCATTTTGATTGAATTAATACATTTACAATTACTTCAATACAGGAGTACCGATAAGCTTTTAATAAATTTTTACCAACAAGGTCTCAAGATTATCTGACTCAAATTTGAAGAAGATCTGAAGGAAGCTGTTGGACAAGTCAAAATAGCATTTTTTAAATTCTAAATTCAAAATGGCAGAAAATCTAGTATCTGATTGGTATACTATGGAATAGTAATGAGAATAGTACAATAGCAGTGCCACATTCAACATTCAATACAATTAAGTGCTCTAAATTGTATTTAATGTGCATTTGTAGAGTACTTCAAACCGAGTACTCCAGTTTCATCATTACAAATGTGTAATTACAAATATATTTAAATACTCAACACATATGTGATTAATTAAAAATCCATAACGTGTTAAAATAATTTAACGCAAACAACCCAAATAAATTACTGAAGCACGTAAAACTGCGACATTAATGTATTTTATGTGATGCAGTTAGATGATCTAAGAATTTGTGAGTTTATCACAGTGAACATCTACCATGGCGCAAGCACCTGTAACCCTGGTAGGTGGTAATTTGTATTCCATTTACCCTGTAACCCAATTTCGTTTGCAATTAGATCATTTTAAGCTGCTAAACTACGGAAAATTTTCAGTCCAGTTATCCAGTGATCTAATTATCCAAACGAATTAATTTAAACCCACTCTCCAAAACAGCACTAATGTAAAGAAATCCATGCTGATTACATTAAATTTGGCAGAGATAATAGTGACTCACACTACATTTTCAGTGAATTATTCATTCCACTATGTGCTTCGCTTTAAAACACAAGCTCTGTCATTATTCTGTGATTGTTTTTAAAAAAGCATGAGCCCTCATGCATCGCGCTGTGTGAAATACAGACTGAACAGAATGTCAAAACACCCACCATTGTATGGCCAGATGATACGCAAACTATGTTTCTCGGCTAGATAAAGCAAACCAGTGTCTCGCTAGTAAAGTTTTGATGGATGAGGATTGCAATCAAAGTAGAGATGACTGCGGTGAGGACCAGTCATACAGTAAGAACATGCAAGTCCATTCTATTGATGCACAAAAAACAGTGTGTGTTCGCTCTTGCTGCACTGATCGCACATTATGTTTATGCACAGACTCATTTTGGTATTTTCAAGTTGTTTCCACATGAATACAGGATAATGTTTTGATTTGTTGGTTTAGTTTTTTTTTTTGGCATCTCCATATGGTCCTGTTTGGTATTGCAACTTGATTTGTCTAAAATGTAAATAAGCTCTTTGTTGTTGCACTGTATACATACTATACACTCTGAATTCTGATTTTGTGTGCGTGTGTGTGCACGTGTGTGTGTGTGTGTGTGTGTGTGTGAACAAGGGCTGTCAGTCGATTAAAATTAATAATCGCACACTTATCACGAAATTAAGCATACACCATTTATCTTGTTTAACACATTCATATTGCTATCATTTGTTATATCTAGCAAGGTAAATCATCAGATTGAAGGATGATTCTCATAAAACTCATGTATTTTCTGTAAGCTTTTTTAAAGGTGAACGTAGATATCTTTCCAAAAAAGTACACTTGAAGACTCCAAAAGGACACCAAATAATCAAATAATATAAGGAGTCCATATAATTCATAAATTTATGCACACCAAAGCATCCATGGAAAAAAACCACACACACACACAGACTAGTATTTATTTTAAAGATAATAGAATATTTCAAATGTAATTATGAAATTACATAAAATCCTACTTAAGGGGGTCAAAAAAGCTGTAATGTTCAGATAACTGAACTAATGGTACTGTGAGTGTCTGGCTAGCAGAAGATATGGTTTGATAAGTGTATTGGCTACGAAATGAATTGGCTTATATCTTCTAAGCGGTTTGACTAATTAAAATTATTTTGATTAGTTTTTTTAATTAGTGTCTATAGATGATACATGCAAAATTCTGTGCGAATTGGCAAATCTTCCTAAACCGTGCAAATGGTTTAGGAGGAGATCAAAAATGAAGTTTTTGGCAACTCAAAATGACTGACGGACTACAGCATGCTGTATTAATGTGTCCACTAAGAGGATCCCACATGATAAGGAATCAATTTTTCCCCCCATTAGTTTCAATCAGTTTCCATCGGTTTGAATGTTTGAATCCAAATTTCACAGAACTTCATACATATAGAGAACGACATTCAGTGTAACCATACCGAGTTCCATGAATACATCAGCCATTTATACTTTCTGGGATTCATAAATACTAATGTTCTCCACTAGAGGGAACCACATGATAAGAAATCTTTGAATGATGAATAAATGTACAGAACCAATTCATTTGTGGAGCACTAATGAATATAGTTTTATATAATTACTTTACAAAGTGATGCTTACAGAAATGTTTTAAATGATTAACATAATTTTTACACATTGAAATGATTGATTTCCTTTGGAAGTCAGCTGACCCTTTTGCTAACCTGCTTCATCAAACCCAAACTATCATCCACATGGACCATTTATGCTTGGACTCCGATGATCACCACTAGCAGCTATATTTCAAAGAAAGACATTTTTGTGGTTGTAGTTTCTGAATGCATATCTGATATGTACAGGAACTCACGTGAGTGTCCGGATGCACTTGGCAGAGTCACGGATGTCCCAGACTTTGATGTAGGAGGTGGAGACTGTGAACACCAGACTGGAGCTGTAACGCACAGATACCACATTGTTGGGGTGGCCGCCCAGAGACATGATCTCCTGTCCCGTCACCAGGTTCCACACTTTACAGGTCCGGTCTGGAGAAATGAAACAGGGCCAGGTTATAAAAACTGTTTGGACCAATTATTCTTAACAATAAGTAATAATAATAAAAAAAAAATGTGTATTATATTAAATTATAAAATGCTTTACAATCAGTGTTGCTACAGTAACTTAAAAAAAAAAAAAACAGTATTTGAAAGCTGAAATAAAATATTAATTGAGAAACTTAAAGAAAATTAAAAATGTTGCATTTGCAACTAATTGATATAAAAAGTTTATGTTAAAAAACTTAAGATGTAAAAATAAAAGCTAATTCAAATTATTACTAAATACTATAATAGTATAAACAATACTAAAATTACACGGTTTATGATTCCTGTGCATTTGTGAATATCATTATCCAAACTAAAAATCTAAAATCATTTTATTTTTGTGAAACTGGTTGGGTGAGCAAAACAAAATCTTACTAGCATAAATTCAGGCAAGAATAAACCATATAATACAGGGTGAATGGTGTTGTGACCTTTTGACCCAGTGAAGAGGAGGTCATCTGTGGAGTCAACACACAGTACAGCTTTACTGTGACCCTCGGCTATATGAACACACTGCAGAGAGCCGCCACGACTGCTCTTCGACACAGGAACAGGGTTGATCACACCTCTGATGTATGTCAAAAAACCAACAATCAGTAGGTTCCTCCATCAAATCTTGTGTATTGAAAAAATCATTGTCTTCTATTCACACATTGCGGCAAATACAGTGCCATGAAGTACTTTCCCCCTTCCTGATTGCCAAAATAAAACAAAATTTGAGTATATGAAATATTACTGCATATTTATCTCCACGTTTCATATAATCAAATTTTGTTTTAGACAACGGAAACCAAAGTAAACAAAGCATAATATTGAAAAAGACGTGGTGGTGAATATTTCCAAAATATTTTAATTAACCTTTTAATGGATTCCAGAAAAACTATTAAAAAACTGTTGCCATATCCAACACCAGCTAGCCTCAGTCATTTAGTTCTCGACATAAGCAATAAATATCATGAAGAAGGCAAGTCATTTTTCATGGCACTGTATAATTTTGTATTATTTTGCCAAAATAGTTTGTGAAGCAAAGTATGACAGGGCATGTGTGCCAATGAACACTGTACAGAAATTCATCCACATGCAGTGAAATAAACATTTATGATGCAAAATCAAAATAAATACAATAAAAGTAATCAGAAAATTAAATTAGGGTGGAGAGGCTTAAAATCCTGTGTGTGAGAAAAAAAACAAGAGAAAGACTAAAGCACATTAAAAGATCAAACATAATATGTGTATTTGTCTGATTTGCTGATGCTGTTGAATGCATGAATCCATTATGCTGGTCCGGCGCATCCTCCCATAACTACTGAAACCACTTTAATGAGACCACTTTTTAACTACTGGAACCACTTTTTCATACATAATTTTCACATAATACATTCACAAACACACACACAAAGAAATATTTTCTTCAATTAACTTATGAAAACGCCTAATTTAACCAAAAATACTTCAGATGCAAATAATCAGAGTAGTCAGCATTTGTAAGGCAAGAACTTCTCACATCCCCTGGTATATCACTTACGAAGATGAACAGAAGCGGTTGTGTGGTCGAAAACACATTGGCCCGGCTTTATCAACATTTAATTTTGAAAGGATAGTTTTTGTTTTCGACCACAGTTTATTTACTCCCAAGTTCTGCAGGGCAAAATTTATGACTACTTTCAAAACCAAGCCAATTCAGTATTTTGAGGCCACTTTTATGTGGACTGCTAATAACCCATTTTCTGAATTTGAAAATGCCATGTAAACAACATTTTCTGGATTACTGTCATATATCCAAGTTGGAATTTGGACCCCCTTCTGAGTTATACACAATTTGTGAACCAGATGTTCATGTGCGTGTGAATGATAAAGCCAGTAGTTTGATTATTGCAATTAGCGTTAAGTAGCCAGTGTTTGACATGTTGGGGTAGGAGTCAGAGAGCATGCTTCTTTTTTTTTTTAATTTATGTGTCAATCTTTCTACATTCGAATCCTGTTTGTAGTATTACTGTTCAAAGTAGATTGTCTAAAATCCAACATAAACAGGCAGAAGCCAAAAATCTCCTAAAAATCGCAGTAGTAACTTTCTGCCACTGGGGGATGCTAGCTCTTACTGTATGATCTCTTTGGCTTTAGCCTTGTCAGCCACGGCTTGTCCCTTGTCATAAGCCTTCCTGCGAGAGAGAGGGGATGGTTCCGGTACTCTCTTTTGCCCACCTGCTGGAAGTCTGTTGCCAGAGCTGCTACTTTAAGATCCATTTGCAATGTGAAAGACAGAAACATAAAAATGAAACACAAGGACTGAAAAAAGTATATATAAAAAAAAAAAAACACAAACAAAAGGTGGGAGCATGCATAATAAAGAACACAAATAAACCTAACATTGTCTGTTCTTTTAAGTTAAAAATACTGATTAAACCTAAGAGGTGGGTTTAAAAGTTACTACTCCACTGCAAAAATGTTTTGCCAAATGTTAACCTTTAGTGGTAAACTTGCAACAAACCATTGGCAACAATGCAAACCTACTGGCAACCAATTCTGTGGCAAATCACAGAAATATCTGACAGTACTGGCAAAAAGTTATTTTGAAAATATTTGCAAATACTGGTAGTTATTTTGAAAATATCTGCCACTACAGGCAAACAGTTATTTTGAAAATATCAGATATTTAGAAAATATTCACCAATACTGGCAGACAGTTATTTTGGAAATATCTGCCACTACTGGCAGTTATTTTGAAAATATCTGCCACAACTGGCAGTTATTTTAGAAATATTCACCAATACTGGCAAACAGTTATTTTGGGAATGTTCACCAATACAGGCAAAGAGATATTTTGAAAATATCTGCCACAACTGGCAAACAGTTATTTTGAAAATATTTGCCACTACTGGCAAACAGTTATTTTGAAAGTATTTGCCACTACTGGGAAACAGTTATTTTGAAAATATTTGCCACTACTGGGAAACAGTTATTTTGAAAATATTTACCAATACTGGCAAACAGTTATTTTGGAAATATTTGCCAATACTGGCAAACAGATACTTTGAAAATATCTACCACAACTGGCAAACAGTTATTTTGAAAATATTCGAAAATACTGGCAAACAGTTATTTTGAAAATATTTGCTACTACTGGCAAACAGTTATTTTGAAAATATTTACCAATACTGGCAAACAGTTATTTTGAAAATATTTGCCACTACTGGCAAACAGTTATTTTGAAAGTATTTGCCACTACTGGGAAACAGTTATTTTGAAAATATTTGCCACTACTGGGAAACAATTATTTTGAAAATATTTACCAATACTGGCAAACAGTTATTTTGGAAATATTTGCCAATACTGGCAAACAGATACTTTGTTTGCCAGTTGTGGTAGATATTTTCAGTTATTTTGAAAATATTCGAAAATACTGGCAAACAGTTATTTTGAAAATATTTGCTACTACTGGCAAACAGTTATTTTGAAAATATTTACCAATACTGGCAAACAGTTATTTTGAAAATATCTGCCGCAACTGGCAGTTATTTTAGAAATATTCACCAATACTGGCAAACAGTTATTTTAGAAATATTCACCAATACTGGCAAACAGTTATTTTGAAAATATTCGCAAATACTGGCAAACAGTTATTTTGAGAATATTCGCCAATTCTGGCAAACAGATACTTTGAAAATATCTGCCACAACTGGCAAATAGTTATTTTGAAAATAGTCGCAAATACTGGCAAACAGATACTTTGAAAATATCTGCCACAAGTGGCAAACAGTTATTTTGAAAATATTCGAAAATACTGGCAGTTATTTTGAAAATATCCGCCAATACTGGCAAACAGTTATTTTGAAAATATTCGCCAATACTGGCAGACAGATACTTTGAAAATATCTGCCACAACTGGCAAACAGTTATTTTGAAAATATTTGCCACTACTGGCAAACAGTTATTTTGAAAGTATTTGCCACTACTGGCAAACAGTTATTTTGAAAATATTCGCCAATACTGGCAAACAGATACTTTGAAAATATCTGCCACAACTGGAAAACAGTTATTTTGAAAATAGTCGCAAATACTGGCAAACAGTTATTTTGAAAATATTTGCTACTACTAGAAGACAGTTATTTTGAAAATATTTACCAATACTGGCAAACAGTTATTTTGGAAATATTTGCCAATACTGGCAAACAGATACTTTGAAAATATCTACCACAACTGGCAAACAGTTACTTTGAAAATATTTGAAAATACTGGCAAACAGTTATTTTGAAAATATTTGCTACTACTGGCAAACAGTTATTTTGAAAATATTCGCCAATACTGGCAAACAGATACTTTGAAAATATCTGCCACAACTGGCAAACAGTTATTTTGAAAATATTCGCCAATACTGGCAAACAAATACTTTGAAAATATCTGCCACAACTGGCAAACAGTTATTTTGGAAATATTTGCCAATACTGGCAAACAGATACTTTGAAAATATCTACCACAACTGGCAGTTATTTTAGAAATATTCACCAATACTGGCAAACAGTTATTTTAGAAATATTCACCAATACTGGCAAACAGTTATTTTGAAAATATTCGAAAACACTGGCAAACAGTTATTTTGAAAATATTCGAAAACACTGGCAAACAGTTATTTTGAAAATATTCGCCAATACTGGCAAACAGATACTTTGAAAATATCTGCCACAACTGGCAAACAGTTATTTTGAAAATAGTCGCAAATACTGGCAAACAGTTATTTTGAAAATATTTGCTACTACTAGAAGACAGTTATTTTGAAAATATTTACCAATACTGGCAAACAGTTATTTTGGAAATATTTGCCAATACTGGCAAACAGATACTTTGAAAATATCTACCACAACTGGCAAACAGTTATTTTGAAAATATTTGCTACTACTAGAAGACAGTTATTTTGAAAATACAGTATCCACCACTACTGGCAAACAGATATTTTGAAAATTTCTGCTACTATTGTAAAACAGTGAAGTGAAATTAGTCGTCATGTTATGAAAAAAAAAAAAGTTAAATAAAAAAAAAAAATACAGTATTTAAACTTTAAATGTTTGGAATGCTTCTGAAAAAAGGATTCCAAACAGTTGTCAGATTGTGATTTAGTTAAAAGAACATGAACGGTAATGTGTTATTGTGAATATTGTGTTATGTGTCTCAACCTCTTGCTGTAGATCATCACAGTTGATGTTATTCTTGAACACACTTCTTTGCAAAAACTGTTTCTTTCTGGTAAACTTGAAGTACATTTGTGGTAAAACAGATTGCCAAAAATAGTTGCCAGAAGTGTAAGTAGTTCCCACAACTCACGACACATGTTCTTATCTAGCTACCGGTGGTCCAAATTGAAAGAGAAATAACAGTGATAATAAATAACTATTTATTATAACGGTCTGAAATCTGTTTAGTTAATTAGATTGTATGGCCAAGTCTGACTCTTGACTACTGACTACAGTTGTTTAGTGTTGTTAGCAACATACATGGAACAGTAATGAAAGTCAATTGAATAAAAGCGTTAGAGAAGACCATCTTTGATCATCTTTGAAGATTTTTTTAACTTTTGTCTAAACCGAAAGAGACCAGATGAGATCAGTCTTAACAGCATAGCAGGACAAAAAATAGTGTGACATCAAAATATCTTTCTTTAACAAGACAACATTTGTTGAAAAAAGGACATTTTAAAGTAAACATAAAGCAGGAGTAGTTAGTTCATGCATGAAGTGAGGTGGAGCAGTAAGTAAGTGAAGATTTTAATTAGCAAGGTTTGAGATTACTTTACACTTACATGCTACCCATTCTAGAGGACAATCCAGCAGGGGGGAGCATGTAGTCCCGATCTCTGACTGTATTTCCAGCAGACTCCAAATCTCCAGCTCCCTCAGATGTCTCAGCCATTGGGTGTAAAGGGATGGAGTAGTCTCTTGTCGGTGTGTCTGGGCCAGAGTCACAGTTGTTTGAGTAGAGTAACTCCATCTGAGTAGTGGTCCTTCTTCGGGCCTTTGTGATTATTGCAAAAACAAATGGACAAGGTTAGTTAAATAAGGAACAGGACAGGCAAAGAATTGGTTGTCATCCAAAGTCACTTATTAGGTTCAGTCCCACTGAGATTAGGGGTCTTGATTATGGGCACAGTGACCATAGATCAACCTTTTAATGGTTTGCACCTTAAAATCTCTTGGTTACCAAGCTCTGGGTAAGGTAAAATTCAATTTGTCCTATACCTTAGTCCTAGATTTAGTCTCGCCACATAACTTCATGAGGTCTGAGGCCAGGGTGCTGAATTATGGGAAAAGATATTGACTTAGGTTTGCTCAATCATTGAAGCACATCAATGATAACAAATATATTTACCATTGACGGATTAACTTACTTTCCTTCCAGTGCAGGACTTGGGGTCGACTCGTCACTACTGCTGTCATCTCCATTTTCTAATGAGGAAAAAGAAATGAAAGTGGATATTCAAACATCCACAATTGGGTGTCTAACTTACACCAGAAGAATTGGAAGGACTTGCAAGATCCTTGAATTAAGGCAAAATCACGCCGACGCTGTTATCTGTGATGTTTAAGTGACTTTCAAGAGTGTGGTAGTAATGAAAAGCGACTGAGGATAAATTAAGCACAGCTCTACCATGCTAGTTTCTTTAGTTGCTGTGAAAGCTGATCCAAACCATTTTCTGATATCAGCTGTGACCAGAAAGAGGTTATCATCAAAGTTAGTGCAAAAAAGTTGTGGAGAAGAAGGATGAGGGAACACAAATGGTAAATCATTCAAAAAGGAGGGGGAAAAAATTAGTCGTACATGGTCTGGAAGAATCACTTGTTTTCCTGCTGCTGGACTGCGATGTATGCTAATGGTAATAAGTAGTATATACTGCTAGCTGGGGATTGATGGTTTATTATGGTAAGAACCGGTAGAGGAGGTGTGGACAGATGAACAGAAGCCTCATGCACCTGCGGATGGGACCGCTAGCCTGTGGTTAGTCCAAGGAGGTAGACCCATGCTCTCATTACAGATAGAGTGTGGCTACTGGTACTCACCCAAGGGCATGTTACCTAGTTCTGTTTAAATCAGGCAACAGGGGGGACAGAAAAAAAGGCAACAAAGAAATCAAAAATACATTCCCCCAGATGAAATTATATGGAATGATGGTATTCATGGATATACCACAATACAATGTGAATATGGAAAAGATATTTCAAGGGTTTCCACACATTTAAACCAATACATTTCGTGGAAAGCCTGTACATGAGGACATGGGAACACCATACAACCTTTCATGGGGACTGATTCACTGTTATTTGATTGAGGTACAACTTTGTTATATGTAGGTCCGTTATTGTGGTATCATTTAAGGCAGAGGTGTCCAATCCTGCTCCTGAAGGGCCAATGTCCTGCAGAGTTTAGCTCTAACCATAACTAATCACACCTGAACCAGCCTATCAAGATCTGCAGGACCTCTGCTAAAATCTTTCAAGCAGGAGTGTTTGAACAGGTTGGAGCTAAACTCCGCAGGACGTTGGCCCTCCAGGCACGGGACTGGACACCCCAAATTTAAGGCATCAAAAAAATAAATTCTGGCCAGATATATAATTTTGACAATCTCAGGTGGTTCTTGGGCAAAATAAGCTGCAATGTGGACCACACTTAACGTTGATGCTGAGACCACAAACTCAACAGAACATAGAGTTCAGTGCTGTAGTCGAGAAAAGCTCATTCGAGTCCAAGTCCCACCTGAGTGGGTAAAGTCAGAGTCAAGAACGAGACCTAAGGAGGGTTGAGTCAGAGTCAAGACAGTAAACTGAAGAGGGTCAAGTTCGAGTTGCAATGGGCACCCTGGCCTGCTCTTCCAGTTAACTATCAGCACCCGGGACTATGATTTGTGTTGTGTTTCAGCCATTTTTATAAAAAGTGAAAATGAAAATGTGCATATCTCCATCATAAGATTCGCACTGCTTGCACTGTCATAAATAGTGCATAAAACAACTACACATGCTTAAAGTTTCTGACAGGTTCTGGGCAATACTTGATTTGTTTGAGGGTGGTTTCCAAGAATTATGGCTTGTGCAACTCCGTGATTAGTCATCAAAGACTCGACACATCAACTAGTGGCAGAACTAATCAACTAGTTGGTGCACACCCTAGACTAGGGGTAGAAAATAGTGCTCTTGTACAACTTTTCCACTGGGGCTGGTGAGTAGCTGGAGTCAGGGCTTGCCCAAAGCTTGTTTTCCAATGACCAATGACTGATCAAGACCAGCAAGTTTTCGGGGGTTGTTTTGGAAACAAGATTCAGGCCCTAGTCCATGTTTTTTTTTTTTTTTGTAGAAAAGCAAATTGGACACTGGCTCCAGCAGCATCCCCGGTGGAAAAGTGAAACTAGAGGGCTACCTTCATGCAGACTTCAGTTCCAAACCTGCTCCAACACACCTGCTTGTTATTTTCAAGTAATCCTGAAGACCTTGATTAGCTGGTTGAGGTATGTTTGATTAGAACTGGAGCTACACTCAGGATAATAGCTCTCCAGGAGCAGAATCCAGAATCCACAATTGCACTTTACCTCAGATTGGAAAACAGTAACTTTATCAAATTTTTTGATTGAGTATGTGCAGAATCAGACACACACACACACACACACACACACACACACACACACACACACACACACACACACACACACACACACACACACACACACAAAAACAAAAAAATAAATAAATAAAAAATAAAAAAACCTTCCGGGTTTCTTATGATTAGCAAAATCTTTCACTATGAGCATTCTGGCACATTAACAGGGCTGGGTAGTACAGCCAAAGTCTCTGTTAAGGGCCTGGGGTCTTAGGGCCTGGGGTCAAAGGGCTAACATAATTTTCAGGAGAAATGTCCTACCTTGCAGAGCATTCCCCAACAATGCATCCAGTTCCGGGTTAAACTCTGCCTTCTCTTTCAGCATGTGGAAGAGCAGCTGGTTTTGAGTGGCACTGTTGATCTCAGTTTGCTTGAGCCGCCCCTCCATCACCTTTATCTGAGATTCCTTCTGAGCTGCCTGTAGACCCTGAAAGCATGTGGTCAGGATGAACACCAAAGCCTGGTTTCACAGACAGGGCTAAGCCTTATTTCAATTAGGGTATTTAAGTTGCTTTTATAAACATACACTAGAAAAAAAAAACATTACTGATGTGCATCTTGAGACAAAACAATGGCACTGACATATTTTAAGATATGTCAGTACAAGTTGATTTCATTTTAAAACAGCTCAAACATGCATTTTAGTCTGGGACTAGCTTAAGGCTTGTCTGTGAAACAGAGGGCAAATGTGCTAATGTTTTCAAAATTAATGAAACTATTTATGAGGATGAAACTTTTAACATTATAGCCTGTAACAGAGAAGACCAAAGCGGATTAACAGTTTTGTGATTGGATACCTTGTTGATGGCCATGGACATGAAATGGTCCAGTAGGAATCGAGATTCAGCCAGAGTGCAGGACCCAATCACAGCTGAGATATCAACAGCATCGCCTTCTTCCTACAAATAAAAAAATAAAGTATATAATTTTTTCGAAATCCATTTATACTAGTGATATATTTTGAGTAATTGGAGTGAATTCATAGAGTTTTAAAGAAACCAGTGGTTTGATTTAAAGGGGTCATGACATAAATCAAATTTTCCAAACTTTTGACATATGAGGTCTTTGTAAAATGAAAATATCCTGCAAGTAATCACTAAATGCCATCTACACTGGATGCAGTACACAGATTCCCATTCAATTTAGGATGTGTTTAAGTGCTGTGCTGACAACAGGACAAATGGAAGAGTAAAAAAATGACGATTTTGACACGTCCACGTCCTGTTTATGACTATGCTGTATGGTATTGAAGCATCCATTGTAGCACATTGCATCGCAATGCCTTGTTTGCTTTGACGTGTTCATGACCTGCTTAATCTTTGAAGGTCTAAATGCAGTGAATTTTGTCTTGCACTTCTGTAACTTGAGACAAATATCTTTTCCTATGTAATGCATCAGCCATAGTCCCACACTGGCTAAACACCCACGGGCTCCACCTGCTACAGCAGCCACGCCTCAAACTTACACTATAGGTTGAGCTGGAACAAGACTGATAGAGTGGACCGCTCTCAATTTTTGGATGGTGCATGGGAGGCTCTATGTTTACACCTTTGGGGGGAGATGAACCCATGGATGGCATACTAATAGTAGTCAATCAACAATAAATTGTGTTAAGAGATTGTATTATAACATAAAAAATGCCCATGAACTGATTCAGATTCATTTCAGTAAACTGATTCAGATAATAGGAGGAGCGTTTCATTTGACTGTAAGTGCCCTGCAAAGTGAACTTCATGGGATATTCCACCATTTTAAGTGAAGTTCCAATCCGAAGGGAGAGAACATGTTCAGTTCAAAGGGCACTACAAATGGCATAGGGAAGAGTACACAGATACATCACTTCACAGAAGTGGAGAGAGGAATTTACCCACCAGCCATTGCGCTTCACTCCAGCACAAGAAATTTAAATTAAATAAAGGCGGTAAAAATAGTTGAAGCTCCAACGTTATTATCGAGGAGTTGTTTGTACACAGTTGCTTGCAGGTTGTTTGGAGTTACAGTGATCATGATTATGTATAAATGAGATAAAATATATCTATATCTAATCTAACCAAATTATGTTTATTTTCATATTAAACATTGCAAAAGATAATTATCACTCATCTTAGTACTTTCAAATATAACATTTAATATTTAATTAATAATAAAGGTATATTTCTATAAATACACAGTACAAACGTTTGGTCATTTATATTATTTTTATTTACAGAAGTATATAATGTCATCACATTGTGAACTCCTCTAATATGCAAACAGTGGCATGGGCGTAACGCATTTTGTCAAGTGAACCTCAACAGATATCCCATGCTCAGAGAGTAGGCAGCAGTGAGAGTTGCCTCACCTTGGCTTCCTCCATCTGCATGATGTTGGCCTGACAGTCAGAGATGCTGTCGTTGATGTAGTCGATGTTGGCCAGCAGAGACTCCAGCTCCTCATTCAGAGACTGAACATCTTTTTCTACCTCCGGTTCTTCTGCCAGCAGTCTCTCTCTCTTTCTGTTTATCTTATCCCGCCGACGCGTCAGCTCTTCACGTTGCTGTGGACAGGATTTCGAACAATGAGAAGCTAGACAAGTTTGTACAGAGCTTTTATTTTAGGAATGTAAACACAAATACATTGCAAAAAGGTTTCAAATAAAAGTTAAGTAAGTATGATCAGTGTATATATTTTTATCTACTGTATTAGCATTAAAGGGATAGTTTCCCCAAAAATGAAAATTATCCCATGATTCACTCATCCTCAAGCCATCCTACGTGTATATGGTGCATCCTTCCATCATAAAATTAATTCATACTGTTCCAGGGGGTTAATAAAGGCTTTCTGAAGTGAAGTGATGGGTTTTTGTAAGAAAAATATCCATATTTAAAACTTTATGAACTTATAATAACTATAATTGCTTCAGAAAGCCTTTATTAACCCCCTGAAGCCGTAAGGATTACTTTTATGATGGATGGATGTGCTTTTTTGGGCTTCGAAATCTCAAGCCCTATTCACTACCATTATGAAGCTTGGAAGAGCCAGGATATATTTTAATATAACTCCGATTGTGTTAGTCTGAAAGAAGGTCATATGCACCTAGGACGGCTTGATGGTGAGTAAATCATGGGACAATTTTCATTTTTGGGTAAACTATCCCTTTAAGGCAGATTTGTAATTGTAAAGTAAGTGTTTCTCATGATACAGGTTGATTTTTACCTTTAGAAGACGATTCATGTCAGTCTCCATATTGGAAATTGTCACACGCTGCATGATAATATCGGAGATGCGGCGTTCCAGACTCTGCCATTTTCCACGAGCCACTCGGGTGGAGTATATTCCAACAGGTCTGCGATGGTATAATCTAAAGCAAACAATTGTCAGTCACAGGCATAATGAGTTCACGTAAACATATTTACAAGTACGCAAATGAGGCCTGTATAATGTACCTGGTTCCATTAGGTGCTCCTGAGCCCATGTATGTCCGACCTGAGGGTGGTCTGTGAGAGAGGTCCTGGTTTGGCTCATGAAGATTGACCTTTCGTGTGACCTTTCCTGATATCGGCCGCACCTGTCTTCTCAGAGCGGTAACCTGAGAGAGACAGCAGTAATCACTACAGGAAACTTTTGAAAATGCAATTATGTCTTATCTGACTGCCAAAATGAATAGTCAGATTAAAAAACGAATTAACGGATGAATAGACAATAAAAATATCTGCATGCCTAAATTATGGCATTAATATTTGGTACTTTTCCACTCACATAGAAGTAAATTTATATAATATTCAAATGTACGATATGAAAGTATTTATATAATAAATATACAACCATAGTGGCCCTAAAAATAATTTATGCATTTAAAAAGTATAAGTGCATTACAGTATATAAGTGCATCAGTGTTACTCTATATAAATAATAGTAAAATATCTATTAATATTTTGAATTAGCTATTCATTTTATAATTTCAGTTTTAATTTTAGAAATTTGTGTTATTAACTTTTGTTATTTTTATTTTTAATATTCCTATTTTGCTTTAAAGGGTTAGTTACAATATCTAGTATGGGCGATTTCAAAGAAAAACTAAAGAAAAACTGTAAAAATATCTTAATTTGTGTTTCGAAGATGAACGAAGGTCTTACGAGTGTGGAAAGACATGAGGGTGGGTAATAAATGACATTATTTTCGTATTTGGGTGAACCAACCCTTTAACTTTGTTTTGGTCATTTCAGTACTACAACACACACATATACATATATTATTTCAGTTAGTTGCATTTCTAATTAAAAATGTGTATTATAGTGAATATTGTAGTGCACTGGTGTTATTTTAGTATTATTTATATACTTTTATAATATTTATTAACATTTTTGAATTGGCTTTTAATTTTGCTTTCAGTTTTAATTTTAGTTTAAGTTTTAGTAATTTTATGTGCTATTGTCATTAGATTTTTAATATTTCTATTTAGCTATAATTTATTTTATCTTAGTTTTTGTTTTAGTCATTTTAGTACTTCAACTTTAACTAACTTTATTTCAGTTATCTTTATCTAGGGATGTCCTGATCAAGTTCCCTTTCAAGGGAACTCAATGTAATCAGAATGTTGATGCTATGGGAACGCTTCTGCGTGACTGTGTCTTAAGCATGTGTGGACTCTCTCCAATCTCATTGGCGAAACAAAAACCAAAATTCATCAGCTTCTGTGCCTTGAGTAAGTGCCCTGTGTGAATCATTTGTCTTATTTGGGAAATGCCGGTTCAGCATCGAGATGTTGTCCTCACCCATATGAGATGGTTAGGTTACTCCAAGTAGTTCTCCCCACTACAGAGAACTACTTTTCTAGTTTTCAAGAAATAATCAAAAATTAGTTCAATTCAACTACAAAGAAGCTCTGTAGAAAACGGTGATGTCATCATCCAACTCAGCTCAGTTCTTGTACAATAGTTTTGGTATTGTCAAATCTATAATATTGCAAAACATTAAGTGTATAGTATATACATCGATCAGGCATAACATTATGACCACTGACAGGTGAAGTGAATAACACTGATTATCTCTTTATCCCGGCACCTGTTAGTGGGTGGGATAGATTAGGCAGCAAGTGAACATTTTGCAAATTTGACTGGGTCAGAGCATCTCCAAATCTGCAGCTCTGGTGGGGTGTTCCTGGTCTGCAGTGGTCAGTATCTATCAAAAGTGGTCCAAGGAAGAAACAGTGGTGAACCGGCGTCAGGGTCATGGGCGGCCAAGGCTCACTGATGCACTTGGGGAGCGAAGGCTGGCCTGTGTGGTCCGATCCAACAGATGAGTTACTGTAGTTAAAATTGCTCAAGAAGTACTGGTTCTGATAGAAAGCACAATGCATCGTAGTTTGTTGCGTATGGGGCTGCATAGCTGCAGATCAGTCAGGGCGCCCATGGTGACTCCTGTCCACCGCCGAAAGCGCCAACAGTGGGCATAAAAATTATATATATATTATATATATATATATATATATATATATATATTATATATATTATATATATTATATATTATATATTATATATATATATTATATTATATATATATATATTTACGCCGTGGGAGTTTTGCTCGTTCATTCTGGTGAGCGTCTACATTCCTCCGCAAGCGGCTTTACAGTTACTCGCTGATATGATCACAGAGAGTGAGCAACAACACACGGACTCTGTTCTAATCATTCTTGGGGACTTTAATAAAGCGATTCTCACGTGAACTTCCAAAATACAGACAGCATGTTACTGGTCCCACCAGAGACAGTAATACACTGGATCACTGTTACACAGCAATAAAGGATGCATATCACTCTGTCCCACGAGCAGCTTTGGGGCTCTCTGATCACTGTCTAGTTTATCTCATACCGACCTACAGGCAAAATAGGCTAAAATCAGCTAAACCTGTAGCAAGGACTGTGAAGAGATGGACCACCGAAACAGGCTTTATAAGCCTGTTTTGAATGGACTGATTGGAGTGTTTTTGAAGCTGCTGCCACCGATCTGGACAAGCTCACAGAGACAAGCTCACAGGCCAAATACACACTGGAAAAGGAGATCAGAGTGGCAAAGAGGAATTATTCTGATAAACTTAGGAATCCGTTCTATTCTAATGACACAGCTTCAGTGTGGAAAGGTCTGAACGTTATCACCAACTACAAGACACCATCCCCCAGCTCTGTGGAGAATCAACAACTGGCAGACGATCTGAATGGGTTTTATTGCAGGTTTGAAAAATCACCATTCACACTTCCAACAACCCCCGTCTCCCCCACACCTGCAATTCAGTTCAGTGAAGATGATGTGCGCCAGGTCTTCAGAAGGAACAAGAGAAGAAAGGAACCAGTCCCAGACAGCGTTTCACCAGCATGTATGAAAACCTGCGCTGACCAGCTGGCCCCCATTTTCACACAGATCTTCAACAGATCACTGGAGCTGTGCGAAGTCCCCTCATGCTTCAAATGCTCCACCATCATCCCGTCCCAAAGAAACCCAAAATTACTGGATTAAATGACTACAGACCTGTGGCTCTAACGTCTTTGGCCATGAAGTCATTTGAAACACTGGTTCTGGCTTATCTGAAGGACATCACTGGACCCTTACTGGACCCCCTGCAGTTTGCTTACCTGAGCAAACAGGTCTGTGGATGATGCAGTCAATGTGGGACTGCATTATGTTCTCCAGCATCTGGACAAACCAGGGTCTTATCTGAGGATCCTGTTTGTGGACTTCAGCTCTGCTTTTAACACCATCATCCCATCACTCCTCCAGCCAAACTAAGACAGCTCTCCATGCCCACCTCTGTCTGTCAGTGGATCACCAGCTTCCTGACAGACAGGCAGCAGCTAGTGAGGCTGGGAAAATTCTCATCCAGCACATGCACCATCAGCACCGGCGCCCCTCAGGGCTGTGTCCTCTCCCCACTGCTCTTCTCCCTGTACACCAACGACTGCACCTCTAAAGACCCCTCTGTCAAGCTCCTGAAGTTTGCGGATGACACCACACTGATCGGTCTCATCCAGGATAGTGACGAGTCTGCTTACAGACTGGAGGTTGAACAGCTGGCTGTCTGGTGCAGTCTTAACAACCTGGAGCTCAATACGCTCAAGACAGTGGAGATGATCGTGGACTTTAGGAGAAACCCCCCTGCTCTTCCCCCATTCACCATCATGAACAGCACTGTGACTGCAGTGGAGTCATTCAGGTTCCTGGGCACCACCATCTCCCAGGACTTGAAGTGGGACAACCACATTGAGTCCATTGTGAAAAAGGCCAGCAGAGGTTGTACTTCCTTCGCCAGCTGAGGAAGTTGAACCTGCCACAGGTGCTGCTGAAACAGTTGTACTCTGTCATCATTGAATCCATCCTCTGCACTTCAATTACCGTCTGGTTCAGCTCAGCTACCAAATCTGACCTCAGAAGACTACAGAGGGTAGTCCGGTCTGCTGATCATTGGTACAACACTCCCCACTCTCCAACTGTACTTATCCGGAGTGAGGAAAAGGGCAAAGAAGATCACTCTGGACCCCTCACATCCAGCACACTCCCTCTTTGAACTGTTGCCATTTGGTCGATGCTACAGAGCCCTGAGCACCAGAACGTCCAGACACAGGAACAGTCTCTTCCCTCAAGCAATCCATCTCATAAACACTTGACAAACACGGAACACGCAACACTATTACACTTTATTTACTTAAAACGCTTATTTATATTTCAAATTTGCACACATAACTGTACATACAAATTGTCTATATTCTATATTGTTTTTTGCTTTTTCTGCACTTGTCTATCTTGTAAATTTGTATATTATTTTATTCGCTTTATTATGTGTCTTGTCTTGTCGCTGTTACTCTGTTGCACTGTTGAGCTTCTGTCACTAAAACAAATTCCTAGTATGTGTAAACAACATACCTGGCAATAAAGCTCTTTCTGATTCTGATTCAGATATATATATATCTATATATATATATATATTGTATAGTAGATGTAGCGTCTGAATCGACACACAATTGTAAAAATCAATCTTGACAACATGCAGACTCCATAATGTCTGGCCCCCCCACTGAGAACCACCATTTGCTTCATTGCACCACCATTCGTTTAATAACTCACACTTTAGTTGACATCATCTCATAGAATGCATTGTAAGTTATACATTTAGTATAAATGGACACTTCCCTCATGCAAACGAGGTTACTTTCAAACAAAGAAACTCCTGCCAGAGAATTGCACCTTTCTCATTGGTCAAGCCAAAACTCAAAGGTGTGACTAGAGGTTAAAAAGCCCCCACGCAGATCTTCTGGTCAGCGCTCGCTCTTCTGGTCTACTGCCTTTGTTCTTGCTGATTCTACTGATTGCTGGTCAACTCACCTGGCCAGCTGGCCAGCGCAGCTGTGCAGACAGGCCTCATTCACTTCAAGCCATGCACAACTTCCTCTACAACAGGGTCAATTTAACAGCGCAAGTTCGACGTCATTTCTTCATTCAATGCAGAAGATATTGATTACAACTTCAGCACCATCGGACTGATCCATCAAGAATTTCTCCCGAGACTGCATATCTAGACGCTCCTCAACAGCTAAGGCATTTGCAAGTATCGTACATTTAAACACTAAATGGTGAGTTAGTATTAAGTTGTTAACCCCTCTGTTTACCCCCTTCATAGCTCCATTCCCCTGTTATGCTACGGTTTAATTTCATTTCCACTCTCTCATTTCCTATGTATACGTGATTTGTATGTCTATGTGTGTTTAGTCTAGCTATGTGTTTGTGATTTAGTCAAATAAAACTTTGTGCACATTCTTGCGAGTTGATTCTGATCTGCTTATAAACAATGCATTATTTTTCTGTGGCCACGGAAAATATTCTTTCTGAAGAGTTGATAGACGATCAATACCGAGTGTTCGCTGGCTGAACAGATTAATTGATTGTAATATTAATTCAGCTACAACAAGTTAATTCGATTAACTGATTCAAATATTTATAATCAGTTATAATGAGTTTACATTGTAAACAGACTGTGTTGTCAGGAATATGGGACTGCTGACACAAACATCTTGTATTTTATATATACAATAAGCAGAATAATTGCAACAAAATGAAAAAGTGTGGATTTAGCGTTAGAAAGCATGAAGCTCGTGGTCTGTTAGTCAAGTCCGAAGCAAGACGCAACCCATAGCAACGCGTTATGGCAACAACATCTCAGATAGTCTGACGGCAGATAAAAATAAACAGCAATAAATGACTTTCGAGTGATTTGTTACAAAAGTGTGCATCAAGTATGCTAAGCACAGAAGCTTGAATGTATGTGTGTGATGAGAATAGACCTCATAGTTCTCACGCATCATGCATGCACATTTGAGCTTCTTCTTTTCCTTTTAATGGAAAAATATAAAAGTAAGTGACTTATTTTCGGGGTATATGCATGTTTAAGGAAATTAAATGTATTACACTAGGAATTTAATAATATTGTAAGTTAATAATATATTTTTATATTTTAAATCAATATTTTAAACATTATTTTATTGTGTGATTAAATATCAATGTGTCACACTTTGTAGGTACAGTAGAAACAAACTTCAGGTGAAAAATTCACCTCCTCAGTTTTTCTGCGCAGAATGAGCTCCTGTTGTCTCTTTTGAGCTTCAAGCAGTTTCAGTTGATGCTGTACAAGAGAAAAAAAAAAAAAAAAACATCACATTGAGCATATTTCACTGTCAGTTGGCTCTTTCATGCTGCACCAGTGTTATTTTCCCATCATGCACCTCCTGTTTGCGCTGGTCCTTCTTAAGTGAGGCAATCTCTCGGTTCCTGCGGGATTCGGCCATTCTGCTCTTCTCCTGCTGCTCCTTCATCTGCTTCATCAGACGCACCTGACAACAGTCACCATAGCAACAGTCAGCTCATTTCAATGCCAATTTTGCTGTAGGATTTGTGAAATAGAAAGTGGATAATGATAATTAGAAAGGCTATTTGTGCAGTATGTGTACCAATTTCAAATAAGGTATGAAATAAGATTCAGAATTAGAATCTGAATTTAAGGAAGTGGAGTAAAATAGAACGAAATTCAATGTCTTAATTTGAATTATCTTAATTGGACTGCTTTTTGATTATGTGATAAAATTATGTGAGTAAATGTGACAAATTCAATTACTTAACTGCCATATCTTATTAATATGATTTTGGCAAACAGTTTTCATTTTCATGAAGAGTGGTATTTTCATGAAGAGTGGTAATAATCTTACTTAGCAGTAGAAAAACCTTTACAAATTTAAATAGAATGTACTTTAATTTGGACTATGGACATTTCTGATGTGTGACATTTCAGACATTTCATGTGTGATTATAATGCAATATATAACCATTATGTTCAATGTCACTTTTTATTTTTATAGTAATCTATAAACAACTACAAGCCAATTCTTAATTTTTGCAGTATGTTGCAGTAGGGGTGCTGTGTCTGTTAACCACTGGGAGGCGCTGTTTATAATAAAATATTTTGTGTTGTAATGGTGATTCAGCATTCTTCAGTGATTCAGTATACAGCCATGTTCAGTCTCCATGGTGACTCTTACTTTGGTTTTCTTCATTTCAGCCAGATCCAGCTGTAGTTTCTTTAGTTGTTTCTCATACTGTGATTGGTTCTTTAATAGACGAGCATGTTCTTTCTGAGCCGCCTGTAGTTTCTGCAGCTCTTTGTTCATGACACCGAGTTTCTTCTCGTATTCTGCTTTTATTCGTTTGCTCTTGTCCTCAGTGCATGATTCCATGGAGCCTAAAACAAACCATAAAAAAACAAACAAACAAACAAAAATCAAAACAAAACCGAAGAAACAAAAAAACAAAACAAAACAAAAAACAAACAAAACAAACACAAACAAAACAAAAACCAAACAAGAAACAAAACAGAATTTCTTAGCTTTTCTCAGGGCATATTGAAGGCCGGACTCAAACCTGATCTACATGTTAAGAGTATTGTGTGTGTGTAACAGCAGAGTCATGACTCTGACTTAAATATATTTATTTCTCCACATTTTAAAGTCATCATGAAATCAAAATTTCAATATTTACTTAAAGGATATATATATATATAAAGGATAAAGGATATATATATATATATATATATATATAAAGGATAAAGGATATTATATATATATATATATATATATATATATATATATATATATATATATATATATATATATATATATATATATATATATATGATTTTTTAATAAGTTGTCCAACTGCAGTCCACATCCGGTTAGTGAGGTCTGATCACGCTCTAACAATGGAAGTGATGTCTCACACTCATTGTAGCAAAGCGCGTGACATCACTTGCGTCATCAGAACGCGTTTATTGACCTCGCTAACTAGATGCTGAACGCAGTCGGACATAGTGGTGTTTTAGAGGTAAAAAATGATATAAATACTGTTCCTTTTCTCGCACAAACAGATCGTTTTGTGTCTTAGGACATCAATGTGTCGTCACAAGCCGCAGGGTTTAATTTGGATTTGTCTGTCGTGTTTTTTAGATGGAGTTCCTATTGACACGCATTATACGTCTGACAGACTGCAATGGTTGAAGTTAAAAATCATCATTTGTGTTCTACTGAAGAAACAAAGTCACCTACATCTTGGATGCCCTGGGGGTAAGCAGATAAACATCAAATTTTCATTTTGGGGTGAACTATCCCTTTAAAAGCCTACTGAAGTGCCTTGGAACATGCAGCGTTATTCAATGTGGTGACGGAATTTCCACTGAAACAGGAAGACAGGGCAGGACATATCAAACAGCTACTCTCCTTTTTTAAATATCCAATTGTGTTTCGCTTATATAACTGCTCAGCCAGAGCTGTTGAAGGATTAGTTCACTATCAAATAAATTTTTCCTGATTTACTCACTCCCATGTCATCCAAGATGTCCATGTCCTTCTTTCTTCAGTCGAAAAGAAATTAAGGTTTTTGATAAAAACATTCCAGGATTATTCTCCTTATAAATGATTTCAATGGCCTCCAAATGGTTGAAGGTCAAAATGACATTTTCGATGCAGCTTCAAAGGGCTTTAAACGATACCAGACGAGGAACAAGGGTCTTATCTAGTGAAACAATTGGTCATTTTTGAAAAACATGTAAATGTATATGCTTTATATAAACAAACGATCACCTTCCAAGTGGTTCCGCCAAATCCGCACTTTCATATTCTTCTAAAGAATGTCCTACGCCTTCCCTATTCTACTTACGAAAAAAATGGAACTGGTGCTGCGTTTGTTCTGTAAGTAGAATAGGACCGTTTGGAGGCCAGTGAAGTCCATTATAAGGAGAAAAATCCTGGAATGTTTTCATCAAAAACCTTAATCTCTTTTCGATGAAGAAAGAAAGACAAGAACATCTTGGATGACATGGGGGTGAGTAAATTATCAGGAAAATTTTATTTAAAAGTGAACTTATCCTTTCAGCTCGGTAAAGCCACATTTGACAGCGTATGACAGCCACAATGTAATAGTTTCATATTAAATCTAAAGGGGAAATCTGTTAATAAAGCAAAACAGTGATCATGATCATGTTGACGATATGTAGTTTGAAAAGTGTAGTTTGTTGTAATGTTTCATTTTGAAATTTATGTTGGTGCATGCATGGCACCGGTATTCTCTCATCTACTTGTCAGTGCTGTTTTTTTTAATGCTCCTAATCTCCTCCATATCACTTTAAAATATATAATTCTGTGTAGAATTCAGTTGGGTCCGATATGTTTTGTGACTGTGCATATGATCCACTCTATTCACCATATAGAAAATAGTAATAGTGTGAAAACAAGTGATCAATTTCAGCTGCAGCTTCACTGTCTATTTATAATGTAGGGGGTGGGATGCTTCAGAATCTAGAGAGCACTTGATTGGACAGAAAATGTGATGAGATGCTGAAGTGATCGTTGATCCATATTGGACGAAAGTGAGAGACTAACTTTTGAATGCTTATATCTTCTAAATGCGAATTTTGTCATTGTTTTGGAGCACACTATCTTACAGATAACAGTAAGACTAACATATTCATACTAAACAGTCCCTCCAGAAAAACGCGATTATGCGATCGCCTGATTTCATGCATAATCAGCCAAAGTATTTTTTCAAATACGCCGCACTTTCGCCGCATAAATTGCCAATTTCATCAAGCAAAATATATGCGGGGCTAGCATGATTTCATAATCCCTGCATTTTCGTTGCAAAAAAGTGACATATCTTAGCAGAAAGTTGAAAAATGTTGCGTTTACTTCACACTAGTAAAGCGCCATTATTTTCCCCCTATTGCCATGGGAACCTTGTGAAGTGACGTAATTACGCGACGTGAACATCAACTGCAAACCATGAAACCATGATGAAGCATACAAATCATTCTCATTTGACAATATAAATAAGCGCAAAAGACTGCGCAAAGCAGTTTCCCGGTGTGTTACATGACAGTGGGGGCAAAATATTGCTGCATCTGCGTGTTGACGCTGGAAAACCACTTTCACTTTGCCACCGCCAAGGATGGTTAAAGCAGCCGCGGAAGCAGGCAGGAAGAAGCAAACATTTTTAAAAATATTTTATTTATTCATAGTTTATAGTAATATAAGTTGTTGGATATTAATAATAATACGTTTATTTTATATAGCACCTTTCTACAAACTCATATTCCTTTTGTAAAGCTACAGAACTTGTTTGACTCAATGTTTTGTAAGTTTGAGCCATGTGTTAATTAAGGTCTGAAATAAAACAGAATGAGAACTTAAATATTCTGTGATTTAGTATGCTTGCTCATCATAGGAAGTAATAGGAAATTACTCTTTACATTAAAGTAGTAACCTAGCGAGAACAGGGGGAATCACCTTTTATTTTTTTTGTTTTTCATCAAACCGTAGTTTTTGCAAGTTCCCTCAATTTCATCGCATAAAATTGCAAAAATATCCCGCATATTCCATCGCATTTTTTAAGAAAACATGCCACAAAATCAAGCATTTTAGCCTGCAACAATCACAAACAAATTCCAGGTTTTTCTGGAGGGACTGACTAAAAGCCAAAATCCTCAATTTTGATTTCATGGGGACTTTAATGTATGTTTCTGGTCTTGTCGTGAATGATTAGTACATGTTGTTCCAAACAAAACAACAAAAAAAGTTTGTTTTTCATAATCTTTCATTAAACTTTAATAACTGAAAGTAAGAAAATTCCCTTTACTTATTTTTCAGCTTACCCATGTTCTGCAGCACACGGTCTCGCTCCAACTGCGTGTCTCTGATTTTGCACTGCAGCATCATGAGTTTCTGTTCATACTGTTGTTTGAGTGTGTGCAGACGTCTCTGACTGTTCTCAAGCTCATCGATCAACTTCTGCTTGATGGCGATCTCACACGTGATGTTGGCCAGATCAGCCTGAAAGTCCTCTGATCAAAAATGAATAAATAAATAAAATGTGTTTACATACAGATAATCATTAAACAGAATATTTTCACATTAAATATTAATATAAATATAATTCACATCATGTATGTGCTATATTGTATTAAAAAAATGAAATATTTTATTTGTACATCATTTTGTTTAAAAAACTAATAGAATTTGCATACTGAAATCCTCTTTTACTGAGAATTTGTCCTAATATTTTATTTTTTTTTACGTAGTTTTAAGGCTGGTTTAAAAAAAAATGTTTTACAGTACACATCAGTACCCTTCTCATCCAGTTCAGAGTCAGACTCATCAGAGCTCTCCTCAGCATCCATTTCCTCTTCCTCAACCTCCTCCTCATCTTCCTCTCCATCCCCCTCCTCACGGTCACTGGCCTCCTATGGGAAACAATTTCATATCAAAAACTGTATGATGAGCTCCAGCCATAAAATACTGTATGTTCTGATAGGGCAAGTGTAATGTCAATCATACCATCTCTGGCTCTTGATTGGTTGATTCTAACTGCTCTCTCTCGCTAATCTTCTGTTCGCCATCAACTGTTTCATCTTTGTTGGCACTGCAGGGGAAAAATCAAAACTAGAAATTAAAAATATATTTGTAAAAGCACTTTTTTTTTTTTAAAAAGCAGCATAGATTATCTGAAACAGAAAACAGAAAATTAGGAGGGAAGGAAAGAAAACTTGGTATTATGATGGACATGATGCAACAGAAAAGTTAAATGGTTGGAATATTAAGAAAGCAGATTTGCTCTTTTGAAAACACAGGCAATTCAAAACTTCCTCTCTAGTTCACTCACATCATTTATTAAAACTAAAATGTTAAAACATCTCATTCAGAAATCTTCATGGCTATGATGTCACAGCCATGAGCTCATTAGCATATGACCGCCCAGATTCACATTTCAGCACTTAATCAGAAAATTGACCCGCCCCTAAAGAACAACACTGTGAACTATTAATGAAAACTATTAAAAAGCACTTTTGGTAATTGAAATAAAGCTCAAATAAAATAAAGATATTAAATGAAAACTTAAAACTTTCAAAACTGAGTTTAAGGGCAAACTCACACTATAGGACTGTAAGACTACTTGAATCGTTATTGGTATTCACACTACACAACAAGGTTTCTTGTCATCTGTCATCGTCTTGTTATAGCAGCGCGCAACGGTCCTGACCGACAACGGAAAAAAAAAAATCATACATAAATTTATGCGTGAAATTACAAGATTTCTGTTTCTGTTCTACCTTGTTATTGCATCGCACACAATACAAGATCACATGATGATAATATCAAACAGGTGTAAAAATAATGTAGCATCTGTGACTGCTGGAAACAGCTTCAGATCACATCAATGACCTGCTCATACTTAAGCATCGGCGACCACAATGGGCACTTTTTTGGCCATGAACTGAGGGTTTTATCGCAGACCTTAGAAATCTGTCTACAACAGCAAAATCCAGCCAAAAGTCGTGTAGTGTAAGCTTACCTTAAAGGGATAGTTCACCCAAAAAAGATGATAATTTGGTAACACTTTACAATACGGTTCATTAGTTAACATTAGTTAACTACATTAGTTAACATGAACTAATAATGAACTGCACTTATACAGCATTTATTAATCTTTGTTAATGTTAATTTCAACATTTACTAATACATTATTAAAAGTTTGTTAACATTAGTTAATGCACTGTGAACTAACATGAACAAAGAATGAACAACTGTATTCTCATTAACTAACTCTAACGAAGATTAGTAAATACAGTAACAAATGTATTGCTCATTGTTAGTTCATGTTAGTTAATCCATTAACTAATGTTTAACAAATGAACCGTATTGTAAAGTGTTACCGATAATTTTGAAGAATGTCAGTAACCAAACAGTTGATGGGCCCCATTGACTTTCATAGTATTTTTTCCATACAACGGAAGTCAACTGTTTGTTTACAGACATTCTTCAAAATATCTTCTTGTGTGTTCAGCAGAAGAAAGAAACTCATACAGGTTTGGAACAACATGAGGGTGAGTTCATTTTTGGATGAACTATCCCTTTAAAGGTCCCATGACATGCTACTTTTTGGATGCTTTTATATAGGCCAAAGTGGTCCCTAGTACTGTATCTGAAGTCTCTTTCCCGAAATTCAGCCTTGGTGCAGAATTTCAGCCACTCTGAGCAAGTCCCACAATGAGCTTTCCTCAGGACGTGCCATTTCTGTGTTTGTAGCTTTAAATGCTAATGAGGAGGAGAGAGGCGGGGCAAGGTGGAGGGTGGGTGTGGCCTTAACCAGCTTGCGGCCACTGTACCATGCGCTAATGTTGACAGTGGATGTATCGCAATGGCTCGTAGACACGCAGTCGTTCAAGCGTTTCAGTTTGACCCAGAATTGATCCGGATGAAGAAGTTGCAACTCAGCGGCTACAGCAGGACGTCTCCGAATGGTTAGTTTAAAATATTGTGTCTGGATACGGTACATTAGTTGGTTTATGTATGCTGTTACAGTTATTATCATGTAGCTAATGCTAGCCTACATTGTTGGCTTTTCATGTTGCTCTGATTTGCTATCATAAATATTATATATATAATTATCAGCTATAGACACTAACCAGCACCACTAAATTAGTCAGACCTCTGCCATTATTACAAATACCTTTTCGGATAGGTGCCATTGTGTAAAATGTGATACCATGCCAGCATCATTTATTTGTTTACATATTTTATATTTCATAAATCTTAAAAGTTTTTACAATCTTTCTTATTACAATTACATTAAGCTCTGCAATCTAGAAATATCTGGAGATATCATGTGCGACAGCAACTGGGCTGTATTGGCCCACGTTGAGGAAACAGTCATCTGCGAAAATGTGTGGCACAGACATACAAAACTTTGGAAAGTTGTATCGGCGCATTACCAGAGAAAATAAAATTAACCCACTATTTCTTCATAGGCTTGGATGAAGGAACTAAAAAAAATACTAAGGTGTTCATTTGAACATCCAGACACTGAGCAACTGCCATGCTTCGCTCGTTTGCAAGCCATGATGATCTCGAGGAAAAAATAATGCGCTCGCCTCGCACGGTAGTAGCTCATTTTCTCATGGGCGGGCAAAGCAGAGAAAGGGGAGGTAACCTTTCCCCGTATGACGACATATAGGGAAGATTCCAGATTGGGCCATCTGAGTTTTCATTTTCTCAAAGGCGAAGCAAAATATGTAAATACCATATGTAGGCTAAAGGAACTCATACTAATGTTAAAAAATCTCATAAAGTGACATTTTCATGCCATGGGACCTTTAAGTTGAAGCACTATAATTATTAAAACTCAACACTAAATTAAAGCTAAATAGAAATATTAAAAACTAATAAAAATGTCAAAAGCATATTAAACCAAAATTGCTAAAACCAAAATTAAAATGAAAACTGAAAAAAATATAAATAAAAGCTTAAAAATAGTGATAAATATTATAATACCATATAAATAATACTAAAGTTGTTGTAAGAGGGCGGAAAATGGTCATAAACTAAATTCTCAGAGTTTATGGTGAAAGAAGTAAGTAAACGTCATGGAAATGTTGTTGAAATGTCACCTAGACATGCTCTTAATGGGTTTCGTGAGATTCACCCATTACTACTACCTTTTTTTTTTTTTTTTTTACCCAAATACACTTTAAAGTACATGAATGAAGTATAAACATTTTCTGGGCTGTTCTCCAAGGCTGGAAACTACCTGCCTGAAAGACAATCAGAATTCAAAGGTTTCAAGCAGAGACGAAACACAGGGGGTTATGGTTAATTATAGAGGGGAAAGAGAGACACAGGGACAAACCTGTCTTCCTCCACCTCTTCCTCCTCATCCTCCTCTTTCTTGTCGCCCAGCAGCTGCTGGAGTCTTCAGCGGTCAGAGGTCAGAGGTGAAGGGATTAAAGAGAAAAAACGAGGAGCACAGAGAGAGAGACAGATAGAGAGGGTACGGTACAGACATTAGTAAAGACGTTGTTGATTACATGCAAACGTTCATTGTGGATAAGAACGCATCATATCAAGGGTATTATGGCTGATATAATCTCTCTCTAGGTTTGTTTTATTCACTGTTCACTTTCAGCATAATTACTCCAGTCAAAAAGTGTCACATGATCCTTCAGAAATCATTCTAATAAAAAAAGGAGCTCATGCAAAACAACAACAGCAAGAACAGTTTTTCTATCTGCCGTTAGCAGGTGTGGTAAAAGAACCCTGATTACAGTATTTACGATAATGCCTGACGTAGTAATTACACCGCTGAAAGAACAATACAGCTCACCATGAAACCAGACAAATCCCACAATGCTTCTGTTTCACTCAGCTAGAGATGAGGGGCAATTATTCATAACACAATCACTCTGAGCCAGTTACCATGGCAACTGCCCCTCCAGATACCACCTCACACTAAGATCGCTTTCACCCTTTTATTACCTCTTTTTTTTCTTCTTCTCCTTCCTCTTCAGTTTCTCCAGATCTTTCTTGGCGATCTCGATGATGTCGGTGGTCTCCTGGCTTGGGTCGGCCCCCAGCAGGGCAGGAGAGAATGTTCCGGAAGTTCCGTAGAACTGAGGACGGCTGGACGCTCGCGTGAGGTTCCTCCTCAGGTTTTCATTCACTGCTTCGCTCTCCAAAAGTTTGGCTCTGAAATACACACAAACATGTAGAATACTTATTTTATATAAAACGAGTTATCTTATCAATGCGAGTGGTTGCCAGGATGTTGCTATGCAGTTGCCATGGTGTTCTGGTTGGTCGCTATGGTGTTTTTAGCAATAGAGTGCATTAGTGCTTGCCTACTTTTTCAGCTGAACTGGTTCCGGAAGTATTTTTGCCTTCATAAAGCAAAAGAGTAAAATATTTGACAAAAACAGAAAGGTATAAGACTGTGTACTTAAAGGGGTAGTTCACCCAAAAATGAAAAAAATGATCCCATAATTTACTCATGCTCAAGCCATCCTAGGTGTATATGACTTTCTTCTTTAAGCCAATTCAAAAATATCCTGGTTCTTCCAAGCTTTATAATGGGAGTGAAGGGTACCCGACAAATATCCATATTTATAACTTTATGAAATATAATAACTAGCTTCCGGCAAATGGCTGTATGCATCGAGTTTTGGCGGAAGAGTGACCTCTGACCCGACACATGACGTATTGGCGGAAGCGCAGAGGATAGAGTGAAACAAAAAACACTGATCATGAATAATAAGTCTGAAACGAGAATTTGTTGGAGGAATTCAATATAAGAGAAGAGGAGCTTGAGTTTGTTGCCCAGCCCTATTTGTTTGAACTGTGAGAGGCATCTAAGCTTATGCTACTCCTACATCATATGCACCTATGATGGCTTGAGGGTGAGTAAATTATGAGATAATTTTCATGTCTTTAATGTCTTTAGCAAGGGAAAGAACTACAATCTCATGAAGCATTGCAACAGCAAATAAAAAATGATGGCGAAATATAACTATTAATTTTAAAAAATGTTAAACAAATATATATAAAATGACAATATACTTGAAGTTTATTGCAAAACATGCATATACATGTGCATCTCAAATTAGAATATCATAAATATTTTTTTTTTCTGTAATTTAATTCAAAAAGTAAAACTTAAATATATTCTAGATTTATTACACATAAGGTACAATTTTCCAGACTTTTGTTTTCATTTTGATGATTACAGCTTGTTGCTTATCAAAATAAAATAAAAATCAGTATCTCAAATTATTAGAATATATAATTTCAATTTCTATTAAATTACCATTCTCAGGGTAGAAATACTGGGTTTAGGTCAGTATGTCAGCAGATATACACGGAACACAGGGGTAAGAGTTAGTTATGTGGCAGATTTATTGAGACAAGAGGAGAACATCACAGTGGAGAAGGATATCCTGGTAAGTAAGCTTGGTGAGGTAAAGTCTTTGTTAAAGTCTTATCTGTGGTTAATGAAGTCTTTCTGTTTTCCAGGGTTCCAGACGGAACTAAGGAACGAGGAGATGATCGAGGTCGGGAGCTGAGGGTAATCCAGGGAACAGGTAAGTAGCAAGCAGGTAAGTGAGTCAGGTTGCACAACATGGTAAGGTTGAGACCAGACAGTGAGTGAACGGGAGAAGTGCTGTTTTATAGTGCTGGCTGGAGATTGCTGACAGGTGTGTGTGATAGTAGTTTGGTGATTGGGATCTGATGACGGTGGTGGGTGGAGACGGTGGTGACTGTGTTGACTCCCTGACACAGTAATCCCAACAGCAGTCATAGGGAAGTCTGCTAACTTGACAGTCGATCATCAAGACCCTCTACAATGAGGGTAAGCCACAGAGGGTCATTGCTGAAAGAGCTGGCTGTTTGCAGAGTGCTGTGCCATAGCATATTCATGGAAAGTTGACTGGAAGGAAAAAGTGTGGTACACCTTTTCCTACAAGTGAAAGGAATGAGCGCAGGCTTGAGAAGGTTGTCAGGCGAAACCGATTTAAGAACTTAGGAGAGCTTCAAAAGGAGTGGACTGAAGCTGGAGTCAGTGCATCAAGAGCCACCGCAAAACAGACATCTTCAGGAAATGGGCTACAACTGTCACATTCCACGTACCAAGCCACTTCTGAAACAAAGACAACGTCAGAAGCGTCTTACCTGGGCTAAGGAGAAAAAGAACTGGACTGTTGCTCAGTGGTCCAAAGTCCTCTTTTCAGATGAAAGTAAATTTTGCATTTCATTTGGAAATCAAGGTCCCAGAGTCTGGAGGGAGAGTGGAGAGGCACAGAAACCATGTTGCTTGAAGTCCAGTGTGAAGTTTCCACAGTCAGTGTTGATTTGGGCTGCCAAGTCATCTGCTGGTGTTGGTCCACTGTGTTTTCTGAAGTCCACAGTCAATGCAGCCATCTACCAGGAAATATTAGAACACTTCATGCTTCCTTCTGCTGACAAGCTTTATGGAGATGCTGGTTTCATTTTCCAGCAGGATTTGGCACTTGCCCACACTGCCAAAGGTACCAAAAGCCGGTTCAATAACCATGGTGTTACTGTGCTTGATTGGTCAGCAAACTCGCCTGACCTGAACCCCATAGAGAATCTAAGGGGTATTGTCAAGAAGAAGATGAGAGACACCAGACCCAACAATGCAGATGACCTGAAGGCCGCTATAAAAGCAACCTGAGCTTCCATTACACCTGAGCAGTGCCACAGGCTGATCGCCTCCATGCCATGCCGCATTGATGCAGTAATTCATGCAAAAGGATGCCCAACCAAGTATTGAATGCACAGAAATGAACATACTTTTCAGAAGCCTGACATTTCTGTTTAAAATATACTTTTTTTAATTGATCTTATGAAGTATTCTAATTTATTGGTGGGTTTTTGTTAAATATGAGCCAAAATCATCACAATTAAAAGAACCAAAGACTTAAGTCTTACTTCAGTCAGTGTGCATTGAATTTATTTACAGTTTTTTACGATTGTTAAACGACAGTGGGCACAACTGGAGTCACATGTGCAAAACTCTAACTACAGTCTGCACAGCAGCAGTTCATGTGGACCAAACTCTAGTTCGTTTTTCATTGCTTGAACACAGTTTTCAAAACTCTACACACTTATCCCATGACTTTAACCACAACCTGCACAACACTGTGGATTTACAGCACTTTGTTCAAATGCTAACACATCGCTGTCAAAACTGTGAACCACACATTCAAAACAGAATAGATTTCAGCCTTGTACCTTTCAAACACTGCTGTATGCAATTTCAGCTGAAAGGCTAAGCAGGTGTCTTGTTTTAGACTTGTTAGTGAACACACACACACACACACACACACACACACACACACACACACACACACACACACACACACACACACACACACACACACACACACACACACACACACACACACACACACACACACACACACACACACACACACACTTAGTTTCTACCTTTTTTTTCTCATTACTGTAATTCAGTAAATTACTACAGACTATTGAAGCAAACTGCTAATTTTCATTTACCTTAAATAATTGTTATGTTCTAAAAATTTAAATAAATCATGTGAAAGAATGTCACTCTTTTCTTTGAAGAAAATATGACTTTGTATGAAGTCACTGAAATTGTTCAAACTGTAAAGATGAAAAGTTTGTATTTTCTGTGTTGGTGTTTGATGCTAGTGTTTTTCCTCTCAGTGTGTTCTGAGTGACAGTGTGTGTTATCTCAGTGAGGGTTGTGCATAGTGTTTGGCAGCACTGAGCCTGTTTTGAGACATGTGTTAACTGTTTAGCTCAGGTGACTGTTGGTAGTGCAGACTTTAGTTAGAGTTTTGCACATATAGCTCCAGTTTTGCTCACTGTCGTAAAAAACTGTAATACACAAGTTCCACAATTTGATTTGAATTACTGAAATAAATTAACTTTTCCAAGACATTCTAATTTATTGAGATGCACCCGTATATAGGCGAGCGGAGCTAAAGAGCTCTTTTGGCAAGTGTTGCATTTTTTCGACTCTCTGATTGGTCTAATGTTCTGTACAGCATCATGGGTAATGTATTTGTAATGTAATTCTGCTGTTAAACAAAATTATTTTAAAAATAAGCTGAAATAATGCAGGCTGATGGCTTCAGCAGAAGAAAGTACCATCGATTAACAACCTTGTAGCTCACAGTAGGTCTGTCTTTCAAGTTTTATAAGCAATCGTTCAAAATCATTTTCCATATAGAGAAAATGCATTGAGTTTTTACTTCCAGATCCCAACTATAGTACTCTATTCTACATTATTGAGTGTGAAATACATAAGCAAACACAGTGCAGATGTATAATCAGCCTCATATAAGACATTAGCAAAAAATATAAAAATACCAGCTATTGTATCAGACAAATATTTCTTCAAAAGGTTGTTTTACCTCAGATCCTCAATCTCCTTGATGTAATTCTGAATCATATTTCCAATCTCCTCACTGCCTTCACCTGAAATAAATAGTCAATATTCTGTCAACATCTATCAAACATCTTCCAAAGCCCATCGACTGATGTCAACCGACAGTATTTCCCATGAGCAGTACTGATATATCGATGTACCTGCTCTGGAGAGCACCTGATTGGCCTGTTCACTGAGCAGCTGCGTGAGGCGAGCGCCCTGAGCGTCGATGGCTTCCTGCATGGCCTTCACGCGCATACGCAGATTATTGTTCTCTATCTGCAACATGGAGTTCTCATGGAACATGTCATTGATGCTTTCCAGCCCATCTTCTCCAACCATACGCTTCCCCTGAGAAACAGACACAGTTTTACTTAATTTACCAAACATAAACACAAACAATACATTTGCTTCTTAATATTTTTTTATATTTCTTTTTCAATTAAATGCTGTTCTTTAGAATTTCTATCCATCAAAAAACCCTGAAAAAAAAAATTAGGAATTACCAGGAGTTCCAGGAACTACGCAGAAGTTAGCCAATCAGATTGCTTGTTCATTTGGAAACCATTTTTGAGTGTGATATACCTCTGACAGTCCAATCTCAATAATTCTACACTATGTGGGTCACTCCTTCCTGCAAACTCTGTGTTAGTAGGTCAGATCTTGAACCATTACCCATTAAAGGGATAGTTCACCCAAAAATGAAAATTTATCTCGTGACGACACATTGAGGTCCTAAGACACGAAACGATCAGTTTGTATTGTCAGAGCGCGATCAGACCTTACTAAGCGAATGCTGAATGCAGTTGGACATTGTGGTGTATTAGAAGTAAAAAAATGATATAAATACTGTTCCATTTCTCGCACAAACTGTTTTGTATCTTAGGACATCATTGTGTCGTCACGAGCCGCAGGGTTTAATTTGGATTTGTCTGTCGTGTTTTTTTGACTCTTATTGATAGAGTTCCCATTGACTCGCATTATTTGACTGACAGACGGCAACTGTTGGAGTTAAAAATCATCATTTGTGTTCTATTGAAGAAACAAAGTCACCTACATCTTGAATGCACTGGGGGTAAGCAGATAAACATCAAATTTTCATTTTTGGGTGAACTATCACTTTAACTACCTTTATTTTGAGAATACTCTGAAGACAACATGCTAGAATTGAAGTCCAACTCACTTAGAACGTTCTCAAGCCCAACATCTCCTTCCTATCAGAACCACTCTTTTAGTCAATAGCATAATCTCACCGTTCTGTACTCCATGAGCTCCATCTGCAGTCGGGCGATCTCCGTCCTGAGTGCACTGATCTGCTGACTCGCCTTGTCTTGGTTCACCATCACCTTGTTCTTGATGTTGCGTGCTCTATTCGCATACTTCAGTGTGTTCAGTGTTTCCATGAAGTCCTGATCTGATGGGCTGATGCAGGCGATCATCACTGTTCGACTGACAGACCAGAGAAAATGTCCAGCTTTATTTATTGACTCATACTGCCTAACGCTACAGTACCAAATAAAGCACATAATCAATACTGAAGTAATTTAAAATACTGTACATTGTTGTAAAGGCTTTGATGTTGAAGAAAATAGCCATGATCCTGTTATAATTCTGTTATTATCTTGTTATTATACTGTTATTACAAATTTTTGTGCTGTTCATGAGAAATACTGTTAATTAGAGCATACCAAAGGGCTTCATATCACTGTTTGAAGAATTTTAACTGAATATGACTATTTTTTAGATAAAGAAAGTGAAGATTTAAAATATGACTATGACTATTATTTCAAGTCTTCAGAAATCATATGATGGCTTTAATTAAAATTGACTACATTGATGTTGCTATTCAGTGATGTATTGAAATATTCACTGAAATCAAATATGGTGCCAGTTTTCAGGTTCTACATCAATGATGACATTGATGCCAATCTGACATTATGTTCTATTGAAAGGCTACATGTTTGACTTTAAAAGTAACATTCGCAGGCAAGATTATCAGTGATTTATCCTTTCAATTTCAGTCTGATTATCACACAAAGCTGTCGTATGACTTCATTAGATCTGGAATATACCACAATGCATATAGTGCATACAGACTACGTTTGTGTTTATGCTTTTTAGGGCTTGACAGACATGGGACCCTATTTTAACAATCTAAGTGTATGGTCTGAAGCTCATGGCGCAGGGGCACCTTGGGTGTGTCCAAATCCAATTTTGCTAATTTAATAATGGAAAAAATGGTCGGCATGGTTCAGAAGGGTTGTACCTGATCTCTTAATGAGTCATGGGTAGGTTTTGGACATAACGTGCAATAAACCAATCAGAGTGTCATCTCCCATTCCCTTTAAAAGCCAGGTGCGCCCGCGCCACGGCGGATTGCAATTTACATTGCAGAATATAGACCCCCTCCACCTGACGAGTCAGTTTAAAACACGTGTACTGCCACAATTGGTCAAATGATTAGCCAATTTCATTTGTCATTACTGCAAATAATAATTCAAATAGTAACTCTGATACATGGAATTACTATCCATTATGACATGTGTTATCTTTATGTAGACAATAATAATCTTCTACATTGTAATCCTTTTATTTTTAATATTTGGCATGTTTGTGTGCTGCACCCTGTGTGTGTAATAAGCAAAGTGTACGCATGTTGTGCACCCACCTTTAGGCGCATATTACTAACGCAGCCTTTAAATAACAAAAAAAAATATTGCACCATTGACTTTAAGACCAGGTTTTTGTTTGTCAATGGCGCAGTCATTTTCAGTTGCCTCAAAATAGCAATGCGCCAGCAATGTGCCTGAACACACCTCGTTTTCAGACCAGCACGTCCATGGGCGAACAGATGGGCGCAAGTGCATTTGCTATTTAACCAATGTGATGATAACTGCGTCGGGCTGAAACAAGCAAAAAAGACTTGGTGTCGCATTGCGCCGGGTGTATGATAGGGCCCGTGGTCACAAATGATCACTGTATAAAAAAAGAGCTTCTTCAAAATTACTGTTATTGTTTAAAAAATAAAAAAAAAAAAAAGAAAAAGAAAAAAAGAAGCATTCTGGTTTGAAACTAAATGAAGGTGAGGAAAAATTGACAGAATTTAAATTTTTTCAGAAAATTTCACGCAGACCTGTTTCCACCCAGTGAATCCTGCAGAAGGCGAGTGAGTTTGGAGTCTCGGTAAGGCACATGCGTCGATCGTTTGCTTCTGTCTCCTAAAGCACTGATGACGTTCCCCAATGCCAGCTACATCACAGCGATGAAAGAGCAGAGAAAAATATTACAGGTTCTGTTACAGTTCTCCTTATATTAAATATTTCTAGCCTGAAAAGATCTGTGTGAAGATTTGTTTTTTTATTATGTGTTATTATTTAATAATATTACTCGTTCTGACCAATCCACAATTAATGGAGATGCCCTCTTTGGCTCGGTCCCCTGTGGCCCCAGTCCTCTTCAGTCTCTCTGATCCAGCCAGATCCACGAAGTGAAACTTAGCTGTGAGCGTTTCAAACTCTTCCATCTCAGACGAGCTGTTGGCCAGTCGATTGTCTGTCTCATTGTCCTGCTCTGGGGGCTGGATGAAAAAAAAAAAAAGAAAAACTTAATTAACACATCAACATAAACTGTAGATGGAAGTAGGGTTGGGCGATATATCGCATGCGATTGTCACGCGCATTTCGTCAGTAAAGCCGGTTCCCTGATTACCGCTAAATCGCCATCACCTGCTTTCAAATGGAGCGGCATTTAATAGACAGAGCCATAGATCACTGACAAGCCACGCAATATCACGTTCATTATCGAAGAGATTCATCTGCGATATGAACGCGATATTGCGTACATTTAGATTTTAGTTTTTTTAAGAAAATGTTTGTTCGTTTATTTATCCATGTCTTTTTAGATAACTGGTATCAATCCCAGACAAAATAATTTGCCAGGTCTATGGAAACCCTACTTAGAGGTTGTTCCACATTATTAAACAAGTCACAGTTCTCATGCAATATGGGGAGGAAGAAGGATCTTTCTGAAGATGAAAAGCATGAAATGGTGCAATGTTGTGCAAAAGGCTTTAAAACAACTAATAGTTATGAAAACTAAATGGAGATTATCAAATTATCATAAGATTTGTGAGTGATTTAGAGCACAGCAGAACTCGGTCAGATAAAGGTTTATTAAGGAAAGTTCCTGTCAAAAAAATTTATTGTATTAAAAGGGCAGCTATACAAAAGCCAGTGTTGAGCAGCAAACAGGTATTTGAAGCTCCTGGTGTCTCTGGAGTCTCAAGAAGCTCTCCATGCAGGCTGGCAGTTGTGCATAAAGATGCATTTTAGACACCACTAACCAAACCTCACAAAGAGAAACATTAACAGTGGGTGTAGAAATACATGAAGACTAATTTTTTAAATAGTTTTATTCACTGACTAATGCTGTACTACAATAGATGGTCTAAACGGATGGATTTCTGGATGGTTGGTGAATGGCCACCATGTTCCAACAAGACTGCGATGTCAGCAAGGAGCTGGCGGGTGATGATTTGGGCTGGAATATTAGGAAGTGAGATGGAAGGTCCCTTTAGGGTCTCTGAGGGTATTAAAATGACTTTTGCAAGATATGTGAAGTTCATATTTGGCCATTTTCAGCTATGATATAAAAAGGAGGATAGTGCCTTCTGAAATACAATGCACTATGCACTATCCCATGCTGCAAAAAAAAAAAAAAAAACAGCAATAAAACTTTGAAAATGTATTTCTACACCCACTGTAAATGTTTCTCTTTGTGAGGTTTGGTTAGTGATGGCTGAAATGCATCTTTACGCACAACTGCCAGCCTGCATGGAGAGCTTCTTGAGACTCCAGAGACACCAGCAGCTTTAAATACCTGTTTACTGCTCAACACTGGCTTTTTTTATATCTGCCCTTTTAATACAATTATTTTTTTGGACAGGAACTTTCATTAATACGCCTTTATCTGACCGAGTTCTGCTGTGCTCTAAATCACTCAGAAATCTTATGATAATTTGATAATCTCCATTCAGTTTAAAAAAAATATTAGTTGTTTTCATGTCTTTTGCACAACATTGGACCACTTCATGCTTTTCATCTTCAGAAAAATCTTTCTTCCTCTCCATATGGCATGAGAACTGTGACTTGCTTAATAACGTGGAACAACCTCTAAATAGGGTTTCCATAGACCTAAGTAGACCTGGCAAATTATTTTGTCTGAGATTGATACCAGTTATCTAAAAAAGACACAGATAAATAAACAAACATACATTTTCTTAGAAAAACTAAAATCTGAATGTTTATTCTACTGAAATCTTACCGATATGTCACTTGCATATGTCAATGCGGTGTACTTTCTAAGGGTGGGTGATAGAAGTAATACATTGCATGATATTAATTTAGTCAATAAAAATATAGAAATCACAATATACACATTTTATGAAAACTTTAATTGAAATTAATTGAAAAAATGGGTAGAATAAAAATTATGATAATTTTTTATTTTCAATTTTCAAAAAGTAATCATTTTATGATAACCTTTTTCAACATCCCAATCCTCCAGACCCCAATAACTCAAGGTGGAACTTACATTTTCTGCAGGTGCACAAACACGCACTTGGCAGATGTGAATGGTGAAGATGGCATGAGATCGAGAACTCTGTACATTCATCTGAGTGCTTGCAGTGGTGCGGGAGAGAGCGCCCAGCTTCAGACACTGCATCATCTACAACACAGGTGAATACAGCAGTATACTTTAGTCAGTATAGTCATTTCATGTATAATATATGGAAACAAAATCAATGACACTCACTTCTGCCTCTGAGGAGACGGTGCGTGTTGTCACGCCTACAGTGTAGATGCTGCCGCTGGAGTCCTCGTGGATTTTAATGTGAGATTTCTGCTTTCTCATCTCCATGTCACGTGTGGTGTCGAAAAGATCCAACACCTCCTCATTATATAGCTGAAGATACACATGGAGAGAAAAGACACCATACAATAATGAACAGTCTGATATTTTAGTATAATTTTCTGTATATACTATTATACTACGGGTCTGTTGAATGCTTGAATCTGATTATTTGACGAACGTTCTAAGGTGTGCAATTATTTTTAGGGAAACGCATGACTAAAGTAGTTCTAGGCAGGTCTTGACCGCATTACAGTTCCATATCACTTCACCAAATGATTTCAGTTATTTCACACGGTCCTTACAGCCTATAACCGCACTGACCAAGCAAATAAATATAGTAAACAATAGGATAAAAACTATTTAAAAAATTATTTCCATGTTTTTTGCCAAAAAATTACATTTTATTATGTACGGAAGGCACATACTCTCTTTTTCCTACTCTCTCTCCCCCTCACACACACACATAAAGTACGGACACACACTCGCACCCGACACGTCAGTGCTGCTCTGACAATTTTATCAGTAAAATAGTTTAACAACCTACAGCTACATGACATTTCTCACTAGCGAGGTAATAATGGCACTGTTCTTGAAGCAGATAAACTTACACTTTCACTATTAGTAGAGATGCTAAGAGACGCACATCTTCAGGTAATTCACACACGCTTAACGGGTTAGTTCACCCAAAAACTCACACTCATGTTGTTCCAAACCCATAAGACCTACATTCAAATTCGGAACACAAATTAAGATATTTTTTGAAGAAATCTGAGAGGTTTTTATCCCCCATAGAAAGTAATGCAAGTACAACATTCAAAGTCCAGAAAAGTAGTGAAGACATGGTCAAAATAGTCGACGTGACTACAGTGGTTCAACCTTAATGTTATGAAGCAACAAGAGTACTTTTTGTGCGGAAAAACAAAACAAAAAGTGCAAGCTTCCGAGTTTTACATCAGAATGCCGACTCAGTATTGGCCAACGCTTTACACGTGAGCAGCACAACACATGCGTGTGATGCTGACGCAGGAGCCCGCCAATACTGAGTACTGGGATAAAAGTTTATAATTCAAATATAAAAAAATGATGTCTATAATAGCAATCAAAATAGTTTGACCTTTTGAAAACTGTATCAATTATATTGTTTCACCACTAGGTGGTGACAAATGACTTAAAAAATGTGTGTCATTGTATCATTTATTCAAGAGAATGTAGTACTGTAATTAATGATGCTTCTGAGATAAAACTCAGAGAGATGCGATGAATTGTTTTTGTAAATATCATTTTATACATCATGTACAATCTGAATAAGTGTATGGTTAAACATTTCCCCATGGTCTAGTGTAAAAAAAAAGCAGAAAAAATTTTCACAAAACAGAGAAATACAAAAAAAAATTGCAATATCGAATCGCAATACTTGAATTGCAATTCTTAAAAATGGCAATATACAGGTGCTGGTCATAAAATTAGAATATCGTGAAAAAAGTTCATTTTTTTATTGTAAATTATTAAAAAAAAAATGAAACTTTCATTTATACTAGATTTCTTACATGTCAAGTAAAACATTTCAAAAGGTTTTTTTTTTTTTTTAATTTGTTGATTAGAGCGTACAGCTAATGAAAGTCCAAAATCCAGTATCTCAAAATATTAGAATATTTACATTTGAGTTTCATTAAATGACCATCCCTACAGTATAAATTCCGGGTATCTCTTGTTCTTTGAAACCACACTAATGGGGAAGACTGCTGACTTGGCAATGGTCCAGGAGACAATCATTGACACCCTCCACAAAGAGAGTAAGTCACAGATGGTCATTACTGAATGTGGTGGCTGTTTACAGAGTGATGTATCGAAGCATATTAAATGCAAAGTTGACTAGAAGGAAGAAATTGGGTACGCAAAGGTGCACAAGCAACAGGGATGACCACAAGCTTGAGAATACTGTCAAGTAAAGCCGATTCAGACATTTGGGAGAGCTTCACAATGAGTCAAATGAAGCCGGAGTCAGCGCATCAAGAGTCACCACACTCAGAAATCTTCAGGAAAAGGACTAACAAGCCACTTCTGAAACAGAAACAATGTCAGAAGCATCTTACCTGGGCTAAGTAGAAAAAGAACTGGACAGTGAACAGTGGTCAAAAGTCCTCTTTTCAGATAAAAGTACATTTTGCATTTCATGTTGAAATCATGGTCCCAGAGTCAGAAGGAAGACTGCAGAGGCACAGAATCTCTAGTCTTTCTCATAGAAAGTGTAGTGGGAAGTTTCTGAAGTTAGTAATGATTTGGGGGGCCGTGACATCTGCTGGTGTTGGTCCATTGTGTTTTATCAAGTGCATAGTCAATGCAGCCATCTTCCAGGAGATTTTGGAGCACTTTATGCTTCCATCTGCTGACAAGCTTTATGGAGATGCTGATTTCCTTTTCCAGCAGGACTTTAGCACCTACCCACAGTGCAAAAAACACTTCCAAGTGGTTTGCTGACCAGGATATTACTGTGTTTTATTGGCAGGGCAACATGCCTGACCCCTGAATCGACAGGATATTTTCAAGAGAAAGATGAGAAACAGTCGATCCAACAATATACAGATGATCTGAAGGCTCAATAGTGCCTCAGCAGTGCTACAGGCTGATTACTTCCATGCCACACTTCACTGATGCTGTAATTTGTGCTAGGAGCACGTCATTTGCTGTAATATGTGCTGCCGACCAAGTATTGAGTGTACAAAAGAACATACTTTAAAGAACTTGAACTTTTCTGTTTTGAAAATCCATTTTTTGATTGATCTTAGGAAATATTCTAATATTTTGAGATACTGGATTTTGGACTTTCATGAGCTGTACGCTCTAATCATTAAAAAAAAAAAAAAATTTGAAATGTTTTACTTTACATTTATCATACCCTATGGTATTAATTCATATTAATTAACTTTTATTTTTATATTTTTAGTTTTCAGTTTTTATTTTAATTTTATTACATTTTTTTTGTGCTTTTATTATTATTATTTTTTTATTATTATTTCTATTTAATACCATGAGTTTTGGCAGAATTTTTTTTCTGACCAACAGCAGTTAGAGAGGAGTATCTGTAACACAAAGGGGTCATTAAAATGAGCTAGCGAAGCATCATCCACAAGCACTGTACCTCCAGAAACTGTGCACTGATCTTAAACTCTGGGACGGGTCGGCCCTGATCTGCAGCAGCCTGGCGTCTTTGCTCGATGCCTTTAAAGAGGTGACTGACCGCCCGTGGGATGATGCCCAGCTCCTCGTCCAGTATGGCCATGTCAAAGCCTGTTCCCATTGTATAAGTCTTCCCTGACCCTGTCTGAAATACAACACAAAGATCTAATCTGTGTCAACACATCAAAACAGTATTTGTATTATTAATATATAAATTGTGCAGGTTGAACCCAATGTAAGTTGTTTTGCAAAATTATGTGATTGCATTTAAATAATAAATACATTTTTATGCCATCATATAGACTAATCTTATTAGTCCTGTTTTTGTTTTTTTTTGGTCAGGATGGCTGAAATTTGAGGTGTCTGTCTGGCGGATGAGTGAGACTTTTGATAAATCTGGATTAACACAGTGCCAGAGGGAGAGAGAGGCAGATAGCAGAGCTGGGTTCTGGTGTTTGGGGGAAGTCAGCCATGAAATGCAGGTCATGGGCAACGCTAGCCATATAGAGAGAACATGAAAAATACATGGATGTCAGATCAGAGCTAGCACAAATAAATACCAGGACAAATCTATACTCCTTTGTCTTGTCATCTTAAATGATGTCGGATGTGTTAACATCCCTCACCTGTGCTGTGGGACAATAAATAACCAGAAGCATCTTAAAGTCAAAATGGTATTCACAACCTGAAGAAAAATTAAAGGGATAGTACACCCAAAAATAAAAATTCTGTCATCATTTACTCACCCTCATGTCATTCCAAAATTGTACTTACTTTATTCTGTGAGACATAAAAGAAGATATTTTGGAGAACGATGACAGAAATTTCATTTTTGGGTGAACTATTCCTTTAAGGGTGGGATTGATTGGATGGTATCTAGGGCTGGGTTATATATCGCATGCGATTGTCACGTGCATTTCGTCAGTAAGGCCGGTTCCCTGATTACCGCTAAATCGCCATCACCTGCTTTCAAATGGAGCGGCATTTATTAGACAGAGCTGTAGTTCACTGATAAGCTACGCAATATCGCGTTCATTATCGAAGGCGATTCATCTGCGATAATGAACGAGATATTGCGTAGTTAGTGAAGACTCTACTTAGATGTGAGCCTGGCTGTTGGAGCGCTTGCTGTAAATTCAGCTACTCGGGAAATCATTCAAAGCCAAGGGGACTTTGTCCCCTCAAGGTGTTTCAGAGATTGCTGGGCCTGATGGCCACAGCCTCCTCAGTCATTCTGCTAGGCCTGTAGTATACGCAACCGCTTTAGTCCTGGCTGAAAGCCCACGTCCTGCCCCATGCTTGGCGATCAGCATGTTTGAAACTCTGGGTGACCCACCACTGTGTCAAGGCACTGGCACCATGAAGGGCCCCCCCCTATTGTACCAATTGGGAGTAAATTTAGGGCTGGTTTCCAGGAATAAAGTGGTCATGACAGATGCCTTCGATTTTTGCCTCGAAGGAGAACACTGTCCAACATTCCTCTCGTTGGAGGAGGATGCCCTAGCCCAAGAGTGGCCGAAAGCACACCTTTATGCCTTTCTTCTGGTGGCCCTGCTGCCACAGGTAATAAGCCGGATCAGGAAAGACAAATGATCAGTCCCCTTTGGTGGCCCTGCTATGGCAGAACCGGTCATTGTTTCCGGCATGGCTCAGCTGTTGACAGCAGCATCCTGGACTATTACCCTGCAGAGGGATCTCCTCTCCCAAGCGGTAGGCTAAATCTGGCACCATCAGCCAGAGCTATGAAGCCTTCATGTGTGGCACCTCGATGGGGTCTTCGCACCTACCGCGGAGTGTACTGAACACCATTTCAGAGGCAAGAGCTCCATATACATGGTGCCTCCATGCCCTTAAGTAGTCTGTCTTTTCCGACTAGTATGCAGTCCAAAAATCACCCTATAACTTGTAACATGGTGTAAATTATTTCCTTTTTGTCCCGTCCAGGATTTATGTGGCAACTACTGCAACATACCACGCCCCATTGCTGGTCACTTCCAGCTCTCGGAGCAGCTTTTTGTGTGCTTCCGAGGCCACACCAGAGAGCTGCCCGTGACAAAGCAAAGACTATCCTGTTGGATTGTGGATGCGATTGCGCTGATCCTCTTCTCTACCTTTTAGTCTGGGACAGTCCTGCACTAATAACACAGTGCGGTTGGATTGGGTTCCCCAAAGCATCAGCTACTGACGCAATGTTGAGTGAACGGTTATCTAAAGAGAATGTTTCGGTTACTAATGTAACCTTGGTTCCCTAAGATAGATGAGAACATGTGACCCTGATCAGACTGTTTAAATGAGAATGCAAAAGGCTTTTTAACATAAACAAGCATATTATATAATATTTAGTGAAAGAAACACAAACCTGTCCATAGGCAAATATAGTGGCATTATAACCCTCAAAACATCCTTCGATGAGTTTCTCAGTGCAGTTGGCATAGATGTTGTCCTGCGTCGAGTTCATGTCAAACACATAGTCATACGTGAAGGCCTTGTCCTTTCCCAGAACCACCTGAGGTTCGCCAGGGGTCACAAACGTACAGATGTGACATCCTTCAATCTTTTCCTTTGCCAGCTGAGGACGAATCCTGTGACAGAGAGTGAGACATTAAATATACAAAAATAACATGCCCATTTACACGCTGAATAACAATGAGAACCTCCTGATGTGCTGACAAAGTGCAAATTAGTCAGCTAAAATAAGCCTATAATCACTGGGTGTCTCAAAACACAGAATGTCTAGGAAATTTTTCAAATGGATGAAATATTTTTCAATTTGACCTAAACAGTACTTCCTCACAATCAGCAAGATACAGAGAAACTAAGATCTGATACATACATGCTTCTAGCTACACGAGGTCAATTTCATGTATATCACAATTTTCATTGATTTCATAATGTGAAACAAGCATTGCAGTTTCATGTAGTTTCATGAATGGAACAATTCACTGTAATAGAAAAATACATAAATTTGCCATTAACAGAGTACAACTTGCATGCTAGGTGGCGCTGTGTAGTTATTTTTGTTGTGAAATAGCCTATACAATAACGCAAGACAGTTTGATTTTAAAAGAATAGATATATCTAGTATCACTAACCATTTGTAACAATTATGTAAGCGGTCCATGTTGAGAAATATGTGAGAATGCGTTTCCATTACATGCAGTTTACTGGCATGCATGAGAAAGAGCGAGAGAGAGATGCAGTAGAGAGAGGGAAATGTGCTGTTTATGAGATTAAAATTACAATCTGAAACAAAGAAATATTTCAAAATATTTTTATCATTTTCCGCATTATAAACGTAGAGCAAACGTTCGGCAAATTTATGCACAATACTGGTAATCACAAACCGAAATTAAGGCCATGAAAATATCGATACTTGGTGTCCGTGTATTGATACAATATATGCAAAATATTGCAGTACTATGCTCTATCGATTTTGTTCCCCATTTACTATATAAAACATATTCAACATTACATGTACTTCAATGTTTTGTTCAACTTGTTTTATATTAGTAAAACCCACAAATGACCATAAATTGACATTCCCAGTGTTACACTTTACTTCAGAGATTGACCGTATGTTTTCCATATTTAAATATTTCTCCTTTAATGTAAGGAATTTTTATTGTTCACTGGTCAGTCTGATCACTCAGAAAAGTAACATCAAACCTCTTTTTAACAAGTGGCATGATTTGAGATTTCATTCATGTCTGTAGCACACTAAGTTAATACTTAGAATTATGGGTTCGTTTAAATAACCAACCAGTAGAAAAAAATGATGCTTGGCTTCTAAGAACACCACTAAAAAGAGACACTGATGTCACTTTCTGTGTGTGCACCTGACAGCAGAGGCTGAGCTTTCACTCTGACTGTGAGAGACGCTTTTGTTCAGAGCACAATTCACTGACAGAGACACAGAGAGAGTACTGTGTGTGTTTGATACTGGATCTATCCTGTATTGCACACCAGAGAGTGAGACAGAAAGAGAGAGACAGATATGTGGGTGACAGATGAGCAGAGGATGGGTTAGAGCCAGTCTCTGTAAGGTCTGAATTGTTTCTGTGTCAAACCAGAACAAAATCACATAATTCATATCACAGTTCTATAATGGGTAACAAACTATAAAGAACTGACTGAAATGTGTGCCATCATTCATTAATCTTTACATCTGTTCTAAGTAGCAATGTCTGATTGGGGAACTAAAAAAAACAACAACATTCTTTTCAGATGGATGTACAGGTTAGCCCAGACACCCTCCTAAGGGATCGTTCACACAGAATGCACCTTTGCATCTAAAAAGGTGAGACGGGGCAATCAGGAATGTTTTTTTAAAAAGTGTAGTGCAGAGAACATGAGGGTCTCGAGACACACTTTTGAGACGTGATGCAATAACGGCAATAATGAACAAATAAAACTGCTGCCCCGCCAACCTGCTACTATAAATAGAAGCTTGCAACGCTTGCCCCACCTCTGAGTTCTTCTGATTGGGTCACTGTTTTGGAACTGACATTGATGAGCGGCGCTGTGTGTAAAAGTTGAAATTTTCATAACTTGACACGGCGCTCATGTGAGACGCTGCAAAAGATGCAAGCATATTTACGGGCGGGCAATACACCGGTAGACATGAGATTTTGGACTTTGATCTTTACTGTGGTTACGCTCATGTGACGTTGCTGTGCCGTCATGAAAGCAAGTGATTTTAAACTGTTGAATCACAATAAGCAGCAAAATAGAAGGAGAGACACATGCACATGAAGCTGCGGCTCATAGAGCATTGAGTTATGAACTGAGTATGTTGAATGAACATACTTATGTGCCAAAATGCCCGTCTTTGCAAGTATCCTCATAAACACTGTCATTCATGTCTTAAGTGAACATAAACAGCTCAAAAAGAAAATGCATGTGAATCAGTATATTGGTTCCATGCATTCGGTCTTAAAGTGAGAGCAGCTTAATTGACACTGTTGCCTGTATTTTGGATTACGTGTCTGGATTGTCCCTCTAATAAAAGCTGCATTTCGAAACTTGAGTCTTGGAGCCGTACGTCACACTAATAAAGTTGCTGCCATTAATGTTAATCAAACAAAACAAGAAAGACAAAAAAAGAAATCTCTCACCTGGTCTTGACTGAGTCACTTTTATAACTTTAATGATTTAATTTACACAGTGAAGATTATGCAGTGTTACAATTCATGTAGTTTTTCTTATTTCTGGTGCTTTAAAGTTTTTCAAGTAGGTCTATTTCATTTGTGTCTTTGTTCTATTGTAGTTTGTTTTCTTATAGCTTATAATTGGTTTCATTGTTCCTATTATATCACGGTTTACTTGTCTTCAGTAAGCTTGAGTTTTGTTTGTTTGTTTGTTTGAAATGACGACAAGAATTATGAAATTTCAACGGTATCAAATTGATTTAAAAATCTTATTTACAGCAAAAAGAACTAAATTGCGATATTGTTATTGTAAAATAAAATTGCTCATATCGTGATATAAGGTTTTGGTCATATCGCCCACCCCTACATCTCATTTTATTTGTCATTACCCAAAGTTCATGACCATAAATGGGGGTCAGAAAATAGATCAACTAGTAAACTTGAGAGCTTTGCCTTTGCTTCACCACAACAATGCGGTACCACAACCGCATTATTGCCATTGCTGCACCTATCTGACTATCAATTTCAAACACTGAACTGCCTTCACTGAACAAGACACCAATATACTTGAACTCCTCTATTTTGGGGAAGCAACTCACTCTCTACATGATGTGGGAGAACCATTTTCCAGCTGTGAATCATGGCTTCAGATTTGGAAGTGATGACCAATATCACCAAACAAGATCAGCAAGTTCCCATCCTGACTTCCTGACAACCACTTCTGTCATGGAGACTTTGAACAGAGCTCACTTGGATTCCATGTGTCCTCAGGATGAAGGAAAAGCTTCTCTGGAGGTAGGAGGTAAAGATCTTACAGGCAGGATCCTCTGTCAAATGTTCCCAGCTCACCCACACAATTATCCAAATCACTATCAGTTGACAGCTCTGCTCTTCTCTTCAGCAAGTGTCCAAAACATGTGGCTGCCGACCCGATGATACAACAACAAAGTCAAACATTGAACTTTGGTCTAAGGTAGTCTGGAACCAGGTACACCTATGAACCATTATGTTTGTTATAGCCAATCCATGCTGAACACAGAATTCCAACAACAGAACATCATCTGGGTGCATATCAGGCAGGCGTTCCAACCAATCACTTCCTTCCAGGTCTCTTCATTGTCACCAAGATGGTTGTTAAAGTTGCCAAGAAGTAAGTAATAGTCCCCATGTGGTTCCTCTTCCAGAGCCGCAAGGTCTCCAAGAAGGCTGGATACTCTGAACTCAGGTTGGGCGCATGAGTACAGAACACAGTCAGAATCTTCCACTCTGCAACATGAAGTCACATTGAGGTGAAACTCTCGTCCAACGGGTTTAACTTCAAAACCGTGGTGATGATTCAGGGACTTGTGAGTGTTCCAAAACCTGCTGGGCTCTTCATACTGTAAGCAAATGCAGTGAAGGAGAGAGTCCATCCCCTATCCAGGGATTTGGTTCCAGAGCCCAATGTGTGTGGAGGTGAGGCCAACTATATCTAGTTGGTATCACTCAACCTCTTGCACAAGCTCCGGGTCCTTCCCCACCAGAGAGGTCACATTCTATTTACCACATTAGATGTTTCCACAACTAATGATGTCTGCCCCCTATTTGCCTGCCACCCATTGTACAATGCTCCAGTTCCCACAAGGGAAGGCCCCACATTATTAGGGCCCGAGCACCGATGGTGTGAGGGCCCTATTGTAATTGCTGTCAATTATTCTTCTTCTTCAAAATTAATTGCATTTTTGAGGGCCTAAACATGCTCAAAAACTCATGAAACTTTGCGCACGCGTCAGAAGTGGTGAAAATTTACGTCTAATATGGGTTTCAGAATAAGGTGTGGCAAAATGGATCGATAACTCCACCAACATAATTTCAATTAAGCACCCTTCATGCTACATTTCACGTACAGGTATGAAATCTGAAAAAAACACAACAGGAAGTGAGATATTTAGAATTTTCTCTGCAAAATGTTTGCAGTTTTTGCCATTTCCAGACATTGTACTTTAGAGATCCTCCTAGAGATTTTACCAGATAAACATAATATTTGGTCAGTCTAATCTAAAGGCCTTTGCAAAGTTAAATTGTGAAGATCTTGAGTTTTCGCTGAAGGGCGAAGACCTAGATAAGATACGTGGAAGACCAGACCTAGATAAGATAAGTGGCGTGTTTGTTAGATTTTTTTTTGGTTTTCTGGTATTACGTGTTTTAGGTTCTTTCTGCACCATGGATCACTTCGCAGCAGTTAAACTGCTGTGCCTTGAGCAGAAGGACCGCTCCCTCGAGGCACATTTGAAGAATTTTCTCTGCCTCGTACCAGCTACAACTTTCCTGGACAACTGCCTCTGTAGCTTCCTGTATGCCGGTCTCAACACCGCCACCAAGGAGCAGCTTTCCAGGAAAGGCCCTCGAGGGAGATTCATCGAATACGTAGTGTGGGTGCTGGTGTCCTGTGATTCGCCACTCACAGTGGACATCATCGACGACAATGACACTAGCTACACTAGCTACCCAGTGCCCAGCCAACAACACCCAGACTGCAGGGATCAGCAGCCCGAGCTCACTGCAGGCAACAAGAGTCACTCCGCTGTGACGTACGAGCCAGCGCACACAAGAACGACTGAGCTGAACATCGCCATGGAGCCTGAGCAATGCGTGCCTGACCAGGTGTGTGAGCCGATAGCTTCATCCACCGCTGAGGGAGTCCTCGCCACTGAGAGTGAGAGCTATTATTGCTCCATCTGCCATTTTTTGCTATTGCCCTTGCTTGCTTACCTAGTCTGATGATTCAGCTGTGCTGCTCCAGACGTTAATACTGGCTGCTAGTGTTGTCAAAAGTACAGGTACTTTGGTACCAAGTTGGTACTGAAATTTTGAAAATGTGACGATACCCGCATTTCTGCAGTACCGGGAGTACCGAGAATCCGGTATATTTGGTACCCACTGATAGGGCTGTGGCAGTATTTACTTAAATATGACACGAGTGAAGCACAAAGCTTTGTTTACAAAAGAAATAATAGATTAGCAATTAAATGTGACATCGCAGCCATGGAAACATTTTGGTTCATGCTGGATATGAGAGAGAGACGTGAGTCCATACATTTATGCTTTGTATTCTGTTTTGCGAATCGTGATCTGGTCACCTGATTATCAGAGAATTTAACAATATTCCATTAGTTATTCCACTGAACATGGAATCTCTGTTTCTTTTCCCAAATCTTCACTCATGCAGGGGCTTAAATGTTTCTTTCGTTCATTCGCATTTAGGCCTATAGGCCATTCTTTACTGTGGTAAAGTAGAAAAAAAACACCGTAGGACAGAAACCTTTTTGCTTGCTCTTCAATTTCTATTTAACACAGTTAGTGTTTGTTATTAGACTTTATAAAGCGCGTCAAGTTTATTTGTATAGCGCGTTTCACAAATGCTGGTGATTTTTACTTTTGTTTTCTCTGGCAGCGCAAAATCAAACATAGCCTGAATATCTTGCCCCTGTGGAGAATAAAACTCACTCTTCACACCTTAACATCAAGTGTCGTAACATCAGAAGATAACATGAAAATATTATTAAAGAGAAATGGTCTCTTTCCTGCTCAGAGCGGCTATATCAAAGACTGTAATAATGGGACTTTGGCTTCATGACGCGTCTTTGTGTGGAAATAAAAAACAAATGTTTTTAAAATAATATTTAACTTTCTTATTATATAGGTTACCATTATTTACCGATATTTATTTCATAGTTTTACATATGGTTGGGAACCGACAACCGGTTCTCATCCGGAACCGGTAGTGTTTTTTGAAAAGAACCGGAACCGTGCAAGATTTCTAAGTTTCGGTTCCGAAAACGGTTCTGGTGTGATGGGTGGTCGAAGTGCGGGGAGCGTACCTTTCATAGAGACGTCTCACATCATGAATATTATAGCAATGAATGCACTGAAAAGCCCTCGCGCGGCGCTACTCATAAACGCAAGATTTCAATAGAGAAATAGCTTCACAGTCTTTTCAAAAGCACAGCATCATTATTTCTGTGTGACAAATGGGCCTATTCCAATTATAACAGAAGTATACAAAAGTTTATTATTTAGATAGAAACACTGATGATTGTTATGTATAATAAATTACCTTCTGTTCTGAAAATGACGACTGTATCGATTGCATTGTTACACCACTAGGTGGCAACAAATTTACTGTTAAAAATGTGTCTATCAATGAATCATTCTGTCAGAAACAAGTCTTTATGAATCCATCTTACAAAAATATTCTGTTTCACCTGTCTGAATCTTACATGTGTGTTCAAGCATGTTATCTAATTTGTGGTAACACTTTATAAGGTTCATTTATGAACTAACCATCAGTAACACCTTTGTTACTGTATTTTTAAATCTTTGTTAATGTTAATAAAAATACAGCCGTTCAGAGTTTGTTCATTTTACTTCACAGTGCATTAACTAATATTAACAAATACAACTCTTGATTTTAATAATGTAAATGTTGAAATTAACATTAAGATTATAAATGCTGTAGAAATGCAGTTCATTATTAGTTCATGTTAATGTAGTTAACTAATATTAACTAATGAACCTTATTGTAAAGTGTTAGCGAATTTGTTGAGATTAACAGTTTGTTAAATTAATTTTACACAAAAAGGACTGTTTGAGTCGAGTATTGTGCATTTTTCCCTTACTACTATTTTTTAATAGTTGTTTAATTATTTTAATGGAACCGGAACCGGAATCGTTAGGCAGAACCGGAATCGGAACCAGAAAATTTCTCACGATTCCCAACCCTAGTTTTACAGGCTGTAGTGTGTTGTTTCACCGACGGAATAGCTGAAATAAACACGCATGTCTGTTACTCCTGTTGAAAAAAAACAGCATATGCTGGTAAGGTAGGTTTTGAAGCTGGTATGCTGGTTTATGCCAGCATACCAGCTTGGTGGTCCAGGACCACCTTGGGACTAGCATGGACCAGCACTTGACCAGCATAAACAGCTCAAACCATCATACCAACTTCAAAACCTACCTTACCAGCATATGCTCGTTTTTTCAACAGTACAAAATGGATGTTTGAGCATATATTTATTTATTTTATATTTCAAAATGTATTTAATTGAGGTAGCCTACACATACAAACATACACACACGCTCCAAATCATATTTAATGTTTAAAATAGGCTATATATAAAATAGTAAAATAGTTCCAACAGATTTTGCTGTGGTACCGAAATTGGTACCGAGAACCGTCAAATTTTCATGGTATTGGTACTGACTACTGGAAATTTGGTACCTTGCCCTTGTCTAATGCCTTGATCATGGGCTGGCATATGCAAATATTGGAGGCGTACATATTAATGATCCCGACTGTTACGTAACAGTCAGTGTTATGTTGAGATTCGCCTGTTCTTCGGAGGTCTTTTAAACAAACGAGAGTTACATAAGAAGGAGGAAACAATGGAGTTTGAGACTCACTGTATGTAATTTCCATGTACTGAACTCTTGTTATTGAACTTTGCCAAGGTAAATTTAATTTTCAATTCTATGGCACCTTTAAAGCACTCCATTATTAATTTCACACATACCGAGTGTTCACATCTTCCTTCTGAAATTAGACGTCTGATAACAAGTCTCTTCCTGTCATGTTCACGTCCCCGAGGCAGCTTCATACAGTCTGTATAAATCATTAAAGGGTAAACTTTCACTACCGCCGCTAGCAATTTATGAGAAACTTGGATAATCTTTCCCTTCCAAAATTCCAAACTAAATCTTTAAAGATTAAATGAATCATAAATGGACAAAAACTAAAATTACAGCACCAAACTAGGACCGCATCAATATATACATTTGGCCAATTTGATATATACATTTTTTTTGGCCAAAAAACAATGGTGGATATTATCAAGACTAAGTCATTCTGTCTGTGTGGCTTTTTGTTGTTGTTGTTGCTTGTTTGATTGTTTTACAGAATCCAGATTTTCTGCAGGCATCAAACAATATCATCATCATCATCATCATCATCATCATCAACATCAACATCATCATCATCAACATCATCAACATCATCAACATCATCATGAAATTAGCCCAAAAATGCTGATTGCAACGGCGTAGTGATCACTACTTTCTGCAATTCATATTACACCAAATTAGACTAGTGTAACAAGAGCATGCAAACCAATGAACGAGGAAGACACAAACATTTAGTAGATTTGACTGTGCATGGACAGTCTTTCATTATGCAGGAATCAGCAGCACAGCTCTCTGTCAGTCTGTCATGACTCTCAGTGAGAAAGTGTGGTTTTCCCATGCTGTAACAGAATGTAGGCCACTACTGGATCTACTGCTGTTTAACCTTAATTCCTCATTCGCATGCACTCATGTCTGAGTTCACAGCACTCGTTGAGTTTCAGCTCAAATTAATCATTATTATAGCAGCCACATTCATGTTTCTGATTGTAAAAACATTAATGAGTAAACATAGTCTTCACAATCTTTATGGGAAGTTGCTATTTTCAAGCCTGTGGTTTGTTTTATAATATCACTGTTCTGCTCTGCATTACTTATTAAAATGTAAGAATCCTGTATATTTTTGTCATTTCATAAAACTGTGACTTTTATACAAAAATACACTGCTATACGTGAACCTACCACACAAAATCTCCAGTGCTGCTCGCAAACATTTCAGCATTTTCATTAGGAATGTGTATCTTATTAAAAACCAATGATCCTTTGCCAACCGTTTCCAATGTTACATTTTACAACAGTTTATTTTTTTCCATGTTAGAAGTTAAAATTGCAACATCTGCTTCAACCAAAATAGTAAAAGTTCAGCTCGTTCACTTAATTGTGATAAATGAAAATGGACTAAAATTATTTTTTTTATCTTAGTGAATCTATTTTAATATTTTAATATCAATAGAGATTCACTGACATTAAAACTATTGCCTACTCTGATAAGCTTATAATTATTTTCACGTTATGGCTATTTTGTCAACATGAACTAAAAATAAAACAAAACAAAAATCAATCATTTTAAATGCTTCAATGGAATTCATGCATACTTTAAAGGTGCAGTAATGGATTTCTGAGAAACGCTGCTGAAAGTGGATCGGACCGAGCAGCACAACACTCTTATAGCCAATCAGCAGTGAGGGGCGTGTCCATGATAGGGGAGGAGAGAGTGGGCAAGAGGGAGATTTGAAGAAAGACTGTAAAAGAGAGAGAGATGGCTGAAAGACCTTAAAATATCAAGGCAAGAGCTTTAGACCCGTATTAAAGCTGCAGTCCATAACTTTTTTTGGTTAAAAATGATCCAAAATCAATTTTTGAGCAAGTACATAACAAGCCAATGTCCAGCGTTTAAAACTATCTCCTTACCTTAGCCCGTTTCACAACGGTAAGCTTGTAATAATGTGTTCTAATCTGAGTGGTACTGGTAGGTTTCTGTTCGTCTTTGCATCATTACGCCACATTTGTTTACATAAAGGAGTCCCACGTAGTAGGCTATATTGCATGTGAGTGCCGCTTAGAAAGGGAGGTTCGAACCGGAGGGGCTACAGATGCTGCAGGTGGCGGATCATTTATTTCTTTTTTCTCACAGCAACTGGAAAAATTAAACTTATTTTGATGGCGGATTGTATGGTATGACAAATTTACGTTAGAGATTAGACTGAACAGAAATTGAAATCTGCAGATAAAGCTAATGCACACTAAATATATGTAGTCACGCAATGCTGATGTTGTTAACATTAACAATTTGAGAACAAAGTATAACAATAATAATAATTTGCATGGTTTGACATGATATGAGCCAAGCGAATGTTAGATTTAATTACCGTTGGTAGTGTGATTTACTGAAATGCTTTTGTTCCTCAGTTGGTCAGAACAAAAGTGGCAGATTTGTTACTTGTTCAGATGACATTTTCCAGTGAAATTACTTATTTTGTTCATACTTCCAAGACTACAATCCGTGATTCCAAAGTACCTGTATAGTATCCACTGGTGCGGTGACCGACAGTCACATTCTCCTCAAAACATTAGATTCATCCTCGCAGGAGCCGTGTCAATGCACAATGATAATTCCACAAATAACTGCAATTGCAGGTTTAAAACAGAGATGGTGACAAAGAAGCAAAACTTTCAAGAGGATGCATTGTTTCTGCTTCAAATGTGAGTAACATTGGTTTTGTGGTTTCACAGAACCAAGATATGCTGTTTTTGTAATATTAGCTATAGTAACAGGACAGTTTGAGTGTCACTGTTTGTCTGGAGCTGGCGTGCTACTGCAGACTAACAACCAACTGTATGTGCTGTGTACTGGATGGTCATTTTTTGTTCTTCCTTCCTGTTCATTCATCATCTTTGCTTTTTTTTCCCGCAAAGCATTATTTTGCTTCGCTTCAGCTATGATAAAGAGACATCCACTCTTGCATTGTGTGCCTGTGGATTTTGGAGGTGGAACAATGAAGGTAGGGGTGCGTTTGTTTGGATTGAATTCAGATACCAACAGTGTTTCTCAGAAATTGCTTATTGCACCTTTAAGTGAGTGTCAGATGACCGCAAATGGCAATCTAAATAATAATAAAAAAGTGATAGATCCGATATCAACTAATATATGAAATGGCAACAATATATTGTACATTCCTAAATATGAAATATTCCTAAATATTAGAAGTTTCATATTTATTCATTATACAATGGGGACAGGAGAATGTGCATAGTATGACCCAGGGGTCGTATCTGTGCCAACAGACTGTGGGAGAGACTGAGTCTCTATGCGACACAGCCATTGATTCAGTGCAGTGAGGCGGCACAGCTTTTCACAGCGCGAGTATGTGAGTGCGCATTCACACACGGCATGTGTGAGAGCCAAGAGACCAAAGCGGCCCACTCCAGGGAGAACCCACCCTAAATACAGCCTGAGATATAATGGGAGTAAACACATATCAGATGGACCAAGATGCATTGTGGGATACAGCAGAACAGTCCGTCTGAAATAATCGGCCTGTTCTTTTCGGTCTTGGCAGTTTATCAAATGTTTCTAGTGAAATCACAGTCTCAGAGACATTTGGAAAGACATGAAAAGGCAGAGGGCAACAGGTACGACGAGTAAAACTGACGTTTTGAAGCAAGAGAGAGCATTCTTTGTTCTTTAACTAGAGAACAGTGTCCAACTCAATCCAAATGGGTTTGACTTGTTGCCATTTTGTCTTGCAGTACAGCAGAAGTGTCTAGAGCTGTCAGACAGATGCTTTCACTGGGTTTCAGGAGCCTGTAAACAGCTGACAAAACAGAAAGATGCCACATCTATCTTTACCTGCAGACAATGTTACGGCACATTTCACCTGATGACATCTAAAGCAACAGCATTACACATCACAGATGAAAACCTGTCTGTGCACTCAAAAATCATTCATTTTGACAAAAGAAGACCACGGAGTTGAAAAAAAATTTACAAATTCAATGAAGACTGTAATTGTGTAACGACTAATATAACAAGTTAGAAGTTGAGTTAAGAGACTCTGACAAATGAACGAACGAACGAACGAACGATCGATAGATAAAGAATTATTTGATCCCCTGCTGATTTTGTTAGTTTGCCCACTTATAAAGAAATGAGGGGTCTCTAATTTTTATGCTAGTTTATTTTAATGGATAAAGACAGAATATCAAATAAAAAATCCAGAAAAAACATTATATAAAGGTTATAAATTGATTTGCATTTCAGTGTTTTTTGATCCCCAAGCAAAACATGACTTGTTGGCAAGCACAGAGGTAAGACGTTCTTGTAGTTGGTCAACACATTTGCACACATCTCAGTAGGGATTTTGGTCCACTCCTCTTTACAGATCCTCTCTAAATCCTTAAGGTTTCTTGCCTGTTGCTTGGCAACTCAAAGTTTCAGCTCCCTCCACAGATTTTCTCTAGGATTAAGATCTGGAGACTGGCTAGGCCACTCCATGACCTTAATGTGCTGCTTCTTGAGCCACTCCTTTGTTGCTTTGGCTGAATGTTTTGGGTCATTGTCATGCTGGAAGACCCATCCACGACCCATCTTCAGTGTATTGGCTGAAGGACGGAGGTTCTTGTCCAAGATTTTACGGTACAGAGAAACAGCCACAAAGCAAAATGTATCCACCTCCATGCTTGACTGTAGGGATGGTGTTCTTGGGGTCATAGTCAGCATTTTTTCCCCTCCAAACACGGCAAGTTGAGTTGATGCCAAAGAGCTCAATTTTGGTCTCATCTGACCACTGCACTCCCAAGCCTTCTTTGAATCATTTACATGTTTCAGATGGGCCTGTACAATTGCCTTTTTGAGCAGGGGGACCTTGCGGGCACTGCAGGATTTCAATCCATTGCGGCGTAGTGTTTTACCAATGTGGTCCCAATTTCCTTGAGGTCATTTACAAGCTCCTGCTGTGTAGTTCTGAGCTGATCCCTCACCTTTCTCATCATCAAATAATTATAAACATTATTTCCAAATAATCGCACCAACAGTTGTCTCCTTCTCACCAAGCTTCTTGCTGATAGCCCATTCCAGCCTTGTGCAGATCTACAATATTGTCCCCTGATGTCCTTTGACAGCTCTTTGGTCTTGCCCATGGTGTTGGAGATGTTTGAATGGAAGATGCAGATTCTTTGGACAGGTGTCTTTTATACACATAATGAGCTGACATTAAGAGTACTTTCTTAAAGTGATGGGACTAATCTTTGTTCGACATGAGCACATAAACAATTTGTAGGAGGTAGAATTCTTGCTGGTTGGTAGGGGGTCAAATACTTATTTCACTTGATCAAATGCTAATCAATTTATGACCTTTATATATGTTTTTTTCTGGATTTTTTAATTGATATTCTGCCTATATCTATTAAAATAAACCTACAATAAAAATTATAGACTCCTCGTTTCTTTGTAAGTGGGTAAACTTACAAAATCAGCAGGGGATCAAATAATTATTTTCCCCTAGATAGATAGATAGATGGTCAAATTAATGCAGCCTTGAGCAGACTTCTTTAAATACATAAAAAAAAATCTTAATTATTAAAAATTTTGTGTAAAAAAGATCTCTGTATTAGCTATAACAACAAGAACAACAACATTAAAATGTCTAAAACATGCATATTAAATATATTTAACATTTTCATTTTTTATTTTCAGTTGTAAAGGTATTAAATTCAAAACTAAATAACAGTTTAAAAAAATTTACAGGAAATAAATGCAGGAACACAGTGTGTTAATATTTTTAGTTAACATTTATAGCCCTAATATACAGCATATTAAACTCCAGCTTCTCGTTTTATATTGCACATACTACGCTTAATGTTGTATCTAAATTAAACTAAAGTAAAATATAAAAATGTATACAGGCTAAGAGAGCAAGTCATTATCATACTCCACTCTGCGGCCATGATGAGGAGAGACTGAAGCACATTTAGAAACAGTATACGATGACATCTAGCTTTATGTGCTCTAGATATATACATAGACTGGACTCCATGCCTGAGCGTTTATTCATCACTCAATTTGAGGCGTTTGAGATTGAGGAACACTGAAATAATGAAGTAAAACTTCTGATACAAAACAAACAGAACAAAAAGGCCCAGAATGCAAAAACTCAAGCATGCAGGAAGTGCTGTGCGCTGGGCGTGGTGAATGTGGTAGAATCACCACACGTCTGTTCTGCATAATATTGCTGCTTTCTAGACAAACTACAATTATAGAGCACAGATTCTGTTCCTGCCGCAGACCGGGAGCATGTCCACATGCGGCTGCTGCGCATAGTTTCTGAAGGATGTGACCGTCACAGGGGTCACGACAGAAAAACCAGAGAGCTTGACACATCAGCTTCAGCTCAAATGCTTAACATCTAGAAAAGAATCATTTCCAGGAAAAAATAGAGTAGTCCACTCATACAGCGAGGCTTTCATATGGTCATACCATGGTACGTCAGTTGAAAATTTGATGAGTAATCATTTTAATTGAATAATACATTATTATTATTATCATTATTGTCTATATACTGTTCAATTATATAATTATATTATCTATATAGTGATAAACTTAAATGAAAATATAATGAAATGTTGAAATAAAATAAGTTTAAATACTAAAATAACTAATACTTGTTTTACATATTTTAAAAACACACAACAAAATGACTAAAACAGAAAATATATATATATATATATATATATATATATATATATATATATATATATATATAAATATATATATATATATATATATATATATATATATATATATATAAAAATCTAATTCAAAATATTAAAAAGATAATTTTTTAATTTCTTAATGTTTATAATTTGAAAAGTTATTGTTTTTTTTGTTCTACTGCTTGGAATTTGTTCTTTATTTTGTTACTGACTATTTAATTGAAAGTGATATTTAATATTTAATGGCTACATGTAGAGTTGTCAAAAGTACTGACTTCTGTAACAAGTCTGTAATGAAATTTTAAAAATGTGACACTTTGAGTGCTGTTGAGCGAATCTACATCTAATAATAATAAATCTACATCATCTTTTATTATAATTTTTTTGTAGCCTATATGACAGACTTGCACTGCACTACACATGTTGCACTTAACAGTATTTTCCTTAACTGGGAAAAACCATAACATTAAAAATTAACATACTGTATATCGGCTGATACAGATATGGTGGCCGATGTACTGTGCATCCCTAATATTTATTATTAATGTATTTCAATGTCATAACATGCATCAGTGGACTAACTAGATTAACATGAGGAAGGACATCAGTCAGTATCTGTGAGGCACGAACAGATCCTCGACTCGCAGTGATTTCATTACACAATAACAGTGTGTTCATCAGACCAGAGATGCTGACTCACTCGGCAAAACTGCACTGTCATACACGGCTGTCTCACCAACTCATGTCATGATCTACTGTACCGTTACCAGTCATGCAAACTAAAATAAACCACAGGAGAAATTAAAAGCAATGTTTAATATTCACATTTTAATTAATTTGTTAACAATATTGATAATTCAACTTCAATAGCATATTACATTAAAGGTTTAATTTTTTTTTTAAAGTTTTTGTTTTACAAGATGTAATATAAGTCTAAGGTGTTCCCTGAATGTGTCTGTGAAGTTTCAGCTCAAAATACCCCATAGATTTTTTTTAATTAATTTTTTTAACTTCCTATTTTGGGGTATCATTAAATATGAGCCGATTTATGCTGTGCGGCCCCTTTAAATGCTGATGCTCCCCGCCCACGGAGCTCGCGCTTGCCTTATACAGTGCCTAAACAAAGTTTACACAGCTAATATAACCCTCAAATGGATCTTTACAAAGTGTTCGTCATACATGCGGCATGCGTGCGTCAGATTATGTGAGTATTGTATACGGTTATATTGTTTACATTTGATTCAGAATGAATTTGAGGCTGTGCTCCGTGGCTAACGGCTAATGCTACACTGTTGGAGAGATTTATAAAGAATGAAGTTGTGTTTATGAATTATACAGACCGCAAGTGTTTAAAAATGAAAAACAGTCGGTGTTATGTTGAGATTCACCTGTTCTTTGGAGGTCTTTTAAACAAATTAGATTTATATAAGAAGGAGGAAACAATGGAGTTTGAGACTCACTGTATGTCATTTCCATGTACTGAACTCTTGTTATATAACTATGCCAAGATAAATTCAATCTTTCAGTGGATGTTGCTGATGCCATATTTTGATAATCAAAAGCTGTAAGAAGGGATGCACTGAAATGAAAATTCTAGTCCAAAAACAAAATCGAAAATTCAGGACACACTTGGCCGAAAACTAAAACTAAATAAATCAATTAATTAATTAAACTTATTTTAACAAATCAACAACCAAATATCTAAAACTGAGTTGTGCAAACATTTAAATTACATATAAGGCAGTTTTTAGATCAACTTTTTAATAACAATTATTTCTACTCCAAACTTGACAGAATTATTCAAACATAAATTAAATGAAGACATCACTAACTTAAGTCAAAGTCAAAGACAAGATCTTGACCAAAAATTGATGCACCCCTCGATGGAAATAAATGCTGTGATGTTATTTCCATCAAGAGGCGCATCAATTTTTGGTCAAGATCTTGTATTGACAATGCAAGAGGTGAGTACTCTGTAAAGTCTACTCCAGCACATCCCAAAGACTTTCAATTAAATTAAGGTCTGTACTTAGAAGTGCCAATTCATGTGTGAAAATGACTCTTCATGCTCTCTGAACCATTCTTTCACAATTTTAACCCTGGTGAATCTTGACATTGTCATCCTGGAATATGGCCATGATGTATCTTGTTTAAGAAATGAAAAGCTACACACTCCATCTTTAAGGGTTAAAAGAACTATTGCCAGTTCTGATAAAATGATAGAAACATAATAATCATTGTGATAATGATTCTTAAGTATTTGCCTATTAAAATCCAAACAGCGACTTTTTTTTTTTTTTTGGCCGGGCAGTGTTTTAAAAATAGAAGCGCCAATTAAATGCCTGTTTCAGTCACTGATTTTGGCGCTCCAAAACCATTTCAACCGCAACCGAAAATAGCCGTTTCGTCCGAAATTAACACTAATTTACCACACAATTATCGACCAGCCTGGTTGATATATGGTATCTGGTCCCTGACTAGTATTGACTTTCATTTCCTGTAACAGACAGGCTGCAACAGATTTGACTTTGTGACCAGTAAACAACAAAATGCATCTCTGTAGACGTCTGAAACACTGATGAACATGCCGATCAAGAAGATCTAAAGAACAGATTCATCAATAAACCTCTTCTTCCATTGATCATCTGTCAGTTAACGGTCTACTTTTAGCACAGAATGCCACTCAATCAAATGACATACACACAACTGAAATCCTTATCACTAAAATGTCTGAGGCTGATGTTGACTGGTCGCCACGTATATCATGTGCACTATTAGGTCTTAACTCTGGACTTTTTTTATTTATAAAGAAAACACAATGAGCTTAATTACAGAGTGAATCTTGTGAATATTTTCTTTTTGTCATAGAATTTTAATGACAATTACACACAACTCCTTGCTGTAAAGATGCAGTCACATTTTTGCAAGCAAAATCCAGACATTTCAATAGGAATGTTTGTGATTGGGAGTTTCGCGAGAGGGCGAAAAAGTTTCCCATGTAAATTCACCTCGTTGACCAACAGAAAAGCAGCTTGGTTTTAAAGTGGTTTCTGTGTGAGAAGTGCTATATGTATTGGCTTCTTTCTTCCCGGCCTACTGATATTTGTTGTAACATCCGCTTCACACATTACAATGCTCATGATAACTTTCGTTAACTCTTCAATAAGCTAATAGATATAAGTTAGCAATGCCATAGAAATTTACAGAGCTATCACAAGAACAGAAGTTCAAACATAAAACTCTAAAATGGCTGCTCGCGTGTTCGTTTCTCTGACACATGAGGTATATATATTATTTTAGTTGTAGACTATTTCAAATAAACTATTTAATTTTCAAACTATTTTTTAACTATTTTATAAATAAAACTATTAAGCTCTTTTTTGGCGATTAAATCGCTAAAGGATGGCAAGTTGCTGGACAGTTGGATAATATTAGTCCCTACTCAACTGCAGCATCAGGCAGCAGGTCACATGGGCAACACAGTCTTCACTCCATCAGCACTTCGCAATTCTGCGCGTTTGCATTCAATTGAACTTTGCATCGCCAATGTTCTCGGTCACTCAGGTTACCAATTCTTGTTGAAAATGAATGACTTGGGCCAAAAACATAGGTTGCGTCCAAAATTACATACTCTCTGTACAACATGTAATCTGGACGTTCTACATTCATCATGTTGTCAGTCATGTGACCTACCAGCATTAGTTACGTCACTGCCAGTCACAAATCCTCTCCCGAGGCCTCATGGGATAGTAAAGTGTCCATCAGATCTCACCGGAAGCAGTAGGTTATTTGGGAACTTTTTGCCTGCGGTTTTATAAATACTGTGACTTACTGGGACACTACTCTTTTCACATTGCATTTTTCGCTTACTATACAGTAGGGTAGTATGCAAATTTGGATGCAACTGCACTTGCTGTGACTGCACTACACAAACACAGGTGTTTAACAGTCTCGAAAGAAAAAAAAATTAGCTTCAAAAAAAGCTAGAAGCATCTGTACTCACACGAAGAGTATGTTTTTAGCCTTATGGTCACCGCAAATCACTGTTAGTCAAGAACGTCCTATCCAGGGATAATAACATATGATTTTGCCATTGCTTCTTTTGTCCACCTTTTTCCTAAAGAGCCTTGTGTGTTTTAGATTATGGGAAACACTTCCAGTTTGGGGAAGTTCCACTCAAAAAGAAACAAATTTAAACCATAAGGTTGTGCTACAAATAATCTTTATCCATCAACTGAATGAACTGTAAAATTTCCTTCATGTTCTATTTTCGGATGTCAGGAGCATAATGTAACGCTTGGTATTTTAATGTGATATATGGTATCACAAGAATATCTGTGGCAAGAGCTCTTTTCAGTTGCTGCATTCTTTTCCTCCTGATTCTTTTTTTTCCCCTTTGTATTCCACTGTTACAGTATTAAAAAGCACAACATATCTGTCAACCGGTCTGCTCTCCAGATATAATTTATGATATATGCCATGAATGCTTTGCTGTAATGCAATGAGAATCTCTTGTTTTTCTCCCCAGAATGTTTTTAAAGCAGGAAAATACAATATTTTTTATCTGTCAAAATGACGGAAATCACTTTGAAAGTAAATATTTTTGATTAAGGCAACATATATTACATAAGTACATATTGATACAGTGATATTTAACACATCTGTAATATTGCTGTGGAAATCAAGCTTTTGGGATTATTCATCGTTTTATTAATTTGTAAATGCTTTTACACTTTTAAATCTCCTTTTATTGTTTGATGGTTGAAGGGTAAGTAGAATAATGTCATCTCATCGTACCCAGTATTTGAAAATGCTTAATGCGTTCGTAAAGCAAACCTTTCACTGTTTAATGGAAGTTACTCCGATAATTCGCGCAAAGCATCATGGGGCATTGGAAAAAGGGGGATTATGTTGCGTGGCCCTTGTTTGCCCCGCCCATTGTAAAATCTCATTGGTCCAAATCCGGGTTACACCTGAAATATACTTTCTGGCTGCAATTTTGTCATGTAGCTACCATTTTTCAACATAAACAGACAAATTATTTGCATGGAAAACTTCCCACTGTGACAAGGTTTAGACACATTGCTTATAGTACATGGCGTTACAATATTTAAGGGATAGTTCAAAAATGAAAATTCTGTTGTTCCAAACCGGTATGAATTTCTTTTTTCTGCTGAGCACAAAGAAGATATTTTGATGAATGCCGGTAACTAAACAGTTGATGGGCCCCAATGACTGGACTTCCATTGTAATTTTTTCCATACTATGGAAGTAAATGGGACCCCTCAACTGTTTGGATACCCATATTCTTCAAAATATCTTTTGTGTTCAGCAGAAGAAAGAAATTCATACAGGTTTGAAACAACTTGAAGGTGAGTAAATGATGACATAAATTCATTTTTGGGTGAACTATCCCTTTAAGAATCGGTCAATAAATTAAATGTACAGAAATAATTGATCAGTGCAAAAAAATCTTAATGCCTTATTTTTTTTTTTTTAATGCAAACCATACATTCCTCTTATTTGTTTCTATTAATTCTAGGGTGATAAAATTCGCACACGTGCATGGGTGCAGCAGGTGACAAGTGCACATCAGTAACGCACACTAGAGCTAGTGCCCTACCTGAGCGCCACCCGGACTGTGCTCTCGTCCTGTCCGCTTGACATGATTCAAATCTTCATCGATCGCACAACAATCCGATCAATCTTGTAAGTGCGCAGCACCTTTAAGGCGTTGATAGAGTGTCCAGTTCATATGCGGATCACCTCTGCCATGTTCAAGGCTTTGATTTACATGCACCAGCTAAAGCAGCGATGCATTGCGATCACGCATGTTCATGCATTCGTCCATACAGTGATCCTGTGCTGTGCGTGTCCTGATCTGATCTGATCTACATGCTCACTTCATGAAGTCCCAGCCGCAATGCGTCACCAAACCACGCCTCCTTGACGACCCCTGGAGGGTGACGTCATGATACGCATGCAAATCGGTCTATTCGACTTCTTATTATGATATGCATAATAGCATCAGAGTCTAGATATTCCTTATCAGATTATTTTGTATTGATTTCCGAACATGCAAGATATTAGCAGCGGTGGTATGCCTAAGTCATTTCTGTTAGATTTATTTTAACCCTAATTATTTTATCTTGTCAATTTCATACACAATTTCATACAAATGTGACAAATCTAAACACTGTTGGGTTTTCATGTTTTATGGGGACTTTTTATACTGTACAAACTGTATATTCTACCACTTAATTCTATCTCCTAAATGCAGAAAACTTTCTGCATTTTTACATTTTCAAAAAAAATAAAAAAAATAAAAACATCACTTAGTATGAATTATTATTATTATTATAAGCAGTTTTCCTCATGGGAACCAAGAAATGTCCCTACATTTTGTCCTCATAAATATTTGTATTGTTTTATATAATAATAAAGAAACAAAATCACATATTGTATAATTAGAAGTAAACCATTTAGTGTTTAGTTGATGATGATGATGCAGTGGTGTTGGGCGCTCTCATGTGGTATGCCTGTGTTTTCCATCACAGTCTTGCAAATTAATTTGATCTGTTTTCTAAGCCTGAATCAATGCATTGAAATATTAAAATAAAATAGCATTGGTTTATTTATTGCACATTTAAAGGGTTAGCTCACCCAAAAATGAAAATTATGTCATTTATTACTCACCCTCATGTCGTTCCACACTCGAAAGACCTTCGTTCATCTTCAGAACACAAATTAAGATATTTTTGATGAAATCCAATGGCTCAGTGAGGCCTGCATTGCCAGCAAGACAATTTCCTTTTTCAATGCCCAGATAGCAACTAAAAACATATTTAAAACAGTTCATGTGACTACAGTGGTTTAACCTTAATATTATAAAGCGACGAGTATATTTTTTGTGCACCAAAAAACAAAAAAGCGACTTTATTCAACAATATCTACTGATGGGCGATTTCAAAACAGCTTGAAGCTTCGAAGCTTTACAAATCTTTTGTTTCGAATCAGTGGTTCAGATCGCGTATCAAACTGCCAAAGTCACGTGAACTATTGAAATTTCGAAACACTTATGATGTAACGAAGCCTCGTTTACTGAAATCACGTGATTTTGCCGCTCCGAACCACTGATTCAAAACAAAAGATTTGTAAAGCTTCGGAGCTTCATGAAGCAGTGTTTTGAAATCGCCCATCATTAGATTTTGTTGAAAAAGCTGTTATTTTGTTTTTTGGCACATAAAAAGTATTCTCGCCACTTTATAATATTAAGGTTGAACCACTGTACTCACAGGAACTGTTTTAAATATGTTTTTAGTAGCTTTCTGGGCATTGAAAAAGGAAATGATCTTGCTGGCAATGCAGGCCTCACTGAGCCATCGGATTTTATCATAAATAATTTGTGGTCTGAAGGTGAACGAAGGTATTATGGGTGTGGAACGACATGAGGTGAGTAATTAATTACTACATTTTCATTTTTGGGTGAACTAACCCCTTTAAATATGAACTTAAGTGCAGGTATTATAGATTCAGTGCACAAATCTTAGTATGGGGGTTTGGTGCAATGTTCATTGGTTGACATAGTGTCATTCAACAGTTTCCTTAAACTCAATGCACTTTCAACTTTAAATCACTGAGTGCACAACAGCGCTGGTAATAGAGGTAATAGTTCGGCACCAAGGGCTCTAGTGTCTTGACCTCCTGCCAAACTGCAGTGTCCAGTTACTCACTCTCAGATTACCAGAGCCGGCCTACAGTGAGAGCCTTCACTGCAGGAGACACACACTGAAGTACAGTACTCCACACTTTCTACGAATACTGTCTGTACACTTCAGTTTCCTGTTACTTTTCAGAGACACTGAAGTAGCAAATTCCATATTGTTTGTTTTGAGAACTAGATAAACCCTTATAGAGAAAGGGGTTGTTTACACAACACAGTTTTCAACTAAAAATTGACAACTTTTTATGCGTTTGGCCGTTTTGGGGGCCTGAAAATACAAACTTTTGAAAATGGAATTCAAAGTGCAAGTTTTTTAAAACGATACTGTTATCGACTCTATGTAAACTACAAAAACGTGAATTTGTGAAAATGGTGATGTCATAGTGTGTAGTGTTTCTTTACAGAGTGACTTTAGTCGGGGGATTTTAGTTGTTTTCATGGATCTGTGTGAATGAGATCGTTTTGACAATGTTGTCATCTTTAAATGAAAAACGCAAAGGAAAAATATTAATATTGTTGGCTCTTTGGCAAATTTTTTTTGCTCCTTGTTTGTAAGTCGCATTGGATAAAAGCTTCTGCTAAATGCATACATGTAAATATAAACATAAAATAAGTCTAGTATGAAATGTAGGTCATTTTAAACAACTGAAAAATATCTAATGAAAAGGAATTGTGAAAAACGAATGAAACTGGTCCTGGTTATTTATGGTAAACTTTGTATTATTTAACTGAAGTTAATCTTTATTATACATTCTTCATGGAAATTTGTTTCTAATGGATTTTTTTGTTTTGTTTTGTTTATAGCATGAAAATACAAATTCACATTTTAGAATCCGAAATTCCATCTGGAATACCAGATTTGCAAAAAATTGTGAACCTTAGAAGATAAAACATTCCAATTCACTTTGATTTCCTGAGGTTGACAATCTAAGCTTATGTTCAAATCTTACATTAGGATACAGATTACAAAATATATTATATTGTATTGTATTGCGTTATAAATTGAATTCTGTGAAAGTGTTTACTTTCCTGTGGTCCAGAGGTGCAAAAATACCAACAGATTCAGATTTTCGCACAATATTTTATATTTAAAGTCAGTGAAACGGAGAGGGTGGTGGAGTCGCCTGCTCAGCGCTAAATGAGGGGTGCAGAGGTCAAAGAGGTCAGATCAGGACATGACTGAACAGGTTTCAGCCTGAAAGAGCCGAGATCAAGACCTGCTAAGTTATAGACTTACACAGTCACCTTAAAATGATTTATATTTATTCATAGAAAAACATACAAACACAGCATTGCACAGTTATCAGCAGCAATTTCAACATCATAGAATCACGTCAGGAACTTAAAGGGGTTAGTTCACCCAAAAATGAATACTCGCCTCATGTCGTTCCAAACCTGTAAGACTTTTGTTCATTTTTGGAACACAAATGAAGATCTTTTTAAATAAATCTGAGAGCTTTTATATGAGAGCTGTTTGCTTTATATAATGAACATTTAATTTAGGCTTTTATTCACATGTAAACATTCATCATCTAACACATCAGTTGTGGTAAATGGAAGCTCAAGCATGTTTGCTTGACACGTGCAAGAACCAGTGAGGTTCATTATCATGTTACTCAGCAAATTTGAGCTTCTGCAAGAACCAATGACGTTCATTCTCATGTTACGTAGCACGTTTGATCATCTGCAAGAACCAATGAGGTTCATTATTGTGTGTTACGCAGCACATTTGAGTTCTGTAAGAACCGACGAGGTTCATTCTTGTGTTACGCAGCACGTTTGAGCTACTGCAAGAACTAATGAGGTTCTTTCTAGTGTGTTATGCACAGCACGTTTGATCATCTGCAAGAACCAGTGAGGTTCATTATTGTGTGTTACGCAGCACGTTTGAGCTTCTGCAAGAACCAATGAGGTTGGTTCTTGCAGAAGTTCCTCTAGAAGAAGAGGTTTGTTCTTGCGCATCATTCAGGTTCAGCTGAGCTTCTTATGTTTGTTTCAATGTTTATATGCGAGTAAAAGCCCAAATTAAGACTAAACCACTCAATTCATATGGCTTAGTTTTACAATTTTTTTTTTTTTTTTTTTTTTTTAAGTGTCAAAGTTTCAATTGCGCAGCTGTCTAGGGAGGAACAGAAAGTTCTCAGATTTCATCAAAAAGATTTTAATTTGTGTTCCAAAGATGAACGAAGGTCTTACGGGTTTGGAATGACAGGAGGATGAGTAATTAATGACAGAATTTTCATTTTGGGTGAACTAACCCCTTCAAGTCACTGAAATAAGGCCATAAAACCCATACTGAATATTTGTTCACAAGATTTCTGGGAACTGAATCTTGTAGCCTAGAAGTTTTACTACGAAGTGATTTAAAAATTGTAAGACATATTTTGTGTCAGAAAGGCTGTATGTGGGGAGAATAAGTAGTAACAAACTCATGCATGTACCAAAAATGACTTGTGCACAGCATGTTTCTGTAATACCAGAAATAAATGCATATTAAAACTCTTAAATAAGTGTAAAATCTGCATCAGAAATGATATGATACAACATTTTGATTATTTCCAAACAATGAATCTTCAAGTCCACATGCAAGGGCATCATTACTGCAACTGCAGCAGAGAAATATTTACAAAACAAACAAACAAAAAAATATGAGTTGACAATAATTGAATTGGTCCACACAAGAAGCAGTAGACTGAAGCTCTACCAACATATAATTACCACTGACCTTTTTTAAAATTTGTTCCCCAGTTAATAATAAGCAAAAATGCAGTATTTAATGCATAAACATTTTGTATTTAATGTTATTTGGAGTGTGGATTTTTTTTTTACTGATACTCACTGATATGTAGGAAATTCTGCCCTCTGGTTCCAAAGTAGAATAATGCAACACTCCCAACTCCAATCGGGGCTGGAAAATCAAACACTGCCAGTTTCATTTAACTGCAGTCTAATGTAACAACAAGTGTACAAAATCATTGGTCACCACCACCACTACGTGCCCACATCCAGAAACCACATCCACAATTTAGCCAAAATGAAAAATCTGCCATTATTTTATTTGACCAGTTTGCTGTCATTTTTTATTTTAAATGACTATTTCTTGATTTTCATTTATATAAATGTTTATTTATGTGTTTATTATATATATGCATGTATAATTCATATTTGTTTTATGGTGCTTTTATAGTGCATTTTTTGTCCTTTTTGGAGCTCATGGTCACTATAAACTATCAAAACCTAAATATTTAAAACTATTTTTTCTTAAATGTTTGGAATGACATGAATGGGCAGAATTTTCATTTTTGGCTGAATTATTCTTTTAATTATGGGGTTTAGACCATGTTTCTAAATGGAGTTTGAATATGAGAATGTGAGTTGAGGGCTTCTCAGAAAAAAAGAAGAGTTAAGGTGCATAATTCATTTTTGTGTAAAATATTCAAGGTTTAAAATTAAAATTTCAAGAAGATTTACAGCTCTATACACTGTGAAAAGAACAAACTCTATTTGCTCTTTCTCCCAATAGTTTAATAATGTATATGCACATGGATCACACTCCAGAGCGATAATTTGTATAACAATTTTAGCTCATTTCCCATTCTCATAAATCCAGTCAGTCCTGCTGTGCATAAAACATCCTATACTTAAGTAAACAACACATTAACACTGCTCATCTGTACATGTGCAAATACAATCACCACATACATATCAGATAACATCTGATTTGTTTATAAAGGACTGATGTAGTTCAACTGAATCAGTATTTATTCTATGCGTCAACTGGAATGTTGAATCTCAGCATCCCTCACACCATGAATCATTCTCATCAGAAAAGACAGAGTAGAATGTTGTGCTAAAGATCTATTCGTCATCAGTAACGTCTTCGTCAGAGCGGTAGTTTCCTCCCTTTACCCTAATGTAATGAACGCCCTGACTGCCGTTGGCTCCACAGCTGCAGAGTTGTCTACCAAACAGAGACTCAATCTCCTCCAAACGCAGACCCTTGGTCTCCGGAAGACAGCCCACCACGAACACAAAGCCCAGCAGAGCCAGACTGGAGTACAGGAAGAACGCACCTGGACAAAAGAAATATTCTAGCATTCAATATTTTCATTAAACATATTTCAACAATACTCTGCATACAAGTAAAAACACACTTCTATTATTTATTAGTTGTTTGTGTACAATTTGATGTTTGCCAAGTAAAGCATCATTACTATTATTAAGGTTAGTGATTTGAACAAATTCCTAAACTTAAGTATTTAACTTTGGTGTGTACAACATTGTTTGTGCTATGGTGAAATGATCCATTAACAACCACCAAGAACACCATAACAAGCCCAAAACAGTGTCCAAGTAACCACCCAACCACTGTAGCAACCACATAGCAATGTCCTATCAACTGCATAGCAGCATACCTAAAAACATTTAGAACACCTTAGCAACAACCCAGCTAGAATATCCTAGCAACCGAATAGCAACACCCTAGCAACCAAATAGCAACACCCTAGCAACCAGCGACCACTGTAGCAACCACATAGCGTATAGTCCACTAAAGGCAAGCAGAGTTTAAGTGAACCCAAGTTCATGACTAGAATAAACCAATAACAACATAACAGTCCAAAGGAAGCACATGACATGATCACATGAGGAACAAGGGAATCACATGACATACCAGGAACATGACAATATTAGGGCAGACAGAGAGTTCAGGGATGGCTTTCTTGGCCAAAACAGGGTAGCGCTGGGACCACTGGACTTGGGACCACCAGACTTGGATGCGCTGAGACCACCGGACTTGGAACCACCTGACTTGGATGGGCTGAGACCACCAGACTTGGGATCAATGGGCTTGGAAGTACTGAGACAACTGGAGTGGGGACCACTGGACTTGGAACCACCTGACTTGGATGGGCTGAGACCACCAGACTTGGGATCAATGGGCTTGGAAGTACTGAGAAAACCAGAGTGGGGACCACTGGACTTGGGACCTCTGTACTTGGGTGTGCTGAGACCATCAGACTTGGGACCATCGGGCTTGGAAGTGCTGAGACCTCTAGACTTGGGATCAAACTGGCTTGGAAGTGCTGAGACCACCAGACTGGGGACCACTGGACTTGGGACCACCGGACTTGGATGTGCTGAAACCGCCGGACTTGGGACCACCAGACTTGGGAGTACTGAGACCACCAGACTGGGGACCACTGGACTTAAGACCACCGGACTTGGATATGCTGAGACCACCAGACTTGGGACCATCGGGCTTGGAAGTGCTGAGACCACTAGACTTGGGATCAACCTGGCTTGGATGTGCTGAGACCACAAGACTGGGGACCACTGGACTTGGGAACACCAGACTTGGATGTGCTGAAACTACATCACTTGGATGTGCTGAGACCACCAGACTTGGGATCAACCTTGCTTGGAAGTGCTGAGACCACCAGACTTGGGACCACTGAACTTGGCAGCGCTGAGACCAACAGCAACATTTTCACAGCCACATGGACCGACATCATTGGGGGTCTGCCAAATTGGATAAGGGTCCCAAATGCCTTGTGATAGATTTTTTCCCCAGGCAGCTTAGAGCGAATGGGTTTGCATAATCCATAGCAAAAAAATGTCCTTGATTGCTGCCGCAGTCCGAGTTATAGAAAGTCAGTTGAAGTAGGCTCAAGTGCAGTTTTATTTAACAATGGTGAAAGAGAAAACAGAATCAAATGATGACTTGACTTGAACTTAACATGACTTGACTAGCACAGACTTGGACATGAACCATAAACAAACTTGACAAACTCCCCGACAGAGGGACTGCAAGAAACAAAGCTAGACAAAGAACAAAGGAACACAAGAGCAATAAATGCACATGGACTAATCACATAACACCTGAGAGTATTCAAACAATGAGCCAATGACTAAACAGAACAGAGAAACACATGACTAGAATAAACTAATAACATCATAACACAGTGCAAAGGAAGCACACGAAATGATCACACGAGGAACAGGGGAATCATATGACAACCAGGAACATTACAAAACTAGGGACATAGCTATGACAATAACAAAATAAAAGACATGAAAACCTAAATGTGATTCAAAACCCAAAACGTGACAGCAATGCGCTATTAACCACACAGTACACCCAAGTAACCACCCACAACAATTTTAAAACAGCATAGCAGCATATCTAAAAACACCCAGAACACCTTAGCAACAACCCAGCTAGAATACCCAAGCAACTGCAGAGCAACAGCTAGCAACCACCCAAATAACCTACCAACTGCATAGTAACTACTCAAAACAACATAAGAGCTGCTGACAGCATGCTTAAAAACACTTAGGACATCTTAGCAACCACCCAGCTAGAACACCCTAGCAACCCCAAAGCAACACCCTAGCAATCACACAAACACTGTAGCAGCTGTCTAGCAACACCCTATTAACGACTCAGAACATGCAAGGAACCACCCAGAACAATCTAAAGATTGCACAGCAACATAACTAAAACAACCAGAACACCTTAGCATCTATCCAACCAGAACACACAAGCAACCACAAAGCAACACGCAAACAACCATCTGAACACCCTATCAACCACATAGAACAAACCTAGCAAAATGCATAACAACATGCTTACAAACACTCTGAACACCTTAGCAACTTTGGCAATGCCCATAGCCATAGAACCATTATGTCCTAGCAACCATCAAGAGCACCCGGGCAACAACAGAGATCAACTCAGCAACAGCATGACAACATGCTTTAAAGGATTCGTTCATTTTAAAATGAAAATTACCCCATGATTTACTCACCCTGAAGCCATCCTAGGTGAATATGACTTTCTTCTTTCAGATGAATACAATCAGAGTTATATTAATAATCACTCTAATTCTCCAAAGCTTCCGGCCATACGGATTCTACTTGCGTCTAACTTAAGTGTAAGTTAAGCTTAGACACAAGTACAATCCGTATGGCCGTTTGGCCGGAAGCTATGTTACACAAACTGCATCACTTTGCTTCAGAAGGCCTTTATTAACCCCCGGAGCCATGTTGAGTATGTATATGATGGATGGATGCACTTTTTTTCAAGCTTCAAGCAGGTGATTTACATGCACTGCCATTATAAAGCTTGGGAGCATCAGGGTGATTATTAATATAACTATATTCGTCTGAAAGAAGATAGTCATATAGACCTAGGATGGCTTGAGGGTGAATAAATCATGGGGTAATTTTCATTTTAAAGTCAACTAATCCTTTAACAACCCTAGCAATGCTCTGGCAACCACCCAGAATGCCCAAACAACTACATCACAATGTCCTAGAACAACCTAGCAACTGCATAGTAACTCCTAGCAACCATATGGCAATATTTTCAATATCCATCATATTTGGCAACAGTCTACATAGTCAAGCATCACTACTACTACTGAACAAATCCCAAACCTAAGTATGTACAGCATTGTGCTACAGACATGAATGATCCACTAACACCAAGAACACCCAAGCAACTGTAAAGTTACATGCAAGAAACCACTCAAACACACTACTGACTGCAAAGGAACTATGCAGAACAACCTAGCAACTGCATAATTTAACCTAACAACATGCTTGAAAACACTCAGAACACTTTAGCAACTACCCACCTAGAACACCCATGTAACCACCAAGAACACCCATGTAACCACCCAGAACAACCTCCCAAACGCATATCAACATGCTTAAAAACACCCTAGCAATGCCCTGGCAACCACTCAGAACACCCAAGCAACCACCTCACAATGCATTGGAACAATGTATCAACTGCATAGCAACCACTTAGCAAAACTCTAACAACCAAATAGCAAGAAATGCAAATAAAATATCAGATAGTAGAAAGCAGTCATTAGAAAAATGGTGAGAACACAACAAAAAGTTGAAGTTGTACTGCTGAGGGATAGTAAAGATACATTTTAAACACGGTTTCCTATGTTTGTCTGTCATGGGAAGGCCAAAAAGGGTGTTTAGATTTGGGGTGGAAAAAACATCATCTCATCATGGACAGGTCAACAACAAAACAGCATAGCAGAATAGCAGAATTCAGCTGCTCATGATAGTACAGTATATGGACTCTATAGTACCTAAATGTTTTGTTCAGAGTCTTGTGTATGTACTGTGTTGTACCGTAGTATGTCAGGTACTGGGCCACATGGAGAAAGGTCAGAGACACAAGGACATTACAGATCCAGTTGACCCCGGCAGAGCAGGCGTTTCCTGTACTCCGAGCCCACAGTGGATAGATCTCAGAGTTCACCGTCCACGGCATAGGACCCATACCTACTCCAACACACAATCTGACATCAGTGCAGTGCCTACAGATGGGTTTAACAGCATTAATAATTACTTCAAACTCCAGATGAACTGAGCAAACTCTCACCTGGGGCAAAGAAGGCCAGATACAGAATGAGACCCAGCAGAACAATCCAGGAATAAGACGTTGGGCAGTAGTTATAGGCCCAGAATATACCTGCACTCTCCTGTGTGCCATTGGAACACCTCAATAAGACATGAACAAGACTTCATGAAACTAAAACAAACTACAATATAATATTGTTAATGTGTGAAATTCAACATTTAGGTTAAATTCCTTTTAATAAATCATATTCCCTTGTGAAAAAGAAGTTCATTTTAGTATACTTTACAAAAACTTTTTACTTATTACGGAAATATTATTATTATTTTTTTTTATATACTTTAAAAATACTTAAATGTGTCCTGAAGTTTTTGGATACTTAAATTGCATGTTTTTTTTATAATTGGAAATGTAAATGTATTGAAAATGTATTAGTTTATATTTATATTAAATGTAATAAGTTGAGCTTAAGAGTGCTCAATTTATATGTAATTTCACAATTACTTTGAAAATACTGAAATTGTTGTTGCAATTTGCAATTTAGTACATTTAAAATACATTTAGTACATATAAAAACTATATTGAAATGTAATATCAAATAACACTAGTTTTTTTTTTTTTTTACAACACTACAAAAGTAAAGTACTTTACATGTGCTTTAATATATGCTACTCAACACATTAAAATAAGTGCACTTCAATCTTTCTTTAAACAATTATTTCAAATTACTTTTAATATGACATTATTATAAAGTGTACTTTAAAATATATAAGTGTGTTTTTTTTTTTTTTTATATAAATATGATTTGATTTGAAGTACACTTCATGTTCAAATTCAATACAATTAAGTGCAAAGTCCACTACTTTTTCACAAGGGCAGAGATATCCATTGATGTTTTACCTGCCCGCTGCAGCGGTCTCAGTGTTGGCTGCATCTACAGGCATACATGAGGACTCAGCCACGGCTGTGCCATTCTTACCATAGCAGAAACCACAATCTGGATCCAACATGCAGGATTCACAGAACCTTCATAGACAGAGAGTCACAGAAACAAACACGTCACACCAGTGCATGATTTATGACAAGAAGTACATTCAAGATTCAGAGTTTTATAGAGTGCAACATTCTGTGGAAAATTCTGAATTCTGAAAGGAAATTTCAATTTACTGAATTCTTAAATGGTAAAAATCCACAGAATAAACAATTACATTTAAATCTGAGCTAAAGGCATAGTTCACACAAAATAAAAAGTCACTCACCCTCATTTATGACTTTGAAAACGATGACAGAATTTTAATTTTTTCATTTTTCTATCCCTTGAAGTTCAGTAGAAGCTCCAAGTCAGTGTGATTTCAACATTTTTACAAAACTGGGGTGCGTTTTCCATACAACGATATAACTTGCTGCTTAACCATCATAGTGTGATGCATCGTTGAAGAAATCAACTAGCTAGTCACGACTGTATTGTCACAAATTTGTTGTTCAACCACGTTGGTTAATGATGTCACGCAGGTGGTGGAATAACTTCTTGTGACAATAATAACTTCTTTTAATGAATCAGTCAGAGATCAAATTAATGCTAGATTTTTTGCTATAATTTATGGATATCACATCTGAGGACTAATTCTAATTTTTTTCAGTTATTTTGAGAAGTTACTTTTTATTTCCAGATTCAATCATAGGCTCATTCTTACATCTTACAGAATGAACGTACATGCAAACTCGTCATAATTGTTGCTTTAAATCTTTTGACAAACTAAAAGACGTAAATAAATAAAATAAAATAAAATATACAGATTGTACTTCATGTTAGCTTACTTATTTTGCTCAAGATAATGATTTATTAAGTCCACATGTCATAAAAACAAGAAACTATGCTTCTAATCAAAGCTTGAGAGCTGTCGCTCCAACCACAAAACTTTGCAATGCAGTTTGGTTTGTGAATATTGGTTGGAACTATGTTTTCAGAAAAACATAGTTCATGTGCTTTATTTAATGTTAAAAGAATTTAATGTGAGTTTGAATATCATTTTGCATGACCTTTATAACCATACTGAAAGTGCCATACAGTCACATTGTCACATTCACCTCAGATCTTGAAAATAAATAAACTCAATGTGAACAAACAAGTACACTCTATGACAAAGATTGTTTCAGTCACTCAGTATGTATTTTTAATAATGGTAAAATGGTTTAATATTTATGAATTTAATTTTAGATGTATTCATTTGGTTGCGAGTACAGTGCGCTTGCAGAGAGACTCCACCCAAAAGCTCTTCTGATTGGCTGTATTTTTTTATTGATTTTTTGAAAACTTTCTGAAAGTGAGTGTGCTGTCAAATCTCATGTATATTTTTTTTATTGATTTTGTCACCTCTCGTAGTCGTGTCGCATCTGGTGTGAAAAGAAAAATTGCTTGTTGTCGGAATCTTATCGCATCGTGTCTGGTTAGGACACGGAGTAACACTCTCAAACTATTTGTATATATCTGAATATTTTGCAGTTGTCTTCAAACATATTGTATGGTATTTTTTTCTTACTTGTGGACAGTCCTAATCCAGGTAAAATCCTTAGGTCAATCTAGTCTACTAATAAATATGTAAACTCACCCATAATTAATGCAGGTGGAGTTGTGGAGGGAGGAGTCACTAGAATGAAAGGTCACGGGTGGAGAGGCCTGAGCCGAAAGCAGAAAACCCGCAGCGAGAACCATCAGACTTGCAGCAGTACCTGAGTAATTCACAGCAAACCATCCTTACTACATACTTCAATTTGTAAATAAGAACCAAGTGTGCCCCGCACATTCTGTAAATGAAGCTAAAACATTCTAGCTGCAGTAAACGTCATAAAACCCACCCTCTCTATGTAATCAAATGGGACGAAAGCCAAACTAAAAATCTAATGACACTTAAAACATTTTTTCCTGAAGATGGTTTCTGTCATTTTAGGCAGTTCTTATCATGCTGATATATGTTCAAGTGTTTATTTATGTTGGCTTCATTTTTCTACAGTGAAAGGAAGTGGAGATGAGTCATCCATCTGTTTTTACAGTCTATGGTAAGAACCCATGTCTATGGCTGTGTTTTTGAATCCTCACCTAGTATGCTGCCTAGAGTCAGCTTCCTACGGCCCACCCTCTCCACGAGCCAAACACCTACTAGAGTAAACAGGAAGTTGGTAAAGGCTGTGGCAGCAGCCAGCCAGATGGCCATCTGATCATTCTGCACTCCAGACATCTGAATAATGGTGGCACTGTAGTACCTGCAGCATTCAAAGAGATCATTTGATTCCGTAAAATAGAATACAGTATACAGTGTATACTGCACAGTCTGTAATAAGCAGTAGACAATTCACTATTTACAACATACAATAGCATTAAAGGTGCCCTAGAATAAAAAATGGAATTTATATTGGCATAGTTAAATAACAAGAGTTCAGTACATGGAAAAGACATACATTGAGTATCAAACCCCATTGCTTCCTCCTTCTTATATAAATCTCATTTGTTTAAAAGACTTCCGGAAAACACGCGGATCTCAACATAACACAGACTGTTATGCAGTCGGTATCATTAATATGTATGACCCCAATATTTGCATATATGCCAGCCCATGTTCAAGGCATTAGACAAGGAAAGGCAGTATTAACGTCTGGATCTGTGCACAGACAAGGTAAGCCAGCAAGAACAACATGATATTTTTTGTGATATTTGTAAATTGTCTTTCTAAATGTTTTGTTAGCATGTTGTTAATGTACTGTTAAATGTGGTTAAAGTTACCATTGTTTATTACTGTATTCACGGAGACAAGACAGCCGTCGCTATTTTCATTTTTAAACATGTGCAGTCTGTATAATGCATACACACCTTCATTCTTTATAAATCTCTCCAACAGTGTAGAATTAGCCGTTAGCCACAGAGCATAGCCTCAAACTCATACAGAATCAAACGTGAACATCAAAATAAATACTTTACTCACATAATTCGAAGCATGCATGCAGTATGCATGACGAACATCTTGTAAAGATCCACTTGAGGGTTATATTAGCTGTGTGAACTTTGTAAATGCACTGTAATATAGTCGAGAGCTCGTGTGGCAGAGAGCACGCCATTTAAAGGGGCGGCGCTGCCAAAATCAGTGTATAGTTAATGATGCCCCAAAATAGGCAGTTAAAAAAAATTAATAAAAAAAATCTATGGGGTATTTTGAGCTGAAACCTCACAGACACATTCAGGAGACACCTTAGACTTATATTACATCTTGTGAAAAAGCATTCTTGGGCACCTTTAAGGTGAAGATCACATTTACCACTGCTCTGCGAAATTTCGTATGCAAAATCAAGTCATTTCATTTTCCACTTTCACCAACTTAAAGCTGCTTGGTTTGAAAGTAACTCTTGTGTGAGCTGTGCTTCATACATCACTTCACTATTGACAATTTTTTGCTGAAATTTGAACACATCTTGACTTGAGAACAACAGTGTAGCACTTTACTGTGAAACATTTATGATTGCAAAGTTCATACTGTTTCACATAGTAATTAAAAAAAAAAAAAAAAAAGAAGTAAATGTGTAAACTGTGTAGCATGCAGTAAATAATACACACTATATCCAATTCGGAAATACAGCCTTATTACAGTCATATGGACAATGGTATCTGATGAAGCATTGATAAAGTCATGTGTACTCGTAACCTACATGACCGTGTTGATTCCCGAGAGCTGCTGGAACATCTGTAGGCCACAACCCACAATTAGAGCACGACGTGTTGGACCGTATGTCAGGATACGCCACAACACTGTACCACCTAAAACATAATCAATCAGTCCATCAGTCAATGAAATTATATCATCTTTTATTAAATTGTCAGAGTTAACACAATATCTACAAATTAAATTCTTGTTATTCGTGATTCGTATTACTTGATAGGATTTTCTAAAAATAATTTTGATTCACACTGACTACGTTTACATGTGCACCAATGAACGCATACAGTATGCATGTTACCGGCCACTGTTTTAATCTAATCACATCAAATTCAAAATACATTTAATAGACGTACTGATACACAGCATACAAGACTAATTCACTAAAGAATCTTTCAGACTAATTTGTGAACTTCATGTTACTTAGGATAAATCTCTTTGCTGTATTCCTCATTTACACTGCCAGTCAAAAGTTTGGAATAATTAAGATTATTCATGTTTTTGAAAGAAGTCTCTTCTGCTCACTAAGGGTGCATTTATTTGATCAAAAATACAGTAAAAACAGCAATAAAAACAGTAATATTGTGAAATGTCGTGAAGTGTTTTTCAAGTTGAAGATATTTTAAAGTGTAATTTAGTCTCACATGATCTTTCAGAAATCATTCTAAAATGCTGATTTGCTGCTCAAGAAAAAATTCTCGCAGTTGTGCTGATAAAATGAACCGTGAATACACTACCATTCAAAAGTATAGGGTAAGTAATAAGTAAGACTAAAAAACTAAATATTCAACAAGAAGACAGTAAAGACATTCATAATGTTAGTTACAAAACAATTCTTTGAACTTTCTATTCATAAAAGAATCCTGAAAAATGTATCACAGTTTTCACATTAATATTAAAAAGCAAAAACAATGTTTTCAACATTGACAGTATTAAGAACCATTAGTAATAATTTAGCACCAAATCAGCAAATTAAAATGATTTCTAAAGGATCATTTGACTGGTGTAATGATGCTTTAAGTTCAGCTTTGATCACAGGAATAAATTAGATTTTATAATATACACAATAGAAAAACAGTTATTTTACATTGTAATAATATTATTTCACCATATTTTGTTTTACTGTATTTTTTTTTAAATATATTTTTTTCTAGTTATATTATGTTGGAAACACTGAATCTAGTGTTTAATGTGAGAGCACCATGTGTGCATTGTGATGTCATCATGATCTCACCAGCAGAATCTTTCCTCTCCTCCTCAATGCTGCTCCGTATGCTTTCATACTCTTCATCCACATTTACACTGCCACGGATCTGACTGAGCACTAGCCGAGCTTTCTGGGTATCTCCATTCTGCAGGAGCCAACGAGGACTCTCAGGGAGGAAGAGGAATCCCATGAACTGCAGGGCGGCGGGAACAACAGACAAACCCAACATATATCTATACATAAACACAAAAATGATTAAAAAATTATTACAAAAAGTCCTTATGAAACACATTTGCATCTCAATTTTAACTCTACTGTACTTGTCCAACAGAATGTCTGAAGCACTGTTTTTGAACTCCCTGAAACGCCTGCATTAGTCTTGAGTCTTCTTCCACGAACAAACATGTCACAATATTCAATACATTATACATATATACATTTAAATAATTCCCACCCAAGGTATACGCAAAATAAAGGGGCAGGGCCTGGTTGAGTTAGTTAGTAGTAGGTGTGTTTGGCTTGAAGCGGTGCTAGGCAGACTGATCGCTGTATGACATCAAAGCACTTAGAGCAATTAGAGAGCAGACGTGTACGCTTTCTAATCGCTCTCGCTGTACTTTGATGACATACACGACTGTTTCGAGTCGAACACATCTAGTGTGTTAAAACTTGTGGTTATGGTAAGGGGCGGGACATTTCCCAAACATTTTTGAAGCGCTTGACCAATCACAACACACTGGTCCAGCTGACCAATCAGAGCACATTGTGCTTTTCGGAAGGAGGGGCTTCATAGAGACAATAACTAAACAGAGCGTTACTGACAGACTGGGAAGATAGGAGCTGCAACAATTGTAGGTGTTATTTAAACATTCAAGCATGAACATTCAACCTGTTCTACAGTAGTAGACCCAAAAACAAAATCAAGACCTTTGTAAAAGGGCATAATAAGGCCTTTTAATTGTAGTTTTATCTAAATGGTTGTATACTCATTTATGTACTTTATATTTAATATAATATTAATTACAAATATTTATACATTCCTACAGCTGAAGAATGTCTGTAAGTGCAGGTATATTATCATACTAAGCGGGTGTCTGAGTCTTCCCAGCTCTACAGTGCCCCACTATTTTACAGTGTAAATCTGTGGTGAAAAATGGAATTGCAGCATGCTCTACATGGCAAAAAATTATTTTCTTACTTAGTATTTTTGTCTTGTGTCCAGTCCAAATATCTAAAAATTCCTAAATCCAGATGCTTTTACTGGATAAGTAAAATTACATAAGATATTTTTTCTTGTTTTCTGGGTGGAAAAAATCTAAACGAAGTGAGTTTTTGCTTTTTTAAACATATCTTATGTCATTTTACTTATACAGTAAAAGCGTCTAGATTTAAGAGAATGTTTAGATATTTAGACTGGAAACAAGGCAAAAATACTAAATAACTAATTTTTGCAGTGTAATTATGAACCATTGGGGCAGATTTAAGACTGCCCCGTTTATTTTCACTTTACCTTACGTAAACCTCACTCCAGACCAAGACGATATCAAACCACTTCAACTATGTGTATATTAGTCTGCATCAGGTCAGAAACTAGTTGGCATGTCTGTTCTTCATATCAAGTAATGAAAGTTTTAACCTGCTAATGTGAATAGCCTGTATATAATTCTATTGTGTTTGTTGTTTTTATGTTTGTTTTGAGAATAGAATAGAAATGACTTTCTTTTCCTCACCGGAATTCTTCCATAACTTCTAACATTCTAAAACCAACATTCAGAGGCAATAAATAGGCTACTACATTAATAGCACAATATGCAATTTTTTCGCCACTAGAGGTTGCTTATTCAAAACAAAGGTGTAGCTTGATGACGCCCCGATTTTGCGGAATCATGGGAGGTGTTCTCTCATGTCTACAGTTGGTGGAAAAAAATCAGACGGGACTTGGGCAGAAATCATATTCACAGATCAGCTAATGCAGTGGTTCTCAAACCTGTCCTGGAGTCTGGTGCATTCTGAGAGCAAAATTAAGTGACTAGATCAATGAAGAAATTTGTTCCCTTATAAACAATTTTGTGCTAATTTTTTTATTGGTGATGGTCGGGCACATTAGTCATGTACACAACATATAGTAAGCTAAATGATTTAAGTGGTCAAACATGTAGAGTACACATTTAAACCATTAAAAATATGTAGCAAAAGAGGATACCTTTGTTGAATTAATTTATTTCTAGAATAATTAGTGGGGGCCTGTATCTATACATCTATACATCTATACATCTATACATGTATTTGTGGAACTTTACATGTGAATGTAAAGAATTATATGTATTTATAATAATGTAAGATTAAAAGACGTTTATTTTAAATGTATTGTGCAGCTATTTAATGGGGCAACAAGATATGATATATACGACAGAACAAAATAGGCTATTAATCATCTTTAAGTGTGCAAAACCATGATAATATGAAATGTTTTAAAACACAGCAGCACAAACCGCTTATGCACATCCTGGGTGCAGAATAATGTGCTTAAAGCAATATGGAGTCACAGCGCGCAGTTGCGCTGTTCATTGAAAAGATCACGGCACAAAGAGAATCCCTGTGTATATCTGCATCTAACAGTTTATTATTCATATGTTTTTTTCTCACTTTTAAATTCCAGTTACTGTGTGTGTAGTCCCTGTGTTGTGCGATCTAACAGACACCCTGTAATGAGTGCTGAACAGAGAATGATTGACAGCTGCAGCGGAGGGAAGACGAGTTTCCATGAACTTAAATTTAATGACGTACATATTCTTCTGTCCCTCACATGAATCTATGGAATGGCTTCAGATGATTTTGAATATAGTGCATGAAAACTTAATTGGTGCATTTGCTCTATGACTCCCACTTTTGCCGTATAAAAGAGTGCAATTATTATAAATATTGCGACAGGCCTAATTTCCGTTTAATTTTGAGACTGTGGCGGGACAAATTAGAATGTGGCGGGCCGCCACAGTCTAGTTCATGTATGGGAAACACTGATTTGGATATTTTAATCCAAAACTCTTACATTAGTGCCTTTAAAGGGATAGTTCACCCAAAAATTAAGATTCTGTCATCATTTAATCACCCTCAAGTTGTTCCAAAGCTGTATAAATGTCTTTGTTCTGCTGTACACGAAGGAAGATATTTGGAAGAATGTTTGTAACCAAGCACATCTCGCCCCCATTAACTACCATAGTATATTTTTTGTAATAGTAGTAATAGCATTTTATGCGTGCATGTCAATCATCATAAGAGCCATTAGAGTGCCACCCTCAGGCTGAATAACACAAGTTTGTTAGAGCTCTAATAATAGTGTTCTGCATGTGTGCAGCGATTAGAATATAAAGCTTACAATATGTTTATCATAAACTAGCACTAAGACCCAGAATCTGCCCTACCTAAATTTACGGTCAGGAGCTTCTACTGCATTCCTAATAAAAACTGAAATAGAAAATATGAGTGGCATTGCCATTGCCATTGTTTTGAGGGGTTTGTCTGGGGGTTAGGGCGTTCGCCAGGGTGTTTCTATGCAGTTGCTAAGGTGTTCTGACAATAATGTTTTTTTGTTTAATGAAATAAAGCTGGAATAAAATAGAATATAAATATTAAACTTAAAAACTGTTATTAAATTAAAAATGTTGTCTTGACAACTAAAGCAGAGTTCAGACTGCACGATTTTCAAAGTAGTCGGGTCACTGTTCTTTTCACACTGTATGACTATTTTGGCCAGCATTCAGTCGCTACTGTGTTCAAACTGCACGATGGATCTGCGACAGAAGGTGTCACACTGCATGACTTTACAATAGGAAGAATCGTTGACAACTCCGTCTGGCACGCAAACTACGTTTCACAACCAAACACATGCGAGATGTGACAAGGAAACAAGATCGGAGTTATTATTAGGGGCCAAGCCCCGAAGGGGCTGTAGCCCCTATTGTAATTGTACGTTTTCCCTTTTATTATTATTATTCTTCCTCCCGAATGGGAGTCTATGGCAGCCCTATCAACGGAACATGAGAAAATGATGAAATTTGGCACAGTTGTAGAGATGCTCATGAATAGTGATTGGACCAAATTTGGAGTCTCTAGAACCAACTCTATAGCGCCACCACCAGTTCAAAATTTCAACATTCTAACGGTTTTAACATTTGAACTGTTTGTCATAGAAAAATTAAATTTAGTTCATCTGATTCGTCTCTTCATGCTGATGCTATTCAACTTCTTACATTAAGTCTCTACCCATTACAGTAGCGGCCATTTTGAAAAGTACAGTATTTGTTTTTTTCGCTTCTCCTCCTTCAAAATTTGTCCAATTTTGTCCAATCTTTGATCAGATTTTCTTTGGACTGAGCCGCACAGAAATGACTGAACAGATTTTTTTTATTCATCTTTGTTCAAAGGTTATGATGTCACGAAGTTAACGAGGTCGACCCGAAATTAGTATAGAGGCTGTATCTCGGCCAAACTTTGAGCAATCGAAACAAAAATTGGTATGCTTCATCAGAACCATGGTCTGAGGGTCTATGCCAAACTTGGGAACAGCGCCACCTACAGGTCATGAGATATGAAAAATGGCTATTTTGGCCAATAACTTTTGAACAGTTTGTCAGAAAATCAAGATCTTGGTGTCTATGGATTCCTTGGATCATGCCGAATCCGACGATACCGATTCTGTCAATATTGGATGTATCACGTGTCCGCCATTTTGAATTTTTTCATAAATTGCGATATCTTTTAAACAATTTGACATATCTTCACAAAAATTGATATGTATGACCTTTAGAAGGTCGTGAAGGTACCTGAGAAGTTTCAGCACAGCGCCACCTACTGTTCCACAGATGTAATGATTATTTCAAAAACGCTTATAACTTTTGAAAACACTTTCCAAAATGTGTATGCTTCATGTCATTTTATTCCCAGGCTTATGCCGATTCCGACAATGTATCATTTGCCATTTTCCTTAAATGTACCTGTCTGCCATATTGAAGTAAATGAAAAACAGTTTTTTCGCTACTCCTCCTACAAATTTTGGTCAATTTTGTCCAAAATCAGCTCAGATGATCTTTGGACCGAGCCGCACAGAAATGACTGAACAGATTTGTGATATTCACTACCATTTCCGAGATATTCATCTCTGAATGTGACCTTGCTTGTGTTTGTTGTCTTATGCTAGTTAGCTTAGCACAGTAATTGCTTAGCATGCTAAACTATTGCTATTCTTTCTAATGTGGTCTTCAGTCAACAGGTTAACCAAAACTTAGTTGGCATTACATAACTTTGCATACTAATATGGTTAACATGCTATGAAGCTTTTTTTTTGTGAACTCTTTCTCACACTGAAACCTCTGCTTAGCATACTGATGAACTTGCATGGCTGATTAGCTCAATGTGTTACGCCACGGATCCCGAATGCTCTGCATCGTGGGTTCGAAACTCAGTGTGACACATGCCCAGACCGCATGAGGTACTGTGGCAGGAAAAGATGCAGAACTTGTGTCTGTTCTAGGCATTCTGCCTAAAACTGGTCTAATCTGAAGCTATCACATGCAATTCCTTTATGTCCAAATTCGTAGTTATTCTTCTTCCCCCTGTATGGTAATCAATGAACCATAAGAAGGAAAATTATCAAATTTGGCATGCTTGTAGTGATAGTAATTAAAAGTAATTTGACCAACTTTGGAGTATCTAGGACTAAGTCTATAGCGCCACCACCAGTTCAAATATTCACTTTTGTAAAGGTTATAACTTTTGAACCCTTTGTTCCAGAAAAATGAATGTCAATACAACTGATTCCTCTCTTCATACTGATCACATTCAATATCTTACATTAAGACTCCACCCAGTACAGTAGTGGCCATTTTGAAAAGTACAGTATTCCATTTTTTCACTACTCCTCCTACAATTTTTGTCCAATTTTGTCCAAAATCAGCTCAGGTGATCTTTGGACCGAGCCGCACAGAAATGACTGAATGGATTTTTGATATTCGCTACCATTCCCAAGATATTCATCTCTGAATGTGACCTTGCTTGTGTTTGTTGTCTTATGCTAGTTAGCTTAGCATGCTAATTGCTTAGCATGCTAACCAGTTGTCATTCTCTTTAATGTGGCTCTTCAGCTATCAAGTTAACCATGAGCTTCATTAGCATTAAGTTAGCTTAGCATGCTAATATGGTTAGCATGCTAAGTAATGCTTTTTGTAAATTCTTTCTTACACTAAAAGTTCTCTTCCACAGATTGTTGAATGTGCATCCTCAAGTAGCTCAATGTGTAAAGCCAGTTACCTGATGAGCTCTGCACCCCAAGATAGTGGGTTCGAATCCCAGGTGGAGTGGTTTTATGAAATAGTGTGTTTTGATTCCTTTACTGCCTCTTGGATTAGAAATAAATGCTTTTTGTTTCATGCTGTGTTCATTTTCATCTAAGCTTATGTACATAAGTTCTGAGTTCATTTTCGCCCGTAATTCTGAACCAGCTGTTTCATGTTTGTTCATTTTCTGCTGTTTTTCCTCTTCCTGCTCTGTATTGCGCTACAGCATGATGAGCTGCAGAATGATCTAAAGTAGTTATTAAATATAACATTCAGTGCAGTTTTATAAAAATTCTTCATTTTGAGTTCATTTTCACATGAACTAATGAACTTCGGCAGGTGTGCCAAAATTCACCTGCACAGTGGCGCAATGAGTTGAGAAATGGACATTGGACCCGGAGGTTGTGGGTTCGAATCCCGTGTGGGGTGCCTTTATACAATTGTGTGTAATGAGTCATTTTGATACCTTTTTTATCCAAATAAGCATTGTACTAATCTTTATTCCTCTTGAATGAGATACAAGTGTTTTTAGTTCATTCCGTGTTCATTCTCTGAACTTCTATTAATTTTCATTTCATTTCCACCTGTCCTTCTGAACGAGCTGTTTAGCATGTACATTCAATTTCTGCTGTTTTTGCTCTTCCTGCTCCGTATTGCGCTACTGCCCCTTCTGGGGCTTGGCCCCGAATTGCTGCTTGCAGCTATATTTATTATTATTATTATTATTATTAAAAAAAGTAGCCTGCAAGAAGCTTGCAATACGAATTGCCTGTGCGCTGATTTGCAGCGAAAACAAGAAAAAGAAAAGATAAATAAGGAAATGGTTGGGGAGACTGTGGATTGTGTGTTCTGCAACAAGAGTTGGAGGTAAATAAATAACTTTTCAATGTGCTGCTGTTTGCGGATGGTCAAGCAAATGTTTGTGCTTTGTTTCTGTTTGATAGAATTGTAATGTTTATCTGAAACGAAGCCATGCTTGCTGATATTGTGGTCTATAGACCACTTTGGAGCAGACGTCACAATGACGTCACTTGCAGCTGCGCGCGCATAGTGGTTGCAGAAAAATAGCGGTAGCAATTGGAGGAAAATAAGAGAATAAGAGAAAAATGTTTTGTTGTGCCTCTGGATGTTGGAATCGGAATGTAAAAAATATAGTCTTCATTTTTAAAGAAAACCATAGTTGAAAACGTCCTTTGAAGCTAAACGGAGACGTTTCACAGACTGGACTGATGACACCTGCAAGGATTAGTCTACTATTAAAGCAGGAATTTGATGTAAACAGTAAGTCTACATAATATTCACATATGCAGTTCAGAGGACATACATACATAGCAGTTACAGCATTGAAATAATATTTAAACCTATAACATTTCACATAGATAACTTTTAAACAGTCTATACAATTTTAATTTCACAATTCTGACTTTTTTCTTGCATTTGCGTGTTTATTACTCCCAGTTCGGACTTTATTACTCGCAATTGTGAGTTTATTTCACAATTCTGAGGGGAAAAAAGTCAGAATTGCAGGATAAATTGCAATTCAGAAAATAACGAGTATATCTCACAATTGTTTTCTTTGTAAGAAATGTGAGATATAAACTCAGATTTGCGAGAAATAAAAGTCAGAATTGTGAGATATAAACTATAAACTATTCTTTTAATTAATGACAAACAAAAACAAAACAAAGTTGTACGCGTCAAGAGACTTATATGCTTTTAGCTTCTCCTGAGTATAGGCTATACACTTGAGGTGTCAATCAGGTAAATATAAATCTCTGGCCACTGGATGCTTGGCCATTTCGTTTCATCATTTAACCACTGACAAGGTGCTATGGCAAACGGATCCGTAAGCTGTATCCCACTCGGTAATGTTAATTTTTTTGAAATAACAGCTTATCGCTGGGTGAAGCTGCGTGATATGCCGACAACATTTAAAAAAAAATAACAAATCAAAATATTCTATAATGTTTCTAAATCTTAACTACTTTGAACCGCTTCGTCGTAACTCTCTAGTCGTACTGGTTATCACTCCCGGGTTTTCTGCAACCATGATGCGCGCGCATCCCGAATGTTTACAAACAGTAAATAGGCCTATAACTCCTCCCCGAACTCCCCGCTGCTCTGTATCTTGCTCTCTCATTGGCTGTCAGTCATCGCCGATGTAGTTTTCAGTCAGAACACTTTTCACACTGCAGGATTTTGAATTGCCGACAGGTCCAGATATTTAGCATGCCAAATATCTCACGGGTGTCGGCGACTCGTTGGCGATTCTCTCAGATCACATCTTTGCTCATTCACACTGCGTGATTGTCACTCACGTGAACGAGCAACGAGCACCGATTTGCCTGTGATTTCAGGCATTTGTCTGTGATTTCTCAAAACCTGTCGCCGAGCCAAAATCGGGGCTAAAATCGTGCAATCTGAACTCGGCTTAACTGATATAAATAAGTTTTAGTACTGAAATTACTAAAACTGAAATAAAAGTAAATTAAACCTGTATATAAACATAAAAATGCAGCATGAGCCACTTGGATTGATTTTTGTATATTTCGCATTAATATTTACTGTTAATTAAATATTAATTACATATATTTTATTTAAAATAAATTATTCATACAAAACTACTACTCTTTTTACGAATTGGGTTGGGTTGGGTTGCAGCATTTTTGCCACTCAAAGTAGACAATTCTGAGCTGATGATGTGTGGACACAATATACCTGTCATTGTATCACAATAGTTTTGAAAAAGTTTTAAGAGGCAAAAAAATAATAATTTTAACCCACCTCCAGCCATCATGGTGCAGGTAGCTGAAGGCCCCGTCCACCACGCTGGCTATGAACTGCCCTCCAGTGATAAACAGAGTGTTAATGGTGACCAGCTGACCTCGGAGATGAGAAGGGGAGACCTCAGCGATGTACACAGGCACAGTCATAGATGCAATTCCTAAAAAAAAAAAAAACAGAAGACGTAAAAGAAGACTAAGGCACACAAACTGAATTCAGAAAGTTGTACATATACTACAGAAAGACTTGCCTAAGCCAAGCCCAACCGTGAGCCTTCCACACAGAAGAACCTCTTTGTTGTGTGCGACACTCAAAATGATGCCTCCAGCTGAGAAGATGAAGCTAGCAAGCAGAATGCAGATTCTCCGGCCGAAAAGTCCATTGAGATACCCTCCAGCCAGAGCGGAAAGGGCCGCAGCGCCAACAGTGATGGAGACCAGCAGCTCCTGCCATAGAGAGCTGAGGTTCATCTCTCTCTTGAGCAGGAGCATGGCTCCAGACACCACTCCTGTATCATAGCCAAACAAAAATCCACCCAGAGCCGAGAAAAAAGCCAGGGTATACACAAAACATGGCGTGTTGTGCTGGATCTGATCTGTGGATGTGGGCACGTCATTTTCTTGGTTGCTGGTTGGGACATTAGATGGCGTTTTTATCAAACTCCTTTCGTCCTCAACTCTCCTGTCTCCTATCAGCTCCTCCATTCTCCAGAGATTATGCACATTGTCTCCTATCACAAAGAAAACACCTTGAGATCATCACATGATCAACAAAAACCATTATTACCTTACCTTACCTAACCCAACCCAACCCAGCATGACCACGTTGGCACACACCTCACACCACAGTAAAACATTTGCAAATAGTGAAACACTTTATAATGCATTCTTTAAATTGTAATGTTGACATGCATTCTCTGTAAAGCTGCTTTGAAATGATATGTATCGCGAAAAGCGCTAGCAAATATGAATCGAATTGAAATATTGTTCGTTAGCATAACGATATTTATGAGTGATTCGTTTATAACACATGTAAGTTACTGTACAGCGAAATCAATTGGACGTTGTGAAAAAGTTTATGAATACTCAACAATATGCACTGTTGATTTGCGAATTGTTCTTTTGAATCTGTTCTGTTTAATGATTCAGTTGAACCGATTGCGCATTGTGAATCACTCTATAGTAGGCAAGCATTTGGCACAATAAAACATATAATGATGAACTACGGTGTTTATTTCTTTTACTATATAAAAAGAACATGAAAAATAATGACGCACGGGAACATCGGACTTCTGTGTACGTGATTCAGTCTAGGACTTTGAACGAACCGATTCGCTAAAATGAATTTTACTTTTTGGGTCTACTGTACAAACTTCGATTATAATGAAAAGATTAACGTTATATCGATTTCGCGATAACAAGTGTAGCGAACATTTAAGGTTTCATCGACTGTAAACCCAGCGATATATTTCGCTATGCATAAATTAGCTTCTACAAAAATACATCGAAATTAAAAAGTCGCGAAATACATATTTACGTTGATACGCATGTTTTAGAATTCCGTGAAAGATTTTTAGTATTTTTATTCAGAATCTTAAAGTATTAATCCATAAAACATGAAAATGTACCACATACACACACAGAGATCTAACGTTAGCCTACTGTAGCAATAGCTAACGTGCTGTAAAAATGAATACGTTGCATAAATGCATGTGAAAAAACTTAAAATCCATATATTTACGTTCTCCCTCTGTAACCTACCAGCAAGACGCTTTTCTAGGTGACTGTCTTTGCTTTAACAGGGACTCGGTGTTTCTCTTGCTTTCACTCTGTTGTGCTCGAACAGGAAGTTTGGGAATTCTTGCAGTCATATGATTCATAACGCTGCGCGGACTACAGCAGCTAACATGACTGAGGTTTCTTCTTGTCCCCGTCGAGAATGAAATCGGGAACTAAATATTAGTCAAATCAGTCTTTACTCTAGCATAACTCGTGTTCTGATTTGCATAAATATGGCAGAGGTGCGTCTGCGCTATGAAACAGATGATGATCTGCAGCAGCTACATTGTGTCCGCATGGTCAGTGAGTATCAGAAGGTGGTTTAAAGCTCTATATAGTTTGATGTCAGACAATAGAAGATCATGGCTGATAAAGAGGAGTTAGGGATCAGACTGAAGAAGCTGCTGGTGAGGTTGAATCTCCAAGAGGGGAAACAGCTGGGCACCATGGTCCAGATCATACAAGACCTCTTGTTCCTGTCCCATACAGATCATTGTGGTGAGTTATTATGACCTGAAACTGGAAATGTGCTTTGTTAACATTTCTGATGCTTTAAAGTCTTAACACATTCATATAGACAGACAGTAATGCAAACTTTCAGACCCCCCTCTCTGTGCTTTTCACAGTGGGACATCTGCTCAGATATTTTTAGGTTTGTGTTCTTCTTTTGTCCTACAGTTGAGCTGTTTGCGGATCAAAACGTCCATGTGCCTCTGATGCTGGTGCTGTCATCGCATTTCAACAACAAAGTTCAGCAGGTAATCATCAATTTTTGCCTGCACAAATTTCCTGGCAAATGCTTAGTAGTTTACCCAAAATGACTTCTATAAATGGCTCCATGTTGTTCCAATCCAAACCATATGACTTTTACTGTGGGACACAAAAGGAGATATTGAAAAGAATGTTAATGCTGCCCTTCTCCATAATGAAAGTGAATAGTGAATGAGACCAGGGACGTGCACAGACATTTTGGGGGGCAGGGGCTCAAGTGGAAAAAAGGGCACTTCTCATAATTATTTATTTACAAAATAAGGAACCCTTAAATATATTGACAACTTTGACTTCCCTTACACTCTCCACAGATTTCTACAAAATAATCATTTCACACAAAGACCGTCTTTAGTATTCACGAGAGTTTATCTCAAGAGCAGAAAACAGCAACTATTTTGAAGTAGCTATATATTTAGAATAAATGACTGAACTGAGGAGAGGGACATAGTTTCACTATTATGTACTGTTTATTTTGCACAAATCAATAAATTGTTTTAATTCTTTTGGTTATTTGAATACTACTTTCATGTAGTGGACAATTTTAAGATTTTGGTCTATTTTTGCTTTAATGTCTTCTTTTACTCTAATGGGAAGAACTTAACCCTAACCCATTTAGATGGTGTTTGTTTTAAGCCTACTATCATCCGTCTGTTTGCATCTGTAGATTTATTCTAAATTAACCAAAATAAGCTAATCTGCATATTTAAACACATCAAGAGTTTTTTTCCCCTGAAATGTTATAAATACATTATATATTATAACAAATGCCTGCAGAGGGCGCCAAAAGCGTGCTGATTTTTGTTGTTACACTGCACAGCACAGCACGATCAAATCCATGATTAAAGCCAACCACCATAATTAAAAATATATTATTATTTAAATTATAATATTCGGCCATTATATTAATAATATTTTTTTGATAGAAATGCTACAGCCACTGTAATTTCTTCAACAAGAATATATGGTCATCAAACATGCAAAGACAGAGCAAGGGTTTAAACTTTTATTGATGTATTATCCTGTGTAAGCATAGATTCAAGAATAGCATTATGTAATGCTGTATTATGGTTTTTAAATAGCTTTAATAAATCGTGCATCCTTAGAAAACTGTCTAATAATGCTGTTCATGGATGCTCCTCTTCTGGTATTGACAGCCCTACAGGTATCTTTACCATGGTTCAAAACGCAATGCATAGCACATTAAAATAATTGAAATTATAATATGACATAAATTTCGTTAGTATCAAATCAGGCAGATGTGTTTATGGTGGTCAAACTATTAATGCAGCGTTAATGCAGCGTGTATAAATAACCCTTAAATAGCCAAAACGTTCAGGTTTGTGAAAATAGGCTAGCCTACCTGAAAGAAATGCACGGGATGGATCCATCTAGGGCTTTTTTCTTTTTCGCTTCTCATCACCAGACAGCAGTTGTATTTTCCCGGGAATAGTTGTCACAAGTTTTCAGCCAGCAGCAAACATGAGGTGGGGCGGGGCGCGCGCGCGTGCGGGAATGAATGCTGTGTCGAGGAGGGAAGGCATCTGAACTCGACAAAGCCGACCTGATATATAGTATTTTTTTATTTGCTTTATTCAGTAAACATATTTGTTTGACAGGGAAGCTGTACGTTAACAGGAATATATATTCATTTATTAAAAAAAAAAGCACCCCAGAAAAAAGGGCACTTTCTCTCGAGGAAGAAAAAGGGCAGGTGCTCAAGCCCCTTTTTTGTCTATGTGTGCACCTGCCTGAATGAGACTATCAAGCACCAAATGATTGGTGAAAAAACACCTTGAAAATACCATAAAAGTAGATTTTTGCTTGTGATTGTGCACCCCCTCCCCTCCAAGTTCTCTGTCATTTTATGAATTTTAAAAGGTCATGAGCTGCATTTATCAATTTTTGTTTATAATGTTTTATAATGTTTCTTTTATAATGTTAGTATGATTTTTACATCAAAATGGTCATAATTTAGAAATAAAAGGCCATTTTCTACCCTCATTTTAAAGGGTTAGTTCACCCAAAAATGAAAATAATGTGATATATTACTCATCCTCATGTCATTCTACATCTTCGGAACACAAATTAAGATATTGTTGATGAAATCCAATGGCTCAGTGAGGCCTCTATTGAGAGCAAAGCCACTGAAACTCTCAAGATCCAGAAAGGTACTAAAAACATATTTAAAACTGTCCATGTTAGTTCAATAGTTCTTCCTTAATATTATAAAGCGACGAGAAAACTTTTTGTGCACCAAAAAACAAAATAACGACTTTTCAACAATATAGCGATGGGCCGATTTCAACTGCTTCGGAGCTTTACGAATCGAATCAGTGACTTGGATCTCCTATCCAACGGCTAAACTGCTAAAATCATGTGACCTTGGCGCTCCGAGTCCCTGATTCGATTAGTAAAGCTCCGAAGCAGTGTTTTGAAATCAGCCCATCACTATATTGGGTCGTTATTTTGTTTTTTTGGCGCACAAAAATTATTCTCATCGCTTTATAATATTAAGGTAGAACCACTGAACTCACATGAACTGTTTTAAATATGTTTTTAGTACCTTTATGGATCTTGAGAGAGGAAGTGTCATTGCTATGAATGCAGACCTCACTGAGCCATCGGCTTTAATCAGAATATCTTAATTTGTGTTCCGAAGATGAACAAAGGACTTACAGGTGTAGAACGACATTAGGGTGAGTAATAAATGACATTATTTTCATTTTTGGGTGAATTAACACTTTAACCCTCTGATTTGAATGCTCTGTTGGAAGGGGCATGTCTGCTGTGAGACTTTAATGTAAACGCCCACTGTTGTGATTGGCTAACATATTTGCATATCATATGAGTATTACATGTGGAACTCATTTGAAAACTTTTGCCTTGGTTTTACTATTACAGCTGTGGAGATTAACTAATCATGAAAACTGTTTATTATAGCATTATATTTAGATGCTTTCCTGTAGCTCAGTGGTTAGAGCATGGCACTAGCAATGCCAAGGTCATGGGTTCGATCCCAGGGATTGCACATACTCAGATACAAATGTATAGTATAATGCAATGTAAGTCGCTTTGGATAAAAGCGTCTGCCAAATGCATAAATGTAAATGCAAAATGCATAAAATGTAATGTACCACCGTCACACGTAAGTACGAGCATTGTAGTGAAGACAGACATGTCTGTTGAGCACATGAATGCAGTTATCTTGTGATTTCTGCACTCTCATGAATGCTTTCATAACTAACAATTCAAAAGTGATGGAAATAAGAGATTTGTTGTGCAGTGTAGACAGTGTCATTGATAATAATGGGAGTCCAGAACTCACACCATGTGATTGACAGCTCCAGCAATTATACTGTAAAGGGAGACTTCTTTGATTGCTTTCTGTATATAATTTAATCACAATTTAAAAACCATGATCAGCAATAAACAATTTTGAGACAAAGAACATCTGAGTGTACATGAATCATATCAGAAATCACTGATCACAGATCAGGAATTAGAATTAACACTGTTACTTACATGTTGTGGCATTACTGTCGGGACAGTATCTTGCAGTAAAAGTCTGTTTGAAAAGCCTGCACTGAAAATGTCACTAATTTACCAAAGAATCCACTGAAATGTACAGAATAAACAAATAATGCTCTGCTGAGACATTCACATTGTTGAAAATAAGTACTTTCCTAGCATTACAATTTTTTGGTTGGTAATGTTATTTTTAGTCTAGTGATCCTGTATCTGTTTTTGTAATCTCACTAACATGCCAGTGGGTGCACTGTAAAAACAAATTTGTTCAGTTTACTTAATTCAATTGTGCAAACTCGTTGCTTTAATTCAGTTAAGTAAGCTTTATATTTAAAACTTAATTTTATCTGTGATCCGAGGAAGTGTACTCCCAGAGTGCATTGCGGCACAAATAACGTTTTTACAATTTTATTTGCTGTCTTGTGTCAGTATTACCCCAACAATGACAGCACATAAAATTGTAATGGTCTTATTAATTAAAAAAAAAAAAAAACTTAACTGTTACCATTTTTGTGTTTTGCATGCTGAGTGTTGATGTCTGTGTGTATCTGTGTGTAACTCAAGCAAGGTTGATTGCAAGTCACTGGCTCAACTAGAGAGGAATCAACCCCCTTAAAAGTTTGATGTTTCACAATAGTATGGTGTTTATGAAAGTCTAAATTAATTATTGGTTTAGTGCCAAATTGTCACTTTTTAAATGGCGATCTATTTAACATGTCTCTTCCTTTGAAACCACAAATAACTGTAATTTCCCATTTGGAAATCAATTGGAATCAACTGGAAGAGAGTTATAATAATATAAGAGAAGTTCCAAGTGCACAACCAAAGGAAATGCTAATCACTAAAATGGTGAGAAGAAATTTTAGGAAATCAACATGAATTTATGGTCAACGTGACGTTATCCCAAACGTTTTAGCTGAATTGATCATTTAACATTCAAGATCACTTTAAGAAAATGAGTGAATGCAACTAAAGAAAGATAACTGCAGAAGTGGAGAAAATGAGTGAAAAGTCTATTAAGAATCGCCCCACCTTAAAAACCTTTTGCCCCACCCTCTTTCTTTCTTTTTCTTTCTTTCTTTCTTTCTTTCTTTCTTTCTTTCTTTCTTTCTTTCTTTCTTTCTTTCTTTCTTTCTTTCTTTCTTTCTTTCTTTCTTTCTGTCTTTCTTTCTTTTGCTTGACGAAATGGTACTCAAACCAGTCAAGTCATTTTTACTTGGGTTTTCTGAGTAACAAAGCATAGCATGCAAACAGTGAAGATTACTAAATTGTTTTAAGTAAGTTCAACAAATTCTTGGACATTAATTAAAGTTTACTAAAAAAGGTTAGTTAGGACAACTGTTAGATTTTACAAAAACACAATGATGTAGAAGTAGGCATTGATTTGATTCTGCAGAGGCGGTCTAAAATGGACTTTTATGATATTTTTGCCATTTTTGAGCTCACTGGTCCGAAATAACTTTCATTTAATGGAAAAGAGCAACATGAAAATTTTATAAAACATACTATTCTTGAAAAAACAAAGGCTACGTTCACACTGGCAGTCCAAATCTGATTATCTTGTGCATTGGCGCTCTTACGCTTTCTGGAATATCTGCATTGGTTTCTATGGCAGTGACTTTGTGTTGGTAGGCATATCGAAAACAACTACAACAACAATGGGGGGGTTTGCTATAAAAAGTAATTACAACATGGTAATGTGTAGCTGCCACACTGGACTACTACGTCTTCTGAAACAGCTGCATAACCATACAGTAGAAGGCTGGTATGTCTGCTTTTATATTATAATTTTCTGCTCGACCGACACTTTGCAACAACACAGCCTTGTTTCTGCAGACTTTTAGCATTTTTCCTATAGCAATGTCTGACATGTTTACTGTATATTTTACGTTGCGTGAAAAAGTAACAAAGTCATGTGGGTTTGGAATGACATGAGGTTCAGTAAATGAAAGAAAAATATTTTTTTACTGTTATTTAAGGCATATTTTCTGCTGTAAATTTCATTTCAGCTTTATCGACTAAAATCAGTTATTGGTTTATAGGTTTTCAAAAGAGTGATTTTCTGTTTTCATCATATTGTAGGTAGGCTGGTCTCTGCTATGTCGTCTGATAGAGATCTGTCCATCCACTCTGGATAGTCTGACCAACCCAGTGGACTCTGATTTTATAGATGTGCACAAGTAAGACTGAGTAATTTCTATGAGCTTATATGGGTATACATTCCTGTTTATATAGACTATGTCCTAGTTGAAGCAACTTTTAGTACTTTAAAGGGTTAGTTCACCCAAAAATGAAAATAATGTAATTTATTACTCACCCTCATGTCGTTCTACACCTGTAAGACCTTCATTCATCTTTGGAACACAAATTAAGATATTTTTGTTTAAATCCGATGGCTTAGTGAGGCCTCCATAGCCAGCAATGACATTTTCTCTCTCAAGATCCATAAAGGTACTAAAAGCATATTTAAATCAGTTCATGTGAGTACAGTGGTTCAATATCAATATTATAAAGCGACGAGAATATTTTTGGACGAATCAGTGGTTCGGAGCGCCAAAGTCATGTGATTTCAATCCGAATCATGATCCGACACAAAAGATTCATAATGTTACGAAGCTTTCTGAAGCAGTGTTTCGAAATCAGCCATCACTAAATAAATTATTTAGTTTTTTTGCCATACCAAAAATATTCTCGTCACTTTATAATATTAAAATTGAACCACTGTACTCACATGAACTGATTTAAATATGTTTTTAGTAAATTAATGGATCTTGAGAGAGGATATGTCATTGCTCCCTATGCAGGCCTCATGGAGCCATCGGATTTCAACAAAAATATCTTAATTTGCGTTCCGAAGATTAACGAAGGACTTACAGGTGTGGAATAGCATGAGGGTGAGTAATAAATGACATTTTTTTTCATTTTGGGGTGAACTAACCCTTTAAAGCTGAAGGATCATTGCCTCCCTTGATTAACCCACTTTCTGTTTTGGTTAAAGTGATTGACAAGGAGGATTGATGCATATAAAGGAATTGTGCATCAGTTTAGTTCATCTTATTTCCACAGTACTTTACACGGTACATATTGTTCCAGAACAGCTTTACAAAGAAATTGCTTGAGGAAAGATGTTAAAGAAATCTTGGGAGAAACGGATACACCTTGGGGAATTCTGCGTTATCTCATATTTATTTTATTTTTATTTTTTCTATAAAGCATAAATACACACAAACATATAAAAATTTTGAATTTTACATTTAATTTTCATAACTGTACAGTAGTAATGACAGGTTTTAATAATCTGATTGAATTTTAATGTTTTAAGTTATAGAATATATTGTTTTTAAATCATATATTCTGTGTTGTTATACATAGAATAGAAATCAATGTAATGTGCAAATAGTAGGGATGCAGGCACAACAACTCGAGAGTGATTGCAGTCAAGCGTGGATCTGAGTATGACAGGTGCTAGTAAACTTTGGGATGGCTGTCCCAAGGTGTGGATGGTGTAAATAAGTTGAGAGTTTTAGAATCTAATAAGGTGACAGGACTGTTGGGTATTGAAGGGCTAGACCATAGGGCTAGACCCTTAAAAGCTTCATAAATAAGTAGAAATAATTCATTATTGAACAGGGAACCAGTGTAGTGATGATAATATTGGACTGATAACATCATATTTTGTAGATTTGGTTAGAACTAGCTGCTGCATTTTGAAGAAGCTGCAGTTTATTTACATTACATAGAATTATTTACATTGAATACATTGGGGAATCCAGTAAAGAATGCATTGCAAGTCTTGAGAATGTATGAACCAAACTGTCATCTTGAAAATAGAATATTATTTAACTTACTTTCTGAGGAGGAAGAATGCTGTTGGAGTATGACATAATAGAAAATACGAGATCTTAATAGAGCAGTATTTATCTAGATGCTTTAGATATTATTATTATTATTATTAATTTTAATAAGGACATTAATAGCCATCCATTTTTAATGGTCTTGACCATGAGATCTTGGTCTAGAGGAAATGTAGAGCTCTGTGTCCTAATAATATCACCTAAAGGGAGCATGTACAAGAACAACAAAGGGCTCAAGAACAAACCTTATGGCATATTATATTATTTTAGGGTATTTCACATTGTATGTTCTAATGTTTTTTTGTTTTTTGATGTTGTTTTTTTTTTTTTTTTTGTACTGAATTGACAAAAAAACTATTTAACAAAAAAAGAAAAAGAAAACTTTCAAAAGCACTTTTTAAAAAAGACAGCAATCTGACAGGTAGAATCTGAACCAGGCTATTCTTATTAACATGATTGACTGAAATGTATAACTGCCAGTTTAAATGGAATTTGGAATATGTCCTCTAGAGAAGGAAGGGGTAAAACATTTACCATTGGCTGAAAAACTATAGCTATAACAGTTTTAGTAGTTTGGTCATTATAGGATCAAGCATACAAGCAGAAGATTTTGAAGCCTCAAGATGTTTCAAAAGCCCAGCCTTACAACAGTAAACAATTAAAACTGTAATGTGTCTTGATGTCTAAGATACTCAAACCGTTTTTTAATGAATAAATTAATAAATTCATTGCTGCTATCCATGTTCACCAGGTTTATGTAAGTGTTTGCATGTTTGTTCATAGGCAGATTCTTAAGGTGCTTTCAGTGTATAATAAAGACTCCAAGATGATGATGGTGGGCCTGAGAGCTCTGGCTCTGCTACTTAAGTCAGGTAAGACTTGCTTTTCCATTATACTGTTTATACGACCATTATAAAGTATTGGTTCCTGAAGTATTTTTTTGCATTTATGTAATCTCCATAAGGATTTCAAAACATTACTTAAAAAAATTTGAACCAAACCAGCCAGCTCATATGTGAATCACAACATTACAACAAGGAAACAAAACTGCAGGGGTGCCCAAACCTGTTCCTGGAGACCTACCTTCCTGCAAAGTTGTTGCAACCCTGATCAAACACAACTGAACCAGCTAATGACAATTATAGACAAGTGTGCTGGATCAGGGTAAGATCTGAACTCTCCAAGTAGGTAGATCTCCTGGAGCAGGATTGGGCACCCCTGCAATACTGTTTTATGAAGCGATAAACTAGACATCCCATGTAGCATTGCGAATGACATAATCAAATCAGAAATTACAGTACTTAACTATGGATATGGGGAAAGTCTCTCATACTTATGGAGTTATTTATACATGTAGTTCTTCTTGTTGATTATTATGAAATAGCCATATTCTCCTTACTCAAACATAGATTACCATGGTTAGATTTCCATGTTTCATTTTGCCATGTTTTCACACTCCTCTCCTGCACTGAAACTAACATTTGGTGTTTGTGGGTCAAATGTGGTTCTGATGGATGTGTTGTTTGTTTATGGGTCAGGTGAGATTGTGATGCAGGTTCTGGATGAGGAGGAAGTGGATGTGTTTTTCTTGGTTCTGGAGGCCATGAGGTCTTTCAGTGACAGAGAAGAGGTTCAACTACAGGGATGTGCTGCTTTACAACTACTGCTGCAGACAGGTAACCATGATTTGTTACAAATTCCTTTGAGTATGCGCAATAGTAATATAGGACCCTATGATTTCCGCATTCCGCAAGAGTCCAGTCATAGAAATGGAATTTACTGTATAGCCTAATTTGAAATGACACATAATTGAATAAATCAAAAGTAGGGCAAAATACTGGAAGTAGTGCATTCCACAGACGAGAACCGCATTATTAGACTGCTTTCTAAGGCATCACGTATTAAAACCATACTATAGCATAGTGCTATTGCGAATTCACAAAGGCTGCAATTAAAAAAATGAATGCAGTGATGGTCAGAATTATTAGCACCCTTGGTAAATATGATCACAGATGACTGTAAAAATAAATCTCCATTGTTTATCCTTTTTATCTTTAATTCATAAAATTTGCAAAAATCTAACCTTTCATTGAAGGAAAATAATTTAAAAAGTGGGGGGAAAAATCACATTATGAAATAAATGTTTTTTTTTTCCCAAAACACATTGGACACAATTATTGGCACCCTTTTATTCAATACTTTTTGCAACCTCCTTTTGCCAAGATAACAGCTCTGAGTCTTCACCTTTAATGCCTGATGAGTTTGGAGAACACCTGACAAGAGATCAGAGATCATTCCTTAATACAGAATCTCTCCAGAACCTTCAGATTCCCAGCTCCATGCTGGTGGTGCTTCTCTTCAGTTCACCTCACTCATTTTCTTTAGGGTTCAGGTCAGGGGACTGGGATTGCTATGGCAGAAACTTAATTTTGTGCTCAGAGACACAATTTTGTGTTGGTTTTGATGTTTGTTTTGGATCATTGTCCTGATGGAAGATCCAGCCACGGCCCATTATTGAATTTCTAGCAGAAGCGGCCAGGTTTTGATTTTTTTTTTTATCTGTTGGTATTTGAAAGAATCCATGATACCATGAATCGGAACAAGATGTCCAGGACCTCCATCGGAATAATAGGTTCATAACATTAAAAATCCAGTGTTATATTTAACCATGGGCATGGGGTACTTTTTATCCATGTGTGCACCAAACCCATCTGGTGGGTTTGCTGCCAAAAAGCTCTTTTTTAGTTTCATCTGACAATAGAAGCAAGTCCCGTTTGAAGTTCCAGTCTTGTCTGACAACTGAATATGCTGGACTTTGCTTCTGGATGAGTAAGGAGGATTTTTCTTGGAAACCCTCCCGAACAACTTGTGGGGATGTAGGTGCTGTTTGATATTTTTTTAAGGCTTTCTGAGACTCAAGACTCAACTAATCTCTGCAATTCTCCAGCTGTGATCGGATTGGAGAGTCTTTGTCCACTCAAACTCTCTTCCTCACCGCACATTAGGATGATTTAGATACAGGTCCTTTTCCAGGCAGATTTGTAACATCTTTAGTTGATTGGAACATCTTAATTATTCCCCTGATGGTGGAAATTGGGATTTTCCGTGCTTTAGCTATTTTCTTACAGCCACTTTCTATTTTGTGAAGCTCAACAATCTTTTGCTGCACATCAGAACTATATTCTTTGGTTTTACCCATTGTGATTACAGGAATTATGCCTTTGTGTTTCCTCATGTTGTGTTTCCTCTGTAGAATAGGAAGTCATGGCTGGACCATTTCATGTTCATGATCACCCTGGTGTGCTAAAAAATGTAAAAATGAATGGGAATATACTTCCGAGATATTTTACTCATAAAAAAAATTCTAGGGGTGCCAATAATTGTGGCTAATGTGTTTTGGAGAATAACATTTATTTTATAATGTGATTTTTTTTTTTCCCACTTTCAATTCTTTTCCTTCAATGAAAGGTTAGAGTTTTGCAAATTTTAATAAAAAATTAAAAAAAAAAAAAAAAAACAGTGCAGATTTATTTTTACAGTCATCTTTGATCATTTTTACCAAGGGTGCCAATAATCCTGAGCACCACTGCATATGCCCTGCGGGTTTAATATGTGCTTTAATTTTTACATGCATGTAAGTTGCATGTGTCTCAGAGCGGCTTCGCTCACAGTAAATTCTGCTCCATGTGAAATGTTTATTTAACCTGCTTGATTGTCAGTTTCTGAGGATCATCTGGTGGAGTTCATTGAAAAGAAGGACCATGAGGTGGTTCTGAATGCGCTGAGCCGGTTCATGGACAGTGAGAATGTGGTGCTTCAAGTGCTGAGGGTCCTCATACTACTGGCTGATCCGGGTATAACACTGCTCACTCTATGTTTTTATGATCAATGACTTGGATTATCAAAAACAATATCAAATAAGCTTCTCTTTCTTGGATCTAGCCAGCAATGTTGAGATTCTGATGTCCAAAAAGGTTAAATGCTACAGTCTAACATGTCAGGCTATGGACATGTGGCTCGACTCTGAGTCGATACAGGAGGCTGGTTGCTGTTTGTTACGGAATTTTACTTCAGGTGAGTCAAAGGTCATGTTGAAACAGTGCTGTTCTTACAAAATTTAAAAAGTGCTGTTTAGTTTTGATACCTTTTTATTGAGTTGTGTTTTCTTGTTTTTGACTTTTTACCAGAGAGTTACTATAATATGTTGGTGCTGAATGGAGTCCATAAAGTAGCAGTGAAAGCATGTGTCTCTTATCCTGAGAATGCCACAGTGCAGATCGCAGCCCTTTCCTGTCTGAGTGCACTTGGTGAGTCAATATGACTAACATGAACATGATAGTACAGTATAAATGGAGAACCTGGCTCTCCACTGGATCCCTTAGAGCCCACACTTGAGATGTATGCTGCTTTTTTATGATTATTATTTGTCAGACTGTTTGTAGATACATTTTATGATTATGCCACAAACAAACCCATAAAAGGTTCTGTTGATGTTGGCAATGTTTTGCCTGGGAAAATTGGAGGGTATAGAGTCTATTGTGGATGGGCAAAAGTGCTCATTCTTCAGAGCGAACTTGAGGTAATTTTGGTATCTAGGATAGAGTTGATTCAGCTTTAAGGATTGGAATGATTGGTTTAAAAACATATGGGATATACACTACTTTGGAATAATTAAGATGTTTTTGAAAAAAAAAAAAAATTCTTATACTCACCAAGGCCGCATTTTTTTTAAACGTACAATAAAATGGTAATATTGTGAAATATTATTATTACAATTCAAAGTAACTGTTCTGTGATCGAGTTTGGTCAATTTATCACATTAAAGACATTTACAATGTTACAAAAGATTTTTATGTTAAGTAAGTACTGTTCTTTTGAACTTTATGTTCATCAAAGAATCCTGAAAAATTGTATCACAGTTTCTCTTAAAAATATTAAGCAGCAAAAACATTGATAATAATAAGAATCATTATTAATAATTGAGCACCAATAAAAATTGAGCAGCAAATCAGCATATTAGAGTGATTTCTGAAGGATCAAGTGACACTGAAGACTGGAGTAATGATGAGATTTAGCTTGCCTTCACAGGGACAAATTACATTTTAAAATATTTTCAAATAAAAAAACTTTTTTTTTTAAATGTGATAATATTTAGATAGAAATTGAAGCCACATTAAACTAATTCAATCCCTTATAAGTTATGATTCAAGGCCACAATATATTGTTGTTGTTTTTTTGGCTCCATACTAATATTTTTTTGTTTGTTTGTTTTTTCTCAGTGGAGTGTATTGTACAGAATGAAGGGTTGGACAAAGAGTGGACTGAGGAAGACGAGGTGGAACGGAAAGTTCTGGTAAATAAAGAAGCCACCCAAGCGGAGGAGATGCTTATATGGAGAGAGGCCTGTTATACGGCTTTAGAGAGACATGCTGAAGATGCCACAGTACAGGTGACATGCTTTAGCTTGCAATGCGGAAAAGATCATCAAAGATGATAAGATCATCTTGATACTTTATGTAACTTTCTGTCTCCTTGTCCAATCAGGAAGCTGCATGTTGGGCCTTAAACAGCTTGCTGCTCCATTGCAAAATGTCCAACAGTGTGGAACTGGAAGGAAGGTTAGCATTCCTTCATATTCTGTGCTGTGTAACATTTTTTTTTTTTTTTTTTTTTTCGGAATTGCTTTTATAATTAAAGGTTAAGACCAATATTATTGTTTTAAAAAACAATCCGATTTTAATTCTTTTGATTGTTTTGTTATTATTATCAAAATGCAGGAAGAAAGCATAATATGCATTATTATTATTTGTCCATATATGTAAAGGGGTTGTGATTGGTTAACCTCTACATATTAGTGTAGTTAACACTGTTATCATCAGGGCAAGTCAAATTCCTGAATACTGAATAGGTGATGATATTTAAATGTAGGAGCTGGCGGGCATATGTAAATGAACTCAGGTTGTAACTATGATTTCATTTGTTTCTCTGACACATAGGCCTCCTCTTCACACTCTCATCATGGCTGCGATGCTTTTGCATTCGTCCAGTGTGGGGGTGTTCCAAGCTACTTCTTGTACACTACGCACACTAATACAGCGCCACAGTAAGTATGCTGTATGCTGTGATAGGTTCAAACAGTCTTATGCTGTATTTTTATTACATAACCTTATTATATGGAATGTACAATCTTTCACTTATCATCTCTGAAATTAAGTGGATTATTTTGCATTTCACATGCTATCCATCTTTCATAATATTCAGGAATTAGAATCAGTGGATACCAGTACCAGTATAGTACTACAGTCTGTCAAAAATAGCTTGCTAAAGGTGTCCAGTTATTGTATTATTTGTGTGCTTAGATTAGTACTGCCCGCAATCTTATGAGAATTATCACTTATCATTAGTACAATTTGTAATAAGATCAAATTAAAAGTTTTACTTTAATGTACATTTTAAATCGTTTAATAATATTTTGTCATGATTTAGAAAATTATTACACTTATTTTGCTGTGTTGACTGACATTTTACTTTTAACTGTAGTGTTAATTGATATTACATTTAAAGTAAATTTTACATGTACTAAATTGCAAAAAAGTGTGTAATTAATTACAAATATATGTAAATACATGGCATACAAGTTTTAATAGAAATTACATTAAAGTATATTTTAGTTTACCGTAAACGCAATAGTTCATTACATTTTCAGTACACTTTAACCAAATTTCAAAGACAATAGAAGTATTTAAAAAATAACATAAAGATGTAAGTGGGTGAAAAAAAACACTTGTTGGTTAAAGTTCAACTTATTGCGTCTTATATAAATTTAAACTATAGTACATTTTAATTTAATTGCAATTAACATTTAATTAAGTGTCCATAAAAAGTCATTTTGCACCTAAGTAGATTATTTTAAAGTATGTTTTTTCCATAATAAATACTTAATAATTTTTTTTATTTTTTTTAATGCTTTTTTTTATAAGGGATGTCTGTCAGAAATCACTTAGTTTGTGTGTTTTTGTGACTTTAGGTAGGATGAGAGCTCTGCTGCTTTCACTTGGCATCCATTTCAACATTGTGGATCTGATGCGGAAACACGCAAGCTCCAGTGAAGTGTGTGAAAGTGCCTGCAAACTACTTCACACACTCTTTCAGGGAGCGTAAGCACACACACTTCCCTCCTCTGATCAATGACAGTTTATGATGTATGACAGGCGAAAACATGCAACTGGAGTCATAACTTTACATAACTTTCAGGAGGGCCAGTCTAGATGAAGGGGCCTTGGTTCTCGGTCAGATCCTGATTGCTCTGAAGGCACATAACTTCGTTCCTGAAGTTCAGCTGGAGGGACTCAGAGCGAGTTTAGTTCTTCTCAATCCAGGTAAAATGTCTGTCTACTTACTGTAATTTTAGTTAATTAATGGAATATGCCTACGTGATTTCTGACTTGTGTCTTATTGTGAGCACAGACCGGAGTTTAAGAGAACATGGCAACTCAGTGGCGGATCCTGACACGGTGGGCGTGTCTCTGCGGGTGCTGAAGAACCAGTGTGTACTAGAAGGAGCTCACACTGTCTATCTAGAGGCACTTAATAGGGTAAATACTGTACTTTGTTTCTTACATGCTAAAATAGTTAAATAATTAGACATAGACACTAATGCGAGATCTTTTGCTCATGCAAACTTAAAGGGATGTTCTATGCAAGTTAAAGCTGTGTAATTTTTCAATGTTAAAATTATTTCTTCTCTCAGATTAATATGCAGAGACAACTGGAGTATTGCCACAAAATTGTGATTTAAAGGGGTCATGACATAAGAAATCAAATTTGCCTTGATTTAATCAAGCTCCAAAAGCAGCTTGTTCTGATATTGCGGGATCTGTGAAGTCACACGGGCAAATACATTTGCATATGACAGCCTCCAGAGGCATATGCAAAGGCAGGATTATATATTTGTTCAGAGAATTTGACTGCAGATTGTTTTGTAAACGAGGCACAGTGTAATAGAGAGTTCACAAAGAAGCTTTTTTTGAAAGATGAAGTAGCCAACTGTGATAGATCTAATAGTAGCTACATCACAAACTGTAAGTAAACTATTTCATAATGCTTTGTCTGTAAAGACAGTTTTCCCCATGTATAATTGTTTTGTTTTTTTTTGTGCAAAAACTTTATTAACATTATAAGTGAACTTCAAGGAACATGTTAGAATAAAAAAAATCCATGTCATGACCCCTTTAAAGATCTTTACAGCTCAAAAAGCTTAAGAACTACGGCTTAAGAATTAAGGATTTGGTCACCCATAAAATTAAATGAAAATTGTCAAATTTCTCACTTTTGTGCCAGTCCAGACACATTCTAAGACTCGCGTTCATCTTTAAAACACAAACAAAGATATATTTAATGAAACCTGGGAGTTTTCTGTTCCTCCACTAAAGGTCCATTTTACCAAAACTTTGACACCCGTCAGGCAAGTACAGTTGAGCTTCCATTTACAGATATTTTGTGAACTTTTTAAGGGTTAAAGTTTTTGTGGAATGGACCTTCAATGAAGGGACAGAAATCTCTCAAGTTTCATACAAAAATATGTTTTTGAAGATGAACAAAAGTCTTCTAGGTTTGGAACAATATGAGTGTCAGTGGGTGAGTACTGTAACTGCATGACAGAATTAGCATTTTTGATTGAATTATCTCTTTAAAATAAGCACGTAAACAAAAATATTAACTTAACATTTCTGTTTTTTAAACCCTCTTCAGTGCCTCTCCTCATATACTTTCATTGCAAGTTCATTACTGTAAACAAGAATTTTTCTTTAAAGTAAAAAAAATAAAATAAATCTAATTCTGTGGTAGTCAACATTTTGCCAGAAATGCTGTCTATAGACTTTAAATTGTATTGGACACATAACATTCCTTTTACGATAAAATTGGTCTTGACCCGTGACTTTTTTTTATTTAAGTAAATGTGTGGATTGTTTCATTCAATGAGTGTGTGTTTGTGTATTTGTGGTTTAGTTTATCAGTAGTAAGGAGATTCAGGAGTGTGGACTAGGCGTACTCTCAGCGCTAGCCGACTGTTCTGGAGCTGTTGACCTCATGTGCCAGCAAGGGGCGATAGACACGGTTCTTCATACATTACAGATGTTTCCACAGGAACGTGGTGAGTCACGATCTCATGTGCCTGGAGATCATAATCCTCTGTTTCTAATCCCAGCCACGCATAGCTAGACTTTTGAGTGTCGACATAAGGCCAGGTCCACATTGCGGTTTATTCTGGCCAACCCCAATACTTAGGGCCATTCAGAATGCGTTTTTGAGTTCCACCATGTTGCATTTCTATTGTTTTTATATGCAAACATGCTAGACAGAAGTGTTTAAATAGTGAGCTTGTGAGATTTGAAGCATCTCTCGCATGACACAACATTCTAAAAATGCGGCACTCAAGTTGAAAGTAGTTTTCAAGTTGAAACTTTTTACCCTAAGACTTTTAGACCTTATGTTTTCATTCCACTATCTTGTGTCTCACGTTTTTAAACAGAAAAATGCATACTATCTGTATGGCCCCTTAGACAGGAAGAGACCATCTGACTGACATGTACTGTATAAGTTTAAAAAAATAATTCAATATAAATACACACACACACAAAAACAATAAAAAAAAGCTAAATATCAGAGTCTGCGTAGAGTATGTAAACATAAGCATAACTGTATTTCATTTCATAATTGAAATTCATCACCATTTGTAGATATTCACTACTGGGCTCTTAGTCTTCTGTTTCACCTCATCTCTAAGAAGAAACTGTCCCGTTCAGTGGGGCCTGTACTGGCCTCTGTTTTGGTCAGCTCTGTACGGCAACACAAAGAGGACACAGTCATGCATCTAAAGGTAGTTTTACAATTATTGTCAGTTCAAAATCAAAAGGTTTGTAGTTTGTTTTATTTGTTTTGTTGTTGTTGTTGTTCCTAACAGTGTGTGCTTTTGGCCATTAGGGATTTCAGGTGGTGTGGAAGTTATTGGACACCTGCTCGAATGCCGCAGCATGGCTGCAGAAAGAAGCATTCGAGAAAGAGATCTTTCAGGTCCTGCGGGAGACGGCAGAGCAGCGCCGAGATCCAGTAAGAAAATAAAACCAAAAGGTCTCAGACTCAAACAAATCAAAGAAAAGCAAGATTTCCTGATAAATCCCACTTTTGTACGCCTTCAGTTGCAGGGAATGAGTTGCCTGTGCCTGTCTAAGATGGTGGCGGACACTGAGATCATGTACATGCTGCTGGAGAGAGCGTGTGAGGACAGGGATGTGGACATGGCAGAATGTCTCATTAAGCTGGGCGCTGACATCAACAAGAAAACAAAGAGCGATTCACTCATATATCAGGTCTGATATATGAACCTTAAAGGAATATTTCCAACAATGAAAATTCCTAGTTTACTGATTCTTTCGTTTTAAAGGGGGTGTCTATATTTTTATTCTTTTCACATTTTCCAGTCATAACAGTGGTCATTTCTGTATAGCTGTAACAGATGGGATGGCGCAACAGAGTTGGAGATCCATGTGCAGGCTTTATTAATAAGAGCGTAGTCGTACAGGCAGAGGGTCAAACACCAGCAAACAGATCCAGGAAAGGCAAGGCAAAAGAGTAATCCAAACACAGGCTATGGTCAAGGCAGGCAGCAAACAATCATCAAACAAGGAAACAGTCCAGGGTGAAAACACAGGCCAAGGCAAGGCAAAACAATACTCAGCAATGTGTGTGTGTTAGAGTGTAGCTTATAAAGTTTCACTGATGGGAAACAGGTGTGAGTGAGTAATTGGTTCCTAGGTGGGGGATTGTGGGAAATGTAGTCCAGGCTGACGTGTGACTGTGTGTGCCATGAAAAGGTCTCAATGGTGAACAAGTAACCTCTGGTGGGGAGTAGAATGAAACAGCAGGCGCTGGATACGTGACCATAGCAATATGGCAACAGCCTGTTTAATTCTAATGGTTAGAGAGAGGGTACAAACTGTTTGAATGAATGAATGAATGAATGAATGAATGAATGAATGAATGAATGAATGAATGAATGAATGAATGAATGAATGAATGAATGAATGAATGAATGAATGAGTCAGTCAGTCAGTCAGTCAGTCAGTCAGTCAGTCAGTCAGTCAGTCAGTCAGTCAGTCAGTCTCAGTCAGTCAGTCAGACTCAGTCAGTCAGTCAGTCAGTCTCAGTCAGTCAGTCTCAGTCAGTCAGTCTCAGTCAGTCAGTCTCAGTCAGTCAGTCAGTCTCAGTCAGTCAGTCAGTCTCAGTCAGTCAGTCAGTCTCAGTCAGTCAGTCAGTCAGTCAGTCTCAGTCAGTCAGTCAGTCAGTCAGTCAGTCTCAGTCAGTCAGTCAGTCAGTCTGTCAGTCAGCATTTATATAGCGCTTTACTATGTACTACAATACACCAAAAACGCTTTACAGTCATATCGGGGGGACTCTCCTCAACCACCACCAGTGTGCACTGCAGCATTCATTTCACTACCTTTATTCAAGAAAGCTTCCTAGTAATGAAGAACATGTTACTGTGTTTGTGCAGGTTTGTGATCGGGGGGCTCCTCTGGCCTTGCTGGAGCTGCTAGTTTCTGCAGGTGTTCATGAGCAGCAGTTACGTGGAGCTCTGACCGTGTGTGTCAGGAGGGGTGAAGACCATGCAGTCACCCTCCTACTCGGCCGTCTGGGCCTGGACCACACCAACAACGCCCTGTGCCTTGGGAGTTTCCGCCTTGGACAAATGAAGGCAACATGGCTCAGCGCGCTGCTCTCTGAGTGCAGGACTCCGACCAGCAACAAGAACAGTGAGTCTGTTCACATGATCTGGCAATGCGTAATGTTGTTTGAAGTTTGGTATGTATTTGACATACATATTCTGGGGGGGGTTAAACATTGGTCCAACTTTGCATAGTGGAAACTATTGTAATCAGTAGGTGCAAAATAGGATGATCATCTCTATCTCTTGATGAACCTCCTCTATCACTTCTTTCTGCAAGAAGAAGAGGACTTGTTCACTAATGTGCGGAGCACTACACTGAAGCAAGGATTGCATCAAAATTGGATGGTACCTGGCAGAAGTTCCCACAAAGCCAAGTGAACAGAAAGTTTAATTCTAAACTTATAATTGTGGCACTTCAACCTGAGTCTCTCGTCAATGGCAACATCGCCTGATATTGTACTATTGGTACAGGTCCTGATCTGTTACAAGGATTAGTTTACTTTAAAATAATAATTACCCCATAATTTACTCACCCTCAAGCCATCCTAGGTGTATATGACTATCTTCTTTCAGACAAATACAATCGGATTATTTTAATACATATTTAACATTATAGAGTAAAATAACCAACTTCTGCCAGACCGCCTTCCCTATTCAACTTATGAAAAAAGCGTAACTGATGACATTCATAAGCGTTCTGTGAGAGGTGTTACACTTTCTTCGTAAGTTGAATACGGAAGGTGGTCTGGTGGAAGCTAGGTATTTTACTTTATAACGTGTTAAATATGGATATTTTTCTTACAAAAACGCATCGCTTTGCTTCAGAAGGCCTTTATTAACCCCCCGGAGTCGTGTGGAGTATGTTTATGGAGGTTGGATGTGCTTTTTTTGAACTTCAAACAGGTGGTTTCTGTGCACTGCCATTATAAAACTTTGGAGCATCTGGGTGATTATTAATATAACTCCGAATGTATTTGTCTGAAAGAAGAAAGTCATACACTGTAAAATTCAATAAGTTCAGAATACTCAAAACTTTTGAGGAAACTTATTACCTTGAAACAATTAAGTTATTTTTTTTAAGTTAGTAGAACTTTATTTTTTTGTGACAAGTGGGGCGGGACTCAGAGCCATGGAAGTGGAGCAAGGCCAGTGCCTCGCCCCACTCAAGTACATATAGTTAATTTACATAAACATCACATTCAGATCTTGGTTAAATGTTAGTTAGCAAAAAACACATGCTATTATAACTATCAAAGAGACTGTCAATATATACTTGCATGTATGTAATCAAACAACATACAGTATATGTGGTCTTAAAAGTTTTGCAGCCCCTCCTTAACCTAACCACACGGTCTACTCTTCACCAGAATGGTAACCCTACAAAACTAACATAATAGAACCCCCTGTCAATCCCAACATTATTACACTAACATTAACACAACATTAAACACTAACTTATGTCTCCCTATGTTAATCTTATGCAAAAACACACAAAATAACACTTAATTTCAACATTTATACAGTCTGATGCAAAGCATGCTGGGAATTAGAAATCTGCTGCACCTCAACTCAATCATATTAAGTTCACCTTGCTACAATGAACTTTTGAGTTCACACAACTTTTTTTCTGTTAAGTACAATAAACTTTTATTACTATTTGAGTGAAACAAACTAATTTCATTTAATTAATTTCACTGTTCAATTTTACAGTGCACTTGTCACCATGACCAACTCTTCTAAATTAGAATAACAAAACATTAATCACTACTAAATCTCCCCTAATCTTGCACAAAAAACATTATATAACACTTGATTTTAGCATTTACTTTTCCTTTCGAGTGCCATGGGCAAAGCATGGGCAAAGCATAGTTTACTTGAAATATGTCAGTGCTGTGAACTCAAAAGTAAAAGAAAGTTTTAAATACTCATAACAGTTCATTTAACTGAACTAATTTGTTTAATTTAAGTTTGTCCTACTCAAACGAATTAAGTATTTTGAGCGTTAGGGTTTACAGTGTATACACCTAGGATGGCTTGTAATTTTTTAAGTAAACTTAAGTGACCTTTATTTCATTAATTTTACATTATCCACAAATACGTATTTTTTTAATGTATACTTTCAAGATTTGAGGGTACACTACAAGTGCACATTCAATAAAATTAATCACGCTTTTATTAATTTTTTAATTAATAATGGAACACCAGTTTTTACATAATTCACAGAAAGTGGCTGTTCAAGGAATGCAATAAAATTTGCCAATTTGAAATTTGCCAGTTGAAATCATTTGTCACTTGACTTGACTTCTGGAGAATCAGTTTGTCATCACTTTATATTTTAAGTATGTGGGAAATTTAATTCTACAATTCAATTCTTCTTTAATTCAATTTCTGTTGTTGGCAATCTGTTCCTTGTGTCTCTTAAGGTAAAGGTCAGCGTTTGGCCAGACAGATCTTGTCACTCCAGAGGAGGAAAGGGTTTTTGAGAGTTGAGAGTAGATTACAGAGTGATGTCAGCACATCAGGATATTTTACGGATGAGGAAAGTGATGACTCGCACATTTCCTTAGATGAAAGTTTGGTGTTCGTGTTTGATGACTTGGAGAGTGACGGTAAGATGATTCTCATGGAAACACACAAGTTATTTCATTGAATGTGGGTCATTTTTTTGCATTGCCTTTTCAACCTCATGATATGCTGAGAAGGTTTGGATGTATTAATAATTATTTAATTATTCAGAATCAAAATTGAGAACTTAATTATTGCAATGAAGTTGATTAATCAGTCTGCATATACTGTTATTAATTTAATAATATTAAATGACTCACAGCAAGAAAATCACACTCCCAATATTATAATATTATTTATCTGAAAGAATAAATGTGCTATTGGTAGGGAGTGACGGACCTCCTCATGGATTATTACTTTTCAACGATTCACCAGAAGTGGGCAGGAAACCTGCTTGGAGACACAGTCGACGTAGACGTGCCAATTCAGAGGTACCACATCAAACGGATGCACTTTTTGTGGGCTGTAGGCTTGGATTTTAACAATGAGGGTCTCTGACTTAATGTCTTTGTACAGGGAAGCCATCGTGAGACGGATGCAAGCATCCCTCTGCATAAGCGGTTTAACTCTCACAACACCAAAGGTACATACTGTCTAACAAGCTATCAGACCTGTGAAAAAATCCTAAACATTTCACCTAATCAATGCGTCTTCTATTGTGTGAACTCTACAGGGCAGGGTTTCATTGAAAGCTTGACTCCTGGTGCTCTTCCTTTGGCCACAGACAAAGACCCCATCCGTCTGCTCGACCTATCAGGGAATGAGCTGAGCAATCTGTCCTGTTTGATGGATGTGAGCTCTCTCAAGCGACAGATTGAAAACCTTCTTCGGCTTGATTTGAGCAGCAACAGTCTATCAGAGTTTCCCAGTGTTCTCTGTCAGGTGTGTGGAAACCCATTCTGTAATTTTTTACAATGGATTCACAATGTTTCAGTGAACATTTTAGTTACTATCGATTGTAGTATTATATACTGAATCAGAACATAAATTAAATGACATTAAGTTCCCTTGTGAAAAAAGTACACATTAGCATACTTTTAAAAAGAGTACTTATTATGGAAATTATATTTTTTAAAATAATGTACGTAAGAGCAAACTGAATGTAATGTTTTTCGACACTTGCAGTTATATAAAATGTTTCAGTAAAATTAATAGTAATAATAATAATAATACATTTTATTTATGGGCACCTTATGTGACATTCAAGGACACCTTACAAGCAAATAAAACACATAAAACTATTTACATGCAAAAAAAAAAAAAAAAAAAAGTAATGTTACTGATGTGATAGTAAGCTATCCGAGTAATCTTGTTAATGTGTGCTTCAAAAGACAGAGTACTGTCAAGGATAACCCCCAAGATGGTTGTGGAACCATCAATGCACAGAGAAACCACTGGACTTAGACATATTATTTTTTGTACCTACAAGAAGTATCTCTGTCTTACCACTGTTAAGCTTAAAGGGATAGTTCACCCAAAAATGAAAATTTGATGTTTATCTGCTTATCCTCAGGGCATCCAAGATGTAGGTGACTTTGTTTCTTCAGTAGAACACAAATGATGATTTTTAACTCTAACCTGTGTAATGCATGTCAATGGGAATTCCATCTATAAGAGACAAAAAAAAAACATGCACAAACAAATCCAAATTAAACCCTGCGGCTCTTGACACATTGATGTCCTAAGACACGAAACGATCGGTTTGTGCGAGAAACCGAACAGTATTTATATAATTTTTTACCTCTAATACACCACTATGTCCAACTGCCTTGAGCATCCAGTTGGTGAGGTCTGAAAATGCGTTCCGATGCCGGAAGTGATCTCTCGCGTGTATATGTCAATGAGTGCGAGCAATCACTTCTGGCATCAGAGTGCATTCAGACCTCACACAGATTAAAACGTAATGATTTAAAATGTATTTTACAGTAAAGCTGTCAGAAGTGGCTGTAGTAATTAGCGCAGAAAGATGGGGTTTCAAATAAACAGTCTTAACAAATCCACAAAGGGAACACGTAGAAGAACACCAGGAATAATATAATACACAACCACGTGAGCTGAAACGACATGGAACAATAAACTGAGGAAACTAAGGGCTTAAGGGCCCTTAAGGGCTTTGCACAGGGAGAAATAAGGTAACTAAATGAACAACAGGTGACTCAGCAACTAAGGGAACTAAGTAGCAAACAGAACTCTGGCAAAGCAGAACAGGAAACAGAATGAAAATGAAACACAGAAAAACTAAACAGACCAGAACATAATCCTGACAAAAGCTTTTAATTTGACTTTGCACTTTTTAAAAGTGTACTTAAGTTTGTTCCGAAACATAGTCATGAAAGTGCAATCTAACAGATACAGGTACAGTTTTTATAAACATATATATATACTTTTAAGATTTGAAGTACAATAAAGTGCACATTCAATACAAATAAGTGTATTTCTTTTTCACAAGGAGTTATTAACTGTAACTACAGTAATTACATTTTCTACTAGCATAACAGTGGCTCATTGTAATAATTATAATTTTATAAATTGCATAATAACAAGAATATATATAAAAAAAGTATTGTTTTTTTCCCTTAGAGTTTAAGAAGTCTAACCCGTCTAGATCTCCAAGGTAACCAATTGCAGTCACTTCCAGGAGAACTCCTGTGTTTACCTGCACTGAGCGCGCTCAATGTGTCACGCAACTGCATTGGTCCACTTCTGCTGCTGGACCCAAATGTGCACAGTCTGACCTTACGCCAACTCAACCTCTCCTTCAACCAGATCACCGTCTTCCCCTTCCAGCTGGGTCAGGCCATGGACAAACTAGAGGAGCTCTCGTTGGAGGGGTATATTATATGATAATAGTTTTTCTAGAGGGCTGGGGTGATTTCTTTAATTTGTATATGGGATATACATAAGTGAAAAAAAGATTGTATGCACAAATCAACAGAAAATCTTATTTTATTTATTTTTTATTTTTTTCAGCAATCAGATATCAGAACTGTCTCTCCCTCTATGTCTAGCTGAATTAAAAGTTTTAGATGTCAGTAAGAATCAGGTTAAAGTGGTTTCAGACAACTTCCTCACTGAATGTCTCAAGATGGAAACTTTCATCGCTTCAGCTAACCAAATCAGTAAGTCTGCCCAACTCTTTAAACCAAACATAACCTTGAAACATCTTTGAAACAACATTCCTTTTTAGCTGATGTAACCTATGCTGCGTGAGCTATTGGTTAATGTTAGTCAATAGGCAAATATCTATTAATAATTGTTTTAGACCAGTGTTATATTACTATTATTTATACGTTATTATAGTATTTTTTTTTTTTTTATATTTTGAATCAGCTTAATTTTTTGTATTTTCAGTTTTCTTTTTTAATTTGTTTTATCATTTGTCATTTTTGTTAGTTATTAGTTCTATTAGTTTAGTATTTATTAGTATTAGTTTATTATATTTAATACATTTTGTTTTTAGTGATTCACTACTTCAATTTAAACTTATTTATTTCAGTTAATTGCCAAGTTAGGGGTGTTGCAATATACAGTGGCAAGAAAAAAGTATGTGAACCCCTTGCAGAATCTGTGAAAATGTGAATCATTTTAATAAAATATCAATATTGTGTTAATTAAGGCTGTGACAATATTCCGGTATTGGCGATAACCACAGTATTTAAAACGAATAGTACACATATGATAAAATGACACACAAATAATCCAGCGCCAGTACCTGGTTGACAATAGGTGTACAATAGGTGGCTGTATTGCATCTGTCACAAAGCAGTAGGCGCAGCGCCCAGCTACTACTGCCGTTCAAAATCATGTCATCCCATAAGACAGAGGCAAGTGTCTACTCACGCTTCAAAAAAGTAAGCTCGCCAGTATAGGAGTTTTTTGGATTTAGAGAAAATGACTTGTTAGACACCCCAGTATGGAGGACCCACCTCCACGTCCATCATCCTGTGTATTTTGCCTCTATACAGAGATTAATTTGCAATTATTTTGCTAGTCCTGCCCTTGTGCCACACAAGGTCCAACTGAGGATCCTTAGTACGACATGAGTCAGGGGCTCTGGAGGATGTGGAAGAGGACAGGAACAAACACAGTTAGGGACAATCAAAACAGTCCATGGGGGAGTGGAGGGAGGGAGGAGCAAGGGAGAAGTCAGGAGCAGAAGGGACCCAATGATAAACCAGAACATAGCCAGCATGATGTTCAGGGGGAGTTGCTGGAGGGAGGAGCCACGGTAGAGACTTGGGCGATGGAACCAGAAATGCAATCTTCTGTGAAGGAACCGGTCGCTGACGGAGCCAAGGAGACACAGAGCCGGGGTGACACTGCATTGGAGGGCCAAGGTGGAGATTGCTCATGAGACCGAGGACAACGGTGGAGAAAAAGCGGAGAGGGCAGAGATGTAACTGGAAGCCAGAAATGCCGTGGTGCTACCATGATGACGTCTTACCAAGCCGAAGACGGGGGGACAAGGGAGCCTTGTGGAGCTGGTAGGATGATGGCGATGGTGGAGCTGAGGGAGCTTTGAGCCAAGGTGGAGCCGATGGGTCGGAGGACAGACGTCGAGTCCGGGGCTTGGTGGCTGGAGATGGAGACGGGGGATCCTCAGAACGAGGCAAAGCTGGGGACTGGAAGACCCATGGCGGATTCATCTCACTACATGGGGCCAACTGTGGAAGAGCCAAGGGACTGACAGGAACCAGCGGAGGAAGGGCTGATGAATCAGCTGGATTTGATAGAGGAGGAGAAGAGGAAGGCTGGGTGGGCACTCTAGAAACACTTGGAACTCTTGAGACACAGGAAACTCTGGAGACACAGGAAAATCTTGGCTGGGTGGGACCACTGGAAATGGGGGATTCAAAAGGTATTACCTCCTCTAACTTATCCATTATATTTCTAGAGTCAGTCTTAGCCATTATTTACCAGCACTCAGTCCACAAACACGGCAAAATCTTCTAATGCCGATCTTCTTTGTGGTGAAATCTTCTGAAGCTGATGTAATAAAGGATGCAGAGTGAGCAGTCCAGTCTAGATCTAGAAAGTCTTAGGTGTGTTCTTCCAGTGTGAGTGGTCTTTCTGGTCAAGGCAGAGTAGCTGCACTGCTTTTAGGTCAGTGGTGATGGGGTGGAAAGAAAAAAGAAAAGGAAATAACACACCACAATAATCACTGTTTAAGGTCCATCCACTACACAAAGACGAGACAGGCCAAAGAACTGAACAAAACAGGGAGTATATACAGGGAGAATGAGGGAACTAATGAGCTAATTAATGAACATCAGGTGAACTGAGTGAAACGTCTAGGTTACTAATGTAACCCCCGTTCCCAGAAGGAGGGAACGGAGACGTTACGTCGATACTGACATAATGGGGTCTCGCTAGGGAGCCCAATCACCTCCAAGGATACAAAACAAGCCAATGGGAATTGGCCTGTGAGATTTACATGCCGGGCCCCTCCCCCGGCATCCGGGTATAAATAGGGCCGGCATACTCACCTTCATTCATATTTTTGCTGAGGAGCCGAGATAGGTATCTGGCCGCTCAGCGGTGGCACAAAGCTATGGCAAGGGAACGTAACGTCTCCGTTCCCTCCTTCTGGGAACGGGGGTTACATTAGTAACCTAGACGTTCCCATTCAGTCAGTAACGTTCAACGTTACGTTGATACTGACGTAATGGGGTCCCGTGGAAAACGCCATAGCAACTGAACCACGTTACGAGTGTTAGGGAGGCAGGTGCTGGCAGGCTGAGGTGTGCCAAGTGCAAATGCGGCCCATACTCGCAACCCTCCAGCGCCCAGAGTAAGCCCAGGAATGTCTTCCATACCGGTGGGATGGAGAGGACAGGGCGTTACCGTGGAGAAGTCGAAGCTGCTGTTCCTACCCCACGGGGGAGAGTGCTTCGGACTCAATCCCTCGTTTTCCAGCAACGACAAAAACGACAGGAAAGCGTTCCCGAGGAGGGGAAAGCATTCCCGAGGAGGGGAAAGCTACGGAGACCACACCCTGCCCGAAGGGAGGTAACGTGTGGAAGACACATATGGACTGGTCTGAGAACAGTAACGCATATGGAAGATCTCTGATGTAGGTCCTACCTTTCGGGAGGAACGACTAGCAATCAGAGACGGGGCAAAAGCGAAGCCGCCCAGGGAAAGACACGGGTTTACCGTCAGGGAAACCTTACCGTGGACAATCTCATATGGGATTACCCGAGGGGAATCACAGCATATGGGCATCTAGCCCAGTACAAGGGCAGACCAACTGGGCATACACGCAAGTACTGGACCTGACGCCTCCGCCTGACGCCTACTGGACCTGACGCCTGACGCCTCCGTCTGTCTGCCGCAGGATGCAGGAGGAACTCCACAGGGTTCGCCGTTATGGGGAACTGAACTGAGGAGCGAAAACAGTGCTCGCATTCCCTCTCCCGAGGGAAATGGCACAGCAAGCGAACACCCATGGCTAACTACGAGTAGAAAGCACACGGGTGGACACCGGTTCCACTCGGAGGTTATAATACCTCGCGAATGTGTTTGGTGTCGCCCAGCCTGCAGCTCTGCAGATGTCTGCAACAGAGGCGCCGTGCGCCAACGCCCAGGAGGAAGCAACACCCCGAGTGGAGTGAGCTCGCAACCCGAGAGGGCACGGCTCGCCTTGGGACTGGTACGCCAAGGCGACGGCATCCACTATCCAGTGGGCCAACCTCTGTTTGGAGAAAGCCTTTCCCTTCTGCTGACCTCCAAAACAGACAAAGAGCTGCTCAGAGCTTCTAAAGCTCTGCGTGCGGTCCACGTAAACGCGCAGAGCACGAACGGGACACAGCAACGCAAGGGCTGGGTTTGCCTCCTCCGGGGGCAGTGCTTGCAGGTTCACCACCTGGTCCCTGAAGGGAGTGGTGGGAACCTTGGGCACATATCCAGGCCGGGTTCTCAAGATGACTTGAGAGTAGTCCGGCCCGAATTCCAGGCACGAATCGCTGACCGAAAATGCTTGCAGGTCCCCAACCCTCTTGAAGGAGGCGAGCGCGGTCAGGAGCACTGTCTTAAGAGACAGATGTTTCAGCTCGACTGACTCAAGGGGCTCGAAGGGAGCTCCCCGAAGGCCCAAGAGGGCGATGGAGAGATCCCAGGAGGGAATGAGGCGAGGCCTAGGGGGATTCAACCTCCTGGCGCCTCTGAGGAACCTGATGATCAGGTCGTGCTTCCCTAGTGACTTGCCGTCGAGCACATCGTGATGTGCTGCGATGGCGGCCACATAGACCTTCAGGGTGGAAGGGGACAGCCTCCGTTCCAAACCCTCTTGAAGGAAGGAAAGCACAACACCGACCGGGCATTTCCGGGGGTCCTCCCTGCGGGAGGAACACCACTCAGCGAACAGACTCCACTTCAAAGCGTAAGCGCGCCTCGTCGAGGGGGCTCGGGCCGAAGTGATGGTGTCGACTACCGCGGGCGGTAGGTCACTCAAGTCTGCCGCGTCCCGTCCAGGAACCACACGTGGAGGTTCCACAGGTCGGGACGCGGGTGCCATATGGTGCCCTGCCCCTGAGAGAGGAGATCCTGCCTCAGGGGAATGCGCCAGGGATGGGCTGTCGCGAGGAGCATGAGTTCCGGGAACCAGGTCCGGTTGGGCCAGTACGGCGCAACTAGCAAGACCTGCTCCTCGTCCTCCCTGACCTTGCACAGTGTCTGTGCAAGGAGGCTCACTGGGGGAAACGCATACTTGCGTAGGCCCCGGGGCCAGCTGTGTGCCAGTGCATCCGTGCCGAGGGTCCCCTCGGTCAGCGAATAAAACAACTGGCAATGGGCGGATTCCAGAGAAGCGAACAGGTCCACCTGTGCTTCCCCGAACCGGCTCCATAACAGCTGGACCGCCTGGGGGTGGAGTCTCCATTCCCCTGGGAGCGTGAGCTGTCGTGAGAGCGCGTCGGCCGCACGATTGAGCTCGCCCGGGATGTAGGAGGCGCGCAGCGACCTGAGTCGGCGCTGACTCCACAGAAGGAGATGGCGGGCGAGTTGCGACATGCGACGGGAGCGTAGACCACCCTGGTGGTTGATATACGCCGATGTGTTGTCCGTCCGGACCAGTACATGCTTGCCCTGCAGCAGCGGTCGAAACCGGCGCAGCGCAAGGAGTACTGCCAGCAACTCGAGGCAGTTGATATGCCAATGGCGATGGGATCCCGTCCAGGACCCCGACGCCGACTGGCCACTGCATATGGCACCCCAGCCGGTGGCAGAGGCATCTGTTGTGACAACAACATGCCTGGACACTTGCACTAGGGGCACCCTGGCCCGTAGAAAAGCAATGTCCGACCACGGGCTGAATGTGTGGCGGCAACTCGGTGTGATGACCACACGGAGTGAGCCACGGTGCCATGCCCACCTCGGGACCCGGTCGTGCAGCCAGTGCTGAAGCGGTCTCATATGAAGCAATCCGAGCGGCGTGACCGCGGCTGCGGATGCCATATGCCCCAGGAGCCTCTGAAATTGTTTCAGTGGGACCGCTGTTTCCCGCGAGAACGAGTTCAGGCAGTTCAGCACCTCGTTGGTGAGACGTGCTGTCATATTGACCGAGTCCAGCTCCACACCGAGAAAAGAGATGCTCTGCACGGGGCAGAGCTTGCTCTTCTCCCGGTTGACCCGAAGCCCCAACTGGCTGAGGTGCCTGAGCACCAGGTCCCTGTGTTCGCACAACTGCTCTCGTGACTGGGCCAAAATGAGCCAGTCGTCGAGATAGTTGAGGATGCTTCCCTGAGTGGGGCAAGGGCCCCCTCTGCGACTTTGGTAAAGACGCGAGGAGACAGGGACAGCCCGAAGGGTAGGACCCTGTACTGATATGCCCGCCCCTCGAACGCAAACCGTAGGAACGGTCTGTGTCGAGGAAGGATCGAGACATGAAAGTACGCGTCCTTCAGGTCGATAGCTGCAAACCAATCCTGGGCGCGAACGCACGTGAGAATGCGTTTCACGGTAAGCATCTTGAACGGGAGCCTGTGAAGGGCCCGATTCAAGACACGCAGGTCCAGGATTGGTCGTAACCCCCCGCCTTTCTTGGGTACTATGAAGTAAGGGCTGTAAAACCCAGACTCCATCTCGGCTGCAGGGACAGGCTCTATTGCATCCTTCGCCAAGAGAACCGCAATCTCCGCCCGCAGGACAGAGGCGTTGGGCCCTGTCACCGAGGTGAACAGAACGCCGCTGAACCTGGGTGGACGCCTGGCGAACTGAATCGCGTAGCCGAGTCTGACTGTCCGAATGAGCCAACGGGACGGGTTGGGAAGGCGTAGCCACACCTCCAAGCACCGTACGAGTGGAACCATCCGGACAACAGAAGTACCCACAGGGGGGCCGCATGGAGCACTGTGGCCTGACTCGGGAGGCAGTGCGCCCCGAGGTCGAGGCTGTGAGTGGAGTCCACTCACATGGCTCCGAGTGGGCAGGGTGGCGTGGGAAGGCGGTGCGTTCCCGGGGCTCCAAGACCCTGCCCGTGGCGAAGGAAGGAACGGCTGAGAGAGAGGGAGCGAAAGCTCGCTCACCCTCAGCGCGGACCTTCTCATATGACCCAGAGGTTTTGGAAATTGCTCTTTTATTGAAAATGTGGGTACCTCGCGGCCAGCGGCGGAACAGAAGAAAACAAAACACAGGATTTTCCCCCGGGCCCTGTCCCGGGGGAGGGAGCGGTGCGGTCACCGTCTCCGTGGCAACCTCCAAAACTTCCGGGTCTCCCGTCTCAGGGCCGCTTCTTCGCCTTCTTTGAAGGCGGTTTGGCGGCCTGGGCGGGGGGCGTGGCCTTCCTGCGGGTGGCTCGAGGAGGGTGAGAGGGTTCTGACCTCACAGGAGCCTGAGCCGCAGGGGGACGCCCTCGGCGAGGAGCAGACAGAGGCACAGCCCGAGGCGGATTGGTGGCATCATCGCGCCTGGGCAGGATGTGTTTAATGGCCTCCGTCTGCTTCTGCACCGCCGAGAACTGCTGGGCAAAGTCCTTGACGGTGTCGCCGAAGAGGCCAGCCTGGGAGATGGGGGCGTCAAGAAAGCGAGCTTTGTCGACTTCCCTCATCTCAGCCAGGTCCAACCAGAGATGCCGTTCCTGGACCACCAGGGTGGACATCGTTTGACCCAGGGCACGTGCCGTGACCTTCGTCGCCCGGAGGGCGAGGTCGGTCGCGGCGCGCAGCTCTTGAAGCACTCCTGGGTCAGCACTACCCTCGTGCAGGTCCTTCAGCGCTTTCGCCTGATGGACCTGCAGAATCGCCATGGCGTGTAGGGCAGAAGCCGCCTGTCCAGCAGCTGAGTAAGCCTTGGCCGCGAGAGCGGCCATGGTCTTACCCGCCTTGGACGGGAGACGCGGACGGTTCCGCCAGGTGGCCGCCGATTGCGGGCATAAATGCACCGCAACCGCACGTTCCACCTGTGGAATGTCCACATACCCCCTGGCGGCCCCACCATCGAGGGTAGTGAGAGTGGAGGAGGCAGAGGACCGCAGTCTGGCCGTATGAGGTGCCAGCCAGGTCTTCTGGAGCTCCTCATGCACCTCTGGGAAGAAAGGCACGTCGAACGTGACTGACTGAATGGGAGCTGACACAGACTTGGACACTGAACGGAGCATAATCCTGACAAACAGAAAATTATTTTTAATACTTTTAGTTTTAGCTAATGATAACAACACTGTTTTAGGCTACTGTGTAAATAATGCAGCCTTTCTAAAATCTTAATAGTTTAAGCTGTAATTTAATGCTGGTTAACATTATTATAATATACATAGAGTTAGAGCATTACTACCAGCCGCCACAAAATGAGTGTCTACTTTTAACCATCCAATCCGTTCACATTGGATTAAATTTAATATGTCACATTACATTATGTTACACATTATGTTAAATAGTTTTCAAATGTTGTTTCATGGAAATTTAGATGGATAAAATTGTTCTGTTTATTGTTCCTGTTGTTATTGTCTTGTTTTCATACAGGTTCATTGTCACACCTTCCCTCAAAAATAACCACCATTAAATTATCACAGAACAATTTTACAAGTGTTCCTGAAATAATCATGAACTTGCCATAGTAAGTGCATTTTTCTCTCTCAAATTAACATAATAATAACACAATAAAAAATAATCAACAGCACCTGTGATATGCTTTATAAATGTTACATTTGAAAATCATTTTAACTTGCCTTTTGTAAGTTTGTAAAAGTTCTGTCTGCAATACTACGGAAATCTATGTGGCAAGGCATTCCAGCAGGATAAACATTAAATTACACGCTGTATTGACAGTGTAACCAACATTACATTACGCATTACATCACATTTTGAAACATTATGCGGTACACGCTAACGTGAGACAATTTTGTTTGCTCTAAAAGTGTCTCAACAGATTGCGCCCCGCAATTACTTGCAGAAATTCCCAACTAATCGTCACCCCTCCTACAGTCTTAATAATTGTATAATTTGCACTCTGGTTAAAGATGCTGTTAATAAAGCCTAAATTGTTTTGAACTTGGAAGGTTCTTTTTAGACTGTTTTATAACTCTCTCTTTTAACACCTGTCTCTTTTTCTGATTAGTTTACGTTCGGTGGACATGAGAAATAACAGTATTAGCGTTCTTCTGGGTCCAGCTTTCTGGGTCAGTGTAAACCTGAGAGAGCTGATGTTCAGTCATAATCACATCTCCGCACTCGACCTGAGCGGCCCCGTTTACAAGTGGGCACGACTGGAAAAACTTCATTTAAGCTCCAATAAACTCACTGAGGTATCATTCATATCACACTCTGATTCAACTGAACACTGCGGTTTTGGTCTGTCTTTGTCCCTGAAATGGTATTTTTGTTATAAAATGATAAGAAGTTAGTGTTTTGTGCTTTATGCTTTAGATCCCTCCTCAGATTGGTATGTTGGAGGACCTGACGTCTCTAGATGTCAGTCAGAATGAAGGTTTGCGCTCTTTCCCTGATGAGATGGGAAAGCTGGTTCATTTATGGGATCTACCTCTAGATGGTCTGCAGCTCCAGCTGGACCTCAAACACATCGGGAGCAAAACCAAAGACATCATCAGGTCTGCATGTCTCATTTAGACATTGTCCCTTTAAAGTTATATCCATATCTGTATTGTTTAGAATTGATGATTGCTATTTAAAAACAATTAAATTTTTTTATTTATTTTATTTTATTCATTTTTTGGCCCGTATTGGCAGATGATAATATAAGATCTAATTTTTCAAACAGTATATTGTTCTCCTGAATTTTCTTAAACCCCTGCATGTAAACCCCTGGATTTGGATTTAGTATTCAGATTTGTATAAGTGCCGTTTTATAATATTAGCTATTATATCAGTTTAAATATTGTTCTTTCTTTTTCTTTCTCTTTTTCTTTCTCTTTTTCTTTCTCTTTCTCTCTCTTTTAATCTTTTTTAATTTAAGGTTTAAAGACAACATGAAATCAAAATTGTAGTCCTTGTCTGTTCCTTGACACTAATATGCTTCTAAACTTAACTTTTTTAAATAAACTTTTAGCAGTAATACATATAGTATTTCTCTTCCGGGGAAAAGGGCAAAACATATTGATGACTTATCTTGCACAGAGGGGCGTATTAAATTTTTTGCCCAATAGAATGCTATCTAGTGTATTTATATCCCTCCCTATAATTACAAATACCATCTGCCTCTAAATAGCTGTAGGAATCATAGTTCATGATATAAACGAAAGATTACTGGCTATTTAAAAAAGGGAGGGGCCTTATAATATGGCCCGCCCCCACCCAAATGTCCTGTTTCAATTGCCTACCTTCAATTGTCCAGTTTTCAAATACCTTGTCCAGCCATTTCATGGAGTCTTTAATATTGAATAATAATGTGATTGCTGATTCGCTGTGGTTCTAACAGGTTCTTGCAGCAGCGTCTGAAGAAAGCTGTCCCTTATTACCGCATGAAGCTCATCGTGGCGGGCAGCCCGTGTAGCGGGAAAAGCTCTTTGATTCAGCAGCTGATGAGACTCAAGCGCTCTCAGTGGCGATCTGATCAGCAAACCGTTGGCGTCAGCGTCCGAAACTGGTCCATCAGGAACAAAGACAAGAGGAACATGCTGCTAAATGTTTGGGAGTTATCTGGTGAGCATCTACACAATGCTGGCAACAAATCAACAGTGGAAAAATATAATTTGGAAATTACAGGTTTTCCTCTTTCTATTATTGTGCAGGTGCTGAAGAATGCAGTGGGTTTCACCCTCACTTTATGAGCTCCAGGGCTCTCTATCTAGTGCTGTATGACCTGAAAAAAGGAACCAGTGAGATAGATGCCATAAAACCCTGGCTCTTTAACATTAAAGTAAGTTTAACATTTTACTCATTCCAGCAAGCACAGAATGCTTTTACAACACGTTTTTCAAACATTTTCATTCTAAGTCATGTTACATTAACTACATTTAGCAGATTAGAGCTGTGCAATAATATAGTTTACAGTTTATAACATAGTTTATAATATAATTTTTATGACGATACAAGAAATTAAAGGGATACTTTAACCAAAAATGAAAATTCTGTCATCATTTACTCACCCTCAAGTTTTCTTTCTTCTCCTGAACACAAAAGAAGATATTATGAAGAATATGGTTAACCATACAGTTTATGGACCCCATTGACTTCCATAGTATGGGGGAAAAAATACTATAGAAGACAATGGGGTCCATCAAATATTTGGTTATCCATATTCTTCAAAATATATTCTGTTGTGTTCAGCAGAAAAAAGAAATTCATACAGGTTTGGAACAACATGAGAGTGAGTAAATGTTAACTGAATTTTCATTTTTTGAGTGAACTATCTCTTTAAGTAGTTGGGGTATGCTGTATAGTACAGTATATAGTAGGGGTGTAACGGTGCACATATTCGTTATGGGTATTTTGGTTAGGTATGCAAGTGTACCAAACAAACACAGCGTTGTTTTAACCACTTCACGTGTGAAAATTAATTTGAAACACCTGGTTTTAAATATCTTCATTTTAATAAATAAGTATTGATTCTTAAATGCTAAGATCAATCTTTTAGTCTATGCTGTTTTCTTTTGGTGCTTCAATAAAACTTCACTAGACGTTATATAGCGTGCCTCCTGTCCAATAATTTCAATAAGCTTTGTGTTTTATTACTTTTGATCAGATTCAAAGTCTCATCTTTCAAGTTCTGTTCATTTCTTTTCAGGAAATTTAAACAATAAATTATTTTCTGATGCTCTTGATGTGGCATGAAAGATCGCTCCATAAGTGCCTCAGTTCAAGCTATAACTTTTTACTACTGGTTATAGAATGAAATAAACATGAATGAACATCACGTCTCATGTAATTGCACAATCAGTGTTTCAAATGCGGAAAGTCAATCAGCTTGTAAACAATGTCACAAAGCATTACATTTACCTCAGGCAAGTCATTCAGTGTCCACAGCTTGTTAGTTCACTAGAAAAAAGAACTTTAAAGAAGAGCATTTCGCTAATTAAATGCACAATATTAGCCTGTGTTTACTTAACCTGTTAGTGATGCCTTAATTATTTAATGTATGTTTAAATAAATCTGTCATGAAAACAATTTATGACAGCTGCTGTGTAAATGTTTATATTTCAACAACGAATTGGAGTAAAACCATAATTTTATAATTGGCTTTAGAAGTTTTGTGGCTTTTGTGCAATTTACATTTTTGCATACAATTTTGTTGATTATTATGTCTAAAAATAAATAGTGATTGAATGTAACACTTTGGGCTCTGTTGTTAATTGTAACTTTAATAGAAAACGTACTGAACTGAGGTGCGTACTGAACCGTCATTTTTGTCTACCATTACATCCCAATATATAGTGCTCTACATGTGTATAATGTATTTATGCAAATAATCTTGGACATACTTATATATCCAACTTTATATAAAGAGCTGGGCAATAGTGGAGTTACATTTTGCGATGATAAAAAAAAAAAAATCAAGCAGTTGAGGTTTGCTATGCAGTATATATGGATAAAGTTGGATATATAGTTTTGGATAAAGTTGGATATATAGAGGCGTGCAATCATATACAGTTTAATACATTTACAATTAATTTACAGTTAATATACACAATCATGCTGCCGAGATGCTATATAGTATAGTTTTTTTTTAAAAAACGTTGTATTAAGCACACCAAAAAAAAAAAAAAAAAAAAAAAAAAGATAACCAAATTAACATAAACTTTGAGAAATTACCATAAACTTTGAGAAATATTAGATCTGAGGCTGGAAGTTTGTACAACCAAAGTAAATCATTTTGGAAATGTTGTGCAAACAGTAGATTTTCCTTAAGTAGTATCAAAACGTCAATATAACGTTTTTACTATGAATATAAAACCAGACCGATCTGTGGAACATTTGGTTTAGGTTTTAAAATGACATAATTTGCATATTTTAATAAAAAAACTGTTTCTCTCAGGCCGTAGCTGGACAGTCTCCTGTGATTTTGGTTGGAACTCATGCAGATGTGTGTGAAGAGCGCCACCTACAGGAGTGTGTTCTAAAGCTGCGAGAAGAGCTGCTGTCTCAGCCCGGGTTTCCAGTAGTCAAAGACAGCCACATGCTGCGCGCCTGTGAGGAGTCCGAGTCCATTAGCAGGTTACGCAAAGCCATCTACAGAGAACTCATTGAATTTAAGGTGATTTACAAATTTAGTTTTTCATGGCACTTATTAGCAAATATTATCAATGATATTAACCAATAAAATACCATAGAGTTATCATAAAAGTAGTCAATATAAATAGTCTGCTATAGATCAAATTTTCTGAAACAATACAAGATTTTTTGTACACTCTGTACACTTTTATGACTGTTTCTTAATATACATTCTTATAAAGTATATTATGTCTGTAATAAGTACAAAACGAAAATTATTTGCCTTGTTAACCCCGCAACTTCACTAGCAACTCGATCTATGTGACTATTACTTGATCTGATCAGGTGTGAAGAAAAGTCTAGCTGCGCCCTTCCAAACAAACTCTCTCCAGAATTTTTTTTTTTTGTTGTTGTTTTCCATTAAGACTCATGTATACTTTCCCACTCCTCTACTGAAAGACTTCCTGTTCCCATCTCTCCTTTATGTATAATCAGTATATTAATTTAGCTTTGTTTTAACCCAATATACAACTTTATACAAATTATACTATTAATTTACACAAACATATATGCAAACATTCTGAGATGATAAAAAAAAAAAAACATCTGGGCCTGTTGACTTATTTACTTTCAACCCTGTTATAGCAATGTTCAGTTCTTCAACAGTTACTTAAGAAACTGATTACAGTTTCTTATTGTTTCATGCAAAAACTGTAGGTAGATTCAAAGATTCAATGATTTTCATTCCTTGAGAATCTTCATCTATTTTGTTCTAGAAGTACAGTATAATTTCTTGTAAAATATCAATTTTTTTAAGAATTTCATCCAAGCCATAGTACGTAGTTTTTGCATGTTTAAATCATCAATTTCACAATTGAAAATATTAGACAATAGTGATCATAGATGGCAAATTGCTCTTGTCCAGCTTATACGACCCAGTAGATCCTGATATTGTTCCATCACAAATGGCCTTCTTGGTCTGTTATCCTTGCTTCTAACTCTGTCTGAATTTTTTAAAACTTAATATGCTTTCAGTTTTTTTGTGATATTTTCAAACCCACGATTCTTTCCTCTGCTTCTTCCGGTTGGTCACTGGTGTTTTGGATATGCTCCCTAATTTATTTTAGCTGATCTCAATGGTCTCTACTCAAGTCATGCAATTTTCGGAGAATCATATCCAAGCTAACTATCTCCTCAGATTTGCCGGCGCCTCGCCACTCCAGCGCTGTATCATCTGGGAAGACATTTAATGTTGACTTTGTGTTTGACCCCGCATTTCTCCTCACTCTAATTGTAATTGCTTATTTTGTTTTTGCATATTATGTACTTGAGCCCCATCTTCATTGTTGACAATAATAGTATCTTTCTGATCTTTCAAGCAGCCATCACTTCGGTGATGTCACCGGAACCACATTGCATTTATTTAATGAATTGTGTCTGTACTTTTGGCAGATCCAGGGTCAGCCAGTAATGGGGCAGCTGATTCCAGACTGTTATGTGGAGCTGGAGAGAAGAGTTCTGCAGGAGAGTTTGTGTGTGCCCGCTGACTTCCCAGTCCTCTGGCATAGCAGACTACTGGAGATAATTCAGGAAACACAGCTGCAGCTAGAGGAGGGAGAGTTACCACACGCTATCCACTTCCTCAGCGAGGCTGGTTAGAGTTGTTTCACTCCTGAAACTCTGTCTGATATCTTCCTGTTGCTATTTATGTCCAGTATATGGGTGTTTCCAGAGCCGGTGCCACAGGGGGGCTTGAGGGACATTCCCCTCTTAAACTGACTATTCTTCCCCCTCAGCCAAGATGAATGTGAAAAAGGATTTTTGAATTTTGAATGAATTGAACACTTTGAATACACAATTAGAGTTACGCTGTTGCTGTCACTGGATACATCAAGGCAGATTAGTTTACACTACAAATTTGATGTGTGTTTCATCTTCCAAATGTGGCTTGAGCAATCTGATCACAAATTGTTTTGGACCTGGTTTACATCTTTATTATTAAAATGTGATCACTTGCAGGAGTAAATAGGCTCTCTTGTCTGTATTTGTCTCCAGGTGTCCTGCTGCACTTTGATGATCCAGTGCTTCAGCTAAAGGATTTGTACTTTATCGACCCACAGTGGCTTTGTAACGTCATCTCACAGGTTATACACTCACAGTCTTACATCTCTTTTTGACAAATTCCCACTTTCACAGCAGTAACGTCTTATCTGTTGTGTTGATTAACAGACGCTGACACTGAGGAGCTTTGGTCAATGGGACAGCACTAGAGGAGTGGTGCAGCGCTCCGCTGTAGAGAAGTTTCTTGACAAAAATCACTGTTTTCCCAAGAATCATCTGACTCAGTACTTCAAACTATTGGAGAAGTTTCAAATAGCCCTGCCCTTCGGAGATGACCAGTTACTTATACCTAGCAGGTACCTGTAGCAATAGGACCCTTTTTGTATCACATTTATAAAAAGTGTTGTATGGTTGTAATTTTTTGTGTTTGATATGTGCCCAGCCTGTCAGATCACAGGCCGGAGATTGAGCTCCCTCATTGTGAAAATTCAGAGGTGATTATTCGGCTTTATGAGATGCCGTACTTCCCCATGGGATACTGGTCCAGACAGATCAGCCGTCTTTTGGAAGTGTCTGCTTTCCTGCTCTATGGCATAGGTAACACAACACAAACTCTAAAAGTCAGCATAAAGGATTCCTGTAACTGGTCAAACATTGTGCTAGGCAGTCATAGGTTTGATTCCCAAGGTACACACATACTAATATAATGTATAATAAAATGAATGCACTGTAAGTTGATTGGGATTAAACTGTCTGCCAAATGAATAGGATGTAAGTTGGTTAATTGTGTGTGTGTTATTCAGCAGAGAAAGCGTTAAGACCAAACCGGATCTACTGGAGGAAGGGCATCTATCTGAGCTGGTCTGCTGAAGCTTACTGTCTAGTGGAGGCCTTGCCTGTAGAAGAGAGCTCTGCTAGCTTCATCAAGATCACCGTCCCCTGCTCTCGCAAAGGTAAGAGACGTGGTTGTTGGATATGATGGAAGTGATGTGATGATGATATAGTAGTGATTATGATGGTTTTGTGATAATGTGGTGATGGTGATGATAGTGATGCATTTGACTTGGTGATAGTAATGATTGTAGTGGTGATGAAGATAGTGATGGTGATATGATGCAATCATGTTAGTGATGATGGTTATGATTTTGATAGAAGTAAGTGATAATTATATGATGATGTGATGTAATTAATATAGTGATGATGTCATGGGGTGGTGAATTGATGGTGATGATTTACTGATTGTGGGATACTGATGGATGTGATGTTGATAATGCTATATTGGTATTAATAATGGTATATTATAAAGATGGTGATGATGAAATCATGATGTCATGGCAGCAAAGGTGGAAGCAAATCACATGTTCAAGTCACAAATAAGTTCTTACCAACAAATCTCAAGTCAATTCTCAAGTCTCGCACAAACCAAGCAAGTCAGTGGCTTAAAGGTGCCCTAGAATTAAAAATTGAATATACCTTGGCATAGTTAAATAACGAGAGTTCAGTACATGGAAATGACATACAGTGAGTCTCAAACTCCATTGTTTTCTCCTTCTTATATAAATATCATTTGTTTAAAAGACCTCCGAAGAACAGGCGAATCTCAACATAACACAGACTGTTACGTAACAGTCGGGATCATTAATATGTACGCCCCCAATATTTGCATATGCCAGCTCATGTTCAAGCATTAGACAAGGGCAGGACGTCTGGATCTGTGCACAGCTGAATCATCAGACTAGGTAAGCAAGCAAGGACAACAGCGAAAAATGGCAGATGGAGCAATAATAACTGACATGATTCATGATTACTTGATATTTTTAGTGATATTTGTAAATTGTCTTTCTAAATGTTTTGTTAGCATGTTGCTAATGTAGTGTTAAATGTGGTTAAAGTTACCATCGTTTCTTACTGTATTCACGGAGACAAGACTGTCGTTATTTTCATTTTTTAAACACGTGCAGTCGGTATAATTCATAAACACAACTTCATTCTTTATAAATCTCTCCAACAGTGTGTAATGTTAGCTTTAGCCATGGAGCACTATTGAACTCATTCAGAATCAAATGTAGACATCCAAATAAATACCATACTTACGCGATTAGACATGACGAACACTTTGTAAAGATCCATTTTGAGGGTTATATTAGCTGTGTGAACTTTTTTTATGCTGTTAAAGGCAAGCGCAAGCTCTGTGGTCAGGGAGCGTGAGCATTTAAAGGGGCCACAGCCTAAATCGGCTCATAGTTAATGATGCCCCAAAATAGGCAGTTAAAAAAATTAATAAAAAAAACATCTATGGGGTATTTTGAGCTGAAACTTCACAGACACATTCAGGGGACACCTTAGACTTATATTACATCTTTTAGATGTTCTACGGCACTTTTAATTTTGAAATATATATTTTCAATGATTTATCACCTACAGGGCAGTGACAGAAATTAATGTTCTCATTAAGAGCCAATATTTGAATTGAATCGAATTCCAGGGGATTTCTTTCCTATCCTTTTTTAAGTGAATTTAAAAGTTCTAAAATATTGGCTTTGCAAATTGATTCTCAAGTCGAGTCAAGTCATTTTCTTCATTTAGTCAAGCAAGTCCTTAAATTTGCGACTTGACTCAAGTCATGTTACTGACTCCCCCACCTCTGCATGGGGGTGATGATAATGGTGTGTGATGTGATGGGCATGGTGATAGTGATACTGTACATTTGATAGGATGATTGTGGTTATTATTACATATGATGATTTTATAGTGGTGATAGTTGTAATGGTGATGATAATGATGTGTTGATGATGATAAGGTGATGATGGTGTTGATGATGATGACAACAATTATGACGTCTCTGTCCTATGTAGGTCGTGTGTTGTTTGGGCAGGTGGTGGATCACATTGACTCTCTGCTGGAGGAATGGTATCCAGGCCTCCTCGCCACAGATGTCCACGGCACCGGGGAGACACTGCTTAAGAAATGGGCTCTGTACAGCTTTAGCGATGGACAAAACTGCCAGAAAATGCTGCTGGAAGATCTACTCTCTAACATCAATGCAGGTTTCTGAAACAGAAATATTTTATTGATAACCTGCTGTATAAAAATAGTGCAAAATGCTACCTGACTGGTTTCTTGTCTCTAAGATGGTTTGCTGGTGAACCCAGAGGACCCCAGCTGTACTCTGCCCATCTCTCAGATCTCTCCGGACCTGGTACTGAGCGACCAGCCATCCAGCACCATACTGGATCCAGAGCAGCTGGAGATGGAGCTCTCTAAAGAGTATCTGTTGGGTTAGTACATGAATGAACCATATAGCCAGAGACAGAAAAAGAAACTTCTGTAGGACTTCTGTAGGAAGTCGGAACTAACAGTCTTTTTTTACTGAAGGGGATGGAGGTTTCGGGTCAGTATATAAAGCTGTATATAAGAACGAAGAAGTTGCTGTGAAGATTTTTAACAAACATGCATCTTCGCTTTATGTTCATCGGCTGGTACGACAGGTGAGTTATGTGATTTGAAAAAGAAACCAAGCAAGTCTTAACTTATTCCTGGTTGGGACATTAGCAAGCTGTGTCCTAGTACCAGCATCAGTACATTGTTGGTGTATTTTCTTGAAAATGATTTGTCTCCAGGAACTGGCAGTACTTGGACGACTGTGTCACCCCAGTCTTGTGGGGCTTTTGGCCGCTGGTTGTAACCCGCACATTCTTGTGATGGAACTCGCCCCATGTGGCTCTCTGGACTCACTGTTTGAGCGTGAAAATGGCAGTCTCAGCTGGAAACTACAGCACAGGATAGCACTGCATGTGGCAGATGGTCTCAGGTGGGTACACTAGCTAGACAACATGCAAAAATGTAGTCACCTTTAAAGAAATGTTCAGGGTTCAATACAAGTTTAAACTTTAGGACAGCATCTCTGCCACATTTTGTATTCAAACAGATATCTGCACTCTTCTATGATTATCTACCGAGATCTGAAACCACACAACGTTTTGTTGTTTAACCTGAAGACGGACGCTGAGTTCATCGCAAAAATTACAGACTACGGCATAGCACAGTACTGCTGCAGTATGGGCGTCCGCAGCTCAGAAGGGACACCAGGTCCCTTTTACATATCCTCTATGAAACAGTAATTAAAAAAACTTAGGATGTTTACTTTTATATATTCTAATCTTGTGTCTTAAAAACATACAGGTTTTAGAGCCCCGGAGGTCGCCCGAGGGAATGTCATCTATAATGTCCAGGCAGATGTGTTTTCATTTGGTTTGCTCCTGTATGACCTTTTGACCTATGGCGAGCGGATATCTGATGGGATGAAGTTTCCCAGTGAGTTTGATGAGGTGGCTGTGCAAGGAAAACTACCAGGTAGCATTCTGAGTTCTTTTGTTTATTTTGACGTTTGTATATACACTACAAAGGGTTGGTTGAAAATATTAATCTCTCGATTTTAATCAATTTCTAATTTTGATGAACCATTATCAATTCTTAAATCCCAAGAATCAATCTTTTAGTCTGTACTGTTTTCACTGGATGTGTGAACAAAACTTCACTAAACATTATTTGTAGTGTGCCTCCATCCGATAAATCACAATAAGCTTTTAAGCTGTTACTTTTGATATGAAACAAAGTCTCAGCTTTCAAATTCTGTCAATTTTAAGTAAATTCAAACAATAAATTTGGTTTTGAGAGTGTAAGGTGACTCTTTGTTTGCGGGGATCCAGCCAAGGAGTTTCACCTTGACAGTAAAGTACAATCCAGGAAGATTGTTGACTGAGTAAGAATTATATAAATTGGATGGAGTTTGTCATCTGACCCATCTGAAGTTTTTGTGAGATATCATTCACTTTTCACTTGTAGAGCCCTTTGTGGCCCTTTGTGACCCCAGCCCCCGGGATAACGGATGGAAATTAGCCTTCGGCTACAATCCGGTGTGTTTACATTCATGCATCATGTCTGTCCATTAACACACACTGTCCCTATCAAATCAAATCAAATCAAATAGAGCCTCTTACAGTATTATCAACACAAGGACGACACAAGTGTAATATAAGGAATTTTATTCACAAAAAGAGTAACTAACTACTAAATGAATGCTATGAAAGGATAAATAAGTAAAGTGCAATAGATTGATAAAAGTATTAAGAGTGGAATGTTATTGTGGCAGTTACATGTTAGGTGAAGACACGCAAAGGAAATATGCGTTGAAGGTGAATGTTCTTTTCCTGAAAATGGCGGGAACACACTTGGTTGTTGCTGCTGTTTCCGAATTCCCCAAATTTCCCTTCTTGCCGAACTTCCTCGTTTCTCTTTTTAGAGCTTCAGAGTCTTTTTACAACAACTTTCTGTCTGTCTCAAACAGTACCTATTAATCCTTCCTGAGCAGGAGCGAATTGCAAATTAGCACCTTTCTGACAGCGTTCTGATTGGCTTTTGTTGTGTGAGGTGGACACAGTATAGCCCCTCTTCCGGTGTGAGGGTTATTATTAGCTTAGTTTAAAATTCACCATTAGAACAGTGTCTTTAAGGATTTTCCTACACACAATTCACTTTTCAGTCCAAATCCAGATTAATCTAAGCATTGGGCTGAACACATAGCGTCAAAACATAATTGTGTAATGTTGAATTTTCACCCATGCATTCATGTATACCTTAATAGGCAAGTTTGTATACCTTGTTGTGTCACAAACAACACTCATTAAGTGTATACAGTCCTGTGAGCAGATATAGAGGATTTCCATTTTGTGCAATAGAAATATGTGTGGAGTATGTGAAAATCTGTGATTTATTTGTCTTTTTACCCACATGGCAAAACTTGTTTTTCCTAAAAGCCGGGACATACCAAGCCGACTGTCTGCAAAGTAGGGCCGTTTTTGAGCATCGTTCGGCTTGTTTTTTCAGTGTGTTCCGCACCATTGACTCTAGTCGGACGGCATGTTGAATCGGCGTTGGGCCGTCGGTGAGAGAGAAAACTCTGATTGGCTGTTCAACTTAGCGAATGAGTCAGTGCAAGAGAGTAAAAGCCAAACTGATGAAAGCGAGCAAAGAAATCAAGAAGGCTGTTATAATTTTACATCATCTTACCCGAGCATTCCAGTGCACAAGTATTTTCATAATAACAAAAGCCGACTGGAATGAATTGATCATTGTGATTGATATTCAAAATGATAAGCAAGTGCTGCTTTGTTTACGGTTTGTATATCTGCAGTCCTAGTTTCGGTTTCCCTTGAATGACAAAAATAGACTATTGATACCTGAAGTAATATTGACAGATATTTACTTATGTAGGCACACATGTCACCTTTAGTCCTTTTGGTATGTTCAAGCACAGCTTTTTGGCCAAGACACAGCTGATGCAAGGTGACGACACAGTCAGCTTTCCTCGCTGCTAGTTCTTTGACGTCAGTGTGTCCCAGGTTTAAGAGTCCTAAGGAGCTTACAATCATTCACACTTGTAGATAAGAATGAAGGAGGACAAAGCACTTGCTGTGATTGGGGGGTGAGGGGGTGGGGGGAATGCTAGTGTAATGTAATATGATATTTTAATTTGATTGTTAATATATAATAATATTAATAACTCTCTATAATCACTGATATAGATCCAGTTAAAGATTATGGCTGTTCTCCGTGGCCAGGGTTTGAGTCTTTGATGAGGGACTGTTTGAAAGAAAACCCTCAGGACAGACCTACATCTGCTCAGGTTAGACAACTGATTACATCTGAGAAAGAACAATTTCTGGACTCATTATAATGTGAATTTTCAGTGCAAACATTTGTGTCATTCAATGTGTCTACGTTTTAGGTGTTTGATCGTCTGAATTCTGCAGAGATGCTTTGTCTGATGCGAGAGCTGAACCTGATGAGTTTGCCAGGCGAGTGTTTCGCTGTCTCCAGTGCAGGTGGAGGTGCAAACAGAGGTACAAATACACGTGTGTGGATCGGGGGCGGCAGTAGTAGCCAGAAAGTGGGCTGTGTGACATCACTGGATCTGGAGACGGGGGGAAGATTAAGCCAGGTACTAAAGAGCTTTAAAAGACTGTTACCCCAACAAATGGCATGAATTATGAATACACATTAAGTTTTCTTGCTAAGTACTATTTCATCTAAACAAATGATTCTATCATCCTCATTTTATTGTTCTACAGTACATGTAATATTTATCATAGTTTTCAGTTAGATGTCAACCAGTTCACCCACAATCCTTTTTTAAAGGGATAGTCCACCCAAAAATAAATTCTGTCATCATCTGCTCACCATCTTGTCATTCCAAACCTATATGACTTTAATCTTCTGCAGAACATAAAAGATATTTTGTTCGTAACCAAACAGTTTTGGTTTTGTATATGATTTTTTGTCCATACGATGGAAGTCAATGAAAACCAAAACTGTTGGGTTACATAAAATTCTTTGAAATATCTTAAAAAGAAAGTCATACTGGTTTTATATGGCATGAGGGTGATAACATGTTGATAGAATTTTTATTTTGGGGTGATCAATTCATTTAACAGTGAAGTTAACTGTGTTCCCACCCTCTTTTAGGAGATTGACAGCAGTCCTGTCCTCTGCATGGTGATCATCAGAGCTCCAGGGTCATGCAATGACTGGTTAGTTGCTGGTACACAGTCGGGTTCACTCATCATCATGGACACGATAAACGCAGAGGTTCTGCACTGTCTGAAGAGTGTGAATGACTCTGTGACGTCATTGTACTTTCACACTGACCAGCAAAGGTGATTACATCTGAATTTCTGGATATGAAGTGACATGGCTGCTTGGATGATGTACCTTAAAATGAGAGAATGATGTTTCAATTTTTCAGATGCTTAAAGAATTACCTTTTGGTCGGGACAGCAAACGGGACACTAGTTGTTTATGAAGATTCAGTCTTGAAGGTATTTATCATGTATTATTTGTTATATATGTACGGTATAATACAGTTTTACAGATATAAAGGAGAATCATCTGAGAATGCCTTCTTTAATTGATGGTAAATTCTAAAAATATAATTGTTTAGCACTATTGCATACATTACCATTCAAAAGTCATTTTTAAAAAATAAATTAATACTTTTATTTAGCAAAGATGCATTAAATTGATGAAAAGTGACAGCTGTCAGAGTTTTGTTTAGTTTCATTGTGTTTCATTCATTTTTCTCCATATAGTGGGCTTCAATGGCCTCCAAACGGTTGAAGGTCAAAAGTACAAACAATCGCTAATTTTCTAAAACAAATTTAAGATTATATACGTTTTAACCATATATGCTCATCTTGAATATTTTGGATGACATGGGGAGTGAGTAAATTATCAGGAAAATTTAATTTGAAAGTAAACTAATCCTTTAAAGATTTTTGTGAGATTTCCTGCTTCAAGCTTCTTTGGAGAATATAAACATGACAACATTAAAGACATTTATAATATAACAAAAGATTTCCATCTCAATTTTATATATTTTTTTCTTCAAATAAAATATTTGTTTTTTTACATTTTTTTATTTATTTTTGTTCATCAAGAATCCTAAAAAATGTGAAAAAAATGTCCACAAAAATGTGAAGCATCACAGCTGTTTTCAACATTTATAATAAGATAAGTTTCATGAACAGCAAATTTCAGCAGATTTATTAGCAGATTACTGAAGGATCATGTGACACCGAACACTGGAGTAATGATGCTGAACATTAAGTTTTGCCATCACAGGAATAAATTATATTTTTTTAAAAATCAAATAATAAACAGTTATTTTAATTGTAATAATATTTTAAAAATATTAGTGTTTTTAAGTTGTCAAGTCACCTTTATTTATGTAGCGCTTCAGTGTTTCACTGATGATATGTTTTACAGCATTTTTGATAAAAAATGTAGCCTTTGTGAGCATTAAATACTTCTTTCAGACAGTTATGAAATTAATTAAAAGGGTTTTTTTTCTTTTTCAGAAGAACAATAATTCGACCCAACAGTCAGTGTAGTCATCAGATTCAAAATGTTTAATGTCAAAAAATAAAATACTGTAACAATCTAGTTTTCCACATTGTTTTTCAATAAAATATATATGGATTATATTAATTTTTGAAAAGCTGAAAATTCAGGTTTGCCAATACAGGAATAAATTATATTTAAGAAAAAAATCTATATTTTTATTAATTGTAATAATATTTCATAATATTACTGTTTTTGTTGCATTTTTGATCAAATAAATGCAACATTGATGAGTATAAGAAACCCCAAAACAGCACTTTGCCAGGTGCCTGATATATGGTACATTTTATGACTGTAGGTAAAGAATGGTGGTCCAGTGAAAACACTGCAAGTTGGTGATGTGAACACTCCGCTGATGTGTATCGGCCCATCCAATCACCCTCAGGAGCGCAAAGCGCTGTGGGCGGCCTGTGGCACCAGGGTGATCTTGTTCTCAGTGGAATACAACATCTATAGAAGCATAGACACCAAACCTAAACAGCTCCTCCCGTAAGTACCCCCAAACCTGCTGAAAACAAGCACAACTACACCTGTGAATGTAACACAATGAGCAGTAGGTTCAGTTTTTCTTCTTGTGAAAAAAAAAAAAAACAGCTTAAATTTACCTTTTCTGCTCAAGGTATATATACTGTATACAGTACACTACATGGCTAAAGGTATGTGGACACCCAAATTCCAAACTCAGAACCCTGAGTCTGACACCGTGTCTTCACTGGATGCGACAGCTTGAGGACACAGTTAAGGCGAACGTTCCAAATCCAGTTGTCCTGTTGTCAGAAGTAGCGCAAGCTCATGGAGTATATCAGAAATAGAACAGGGTTTGCGTCACACTGCTTCCAATGTAGATGCATCACTGATTATAATAGCTTCAATATACTTTTCACTAGTTGCGTCAGTAGCGTCCAATGAAGACATGGTATGGGAGTCAGGTAGAGGTATGTGCTAATACTGTAGAGTAACACAGCTTGATGAATCTACAAAATTAGCACTGGCAGAAATGACAGTTAGAGCTGCTTATCTCATGCCCAAAGAGGAAATGTCATGTTTAGGCACAGTGCGATTGTGTACAAGGGGCCTAACACAGAACCCTAAGGCACTCCCAGTTGGTTAGCTGATGGGAATTGGCCCTTTTGTTGATTCATGCAAGCAAAATGTAGTTCCTGTGATATCTAGATTATAGACAGATCATAGACAGTAGCTAAATGTCAAAGGCAGCAGACAAGTTTAGTAAGATTAGGACGGATAAATTGGATTTGCCTAAACGTGACATAAAACAAAACTGGTTTCTGGTTGGTTAAAGGATTAGTTCACTTTCAAATGAAAATTTCCTGATAATTTACTCACCCCCATGTCATTCAAGATGTCCTTGTCCTTCTTTCTTCAGTCGAAAATAAATTAAGGTTTTTGATGGAAACATTCCAGGATTTTTCTACATATAGTGGACTTCAAAGGAGCCCAAACAGTTAAAGGTCAAAATTACAGTTTCAGTGCAGCTTCAAAGGGCTTTAAACGATACCAGACGAAGAATAAGGGTCTTATCTAGGGAAACCATTGCTCAAAAAAAAAAAAATAAATAAATAAAAAATTATATATACGTTTTAACCATAAATGCTCATCTTGAACTAGATCTCTTCTTCTTCTTCTCTATAAGAATTCCAGCAGTGTAGACACTGCTAAGTGTATTACTGCCCTCCACAGGTCAAAGTTTGAACTAATTGTTATATTCTTGCACTAGCATATTGTATATGACAATTTAGTTCAAACCTTGACCTGTGGAGGGCAGTAATACACTTAGCAGCATCTACACTAATGGAATTCAAATGGAGAAGAAGAAGAGAGCTAGTTCAAGATGAGCATTTATGGTTAAAACGTATAAAATTTTAATTTTTTTAGAAAATGAGCGATGGTTTCTCTAGATAAGACCCTTATTTCTTGTCTGGGATTACGGAGAATGCTTTGAAGCTGCACTGAAACTAATTTTGACCGTTTGGGGTCCACTGAAGTCCACTATATGGAGAAAAATCCTGGAATGTTTTCATTAAAAACCTTAATTTCTTTTCGACTGAAGAAAGAAAGACATGAACATCTTGGATGACATGGGGGTGAGTAAATTATCAGGAAATTTTAATTTGAAAGTGAACTAATCCTTTAAACAGCCCCTTCCATGGAATTTCTTGGTGATGTTGTTCAGTTCTTAAAAGATGTTGATCTGTTTTTTTTAGGAAGCAGGGTCGAGTCAGCAATGATGCTTGTATATCACGGTTAGTGGTGGACAAACATGTGTATGTGAGTAAAACAAGAAGCCACACTGTGGAGGTCTGGGATAAGAAGACTGAGAGAATGGTGAACCTCATCGACTGCACGCAATTACTTGGGTGAAGTGGCACACACAATCATATAAGCCATTTGCACACTTTTTACTCCTTTTACACCTGCTATTAAAGGGTTAGTTCACCCAAAAATGAAAATAATGTCATTTATTATCCACCCTCATGTCGTTCTACACCTGTAGGACCTTCGTTCATCTTTGGAACACAAATTAGAATTAAGATTGCTGATGAAATCTGATGGCTCAGTGAGGCCTCTATTGAGAGCAAAGCCATTGAAACTTCAATTGAAACTGATTTTATCAAAAATATCTTAATTTGCGTTCTGATGATGAACGAAGATCTTATGGATGTAGAACGACATGAGGGTGAATAATAAATGACATTATTTTCATTTTTGGGTGTGCTAACTCTTTAATATCCGTTTCAGTGAGTCTGATCACAAGTAATTAGAACTACAATACAGTGTCCAAGTAGGGTCCAGAATGTATTGTGGCTGGATCACTCACACCACATCCAGAAGTAGTCAGAAACACATGTGACTAATTTTCAGTTGTAGTGTAATCTATTGTGTAATCTAATGTAATCTGGTACATCTTGGGATCCTGGTGCAACTTAGACTAGTTGTGAGATGAAAATGTAAATGTATATTTTGAAGGAACAGTTTCCCAACTTTTTGTACTTTGAATGTTTTCATGAAATTAGAGCCTCTTCCATCAAAATCCAAGGGGATGCATTTGAGACATATCAGTAGCTAGCATTAACAGCAATGTGCCTTGGTTGACCACTTGTGAACAGATCACCCCAGACAGATGTTAATAGTAGGTTGAAATTAACTTCCTAAACCTTACAATTTGTATATGTCCACAACAGTTTAAGTTCCACCAAAAAGTCCAAAGCCCAGGATGAGGACCAGCATAGACAAATGGTGCCATCTTTGGCGATTGTAAAAGCTCTGTTGGTCCAGCACAGTGGTACTCTGTGGATTGGGACCAAAACAGGACACATCTTGTTGGTGGACATCTCCAGCTGCCAGCTACTGCAGACCTTCAGCCCTCGCTGCGACTCTATACGCTGCATGGGCTCTGCAGTGCTTGGTACACTTTCTATTTCCTGTCTCTTCAGTTACATAGAAAGTGTCATACCACCTCACTAGTTGGTAAATAATTTGGCATCCCTTGTGAAAAAGAGGTGTACTTGTGATGTACTTCAAATAATTTGTATTAATTTTCCCCCCAAATATTACAATTTTTTTTAAGTTGTACTTGCAGACATAATAATATTAATGAAATAAAAGGCCACTTAAGTATACTTAAAAGAGAGTCCACTTTCAAAGACAATAGAAGTAATTATGAAATTATTACATACAAAAAAGTTCTGCAGATGTCAACAAAGTACACTAAAGTTCAGCTAATCACACTTAATATAAACTCTATTCATTTTAATTGCGTTAAATTCATTTAATACTTAAGTACATTATTGTAAAGGATTTCATTTCTGTAATAATTACTCATCTTTTAAAAAAAGTATGCTAAATTGTACTTCTTTTTCACAAGGAATACAGTTTAATATATAGTTTAAAGTGTTTTGTGGGTTTTGTTTGTTTTAAATTGAGCTACAATTGTTTTAACAGAATTAATGTCATACATACTTGTTTATGTTCTTGTGCAGAGACCCTAAACCGAAAGAATGTTGTTCTGGTATTGGGTAGACGGCAACGCATGCCACAAGACCAAATCAAAATGCAATTAGGTAAGAACATTTTAATAACTCCTTCAAAATTCCATAATGAAAATAAGGACGTATTTTTTAAATTATTATTTAATTTTCATTATTTTAATAAAATGTGTTTAATAAATAGATTTTTCTCTCTGAAGTCCATAATTTTAAAGGTGCCCTAGATTTAAAAATTTAATTTACCTCGGCATAGTTAAATAACAAGAGTTCAGTACATGGAAATTACATACAGTGAGTCTTTAACTCCATTGTTTCCTCCTTCTTATATACTGTAAAGTGTTACGTAACAGTCGGGGTGTACGCCCCCAATATTTGCATATGCCAGCCCATGTTCCCAACATTATGAAAGGCATTAGACAAGGGCAAAACGTCTGGATCTGCACAGCTGAATCATCAGACTAGGTAAGCAAGCAAGGACAATAGCAAAAAATGGCAGATGGAGCAATAATAACTGATATGATTCATAATAACATGATATTTTTAGTAATATTTGTAAATTGTCTTTCTAAATGTTTCGTTAGCATGTTGCTAATGTACTGTTAAATGTGGTTAAAGTTACCATCGTTTCTTACTGTATTCAAGGAGACAAGAGCCGTCGCTATTTTCATTTTTAAACACTTGCACTCTGTATAATGCATAAACACAACTTCATTCTTTATAAATCTCTCCAACAGTGTAGCATTAGCCGTTAGTCACAGGGCATAGCCTCAAACTCATTCAGAATCAATGTAAACATCAAAATAAACACTGTTCTTATGCGATTAGACATGCTGCATGACGAACACTTTGTAAAAATCCATTTTGAGGGTTATATTAGCTGTTTGAACTTTTTTTATGTTGTTTAAGGCAAGCTCGAGCTCTTGGGGCGTGAAGCACCAGTTTTAAAGGGCCACACACCCTGAATCGGCTCATTTCTAATTATGCCCCAAAATAGGCAGTTAAAAAAATGAATTAAAAAAATCTAAGGGGTATTTTGAGCTGAAACTTCACAGACAAATTCAGGGGACACCTTAGACTTATATTACATCTTTTAAAAAAAAAGTTCTAGGGCACCTTTAATACTAAGTTGTGTGGCAAAAACACTCTGACCCTTAGAATCTTAGAATTCTTTATATCAAGATCTTATTACATTAAAAGATCAAGGACATTTAGCTTCCATATTATTTCAGATGATTATACAGTATGATGATAACCTGTTGATGTTTACTGTGTTTGATGGTCTTAGCTGAGGATTCAGTGCTGACGGTGTGGAGTAGTTCACTTCCTCTTGAGGTCAGAGATCTGATCAGACACTGTGAGCTGCGAGACAAAATCACCAGCAAAATGAGAGAAACACTCCATAACTGAACACCTTCTCTGCGCATTGTCATCATTTCCTCTCATGCTCATGTAACATTACTGTTTATGACTTTTTAAAGTGCAGTCACTTAAAGGGTTAGTTCACCCAAAAATGAAAATTATGTCATTTATTAACACCCTCATGTCATTCAATTGAAATGACTGGATTTCACCTGCGATATTCCGCCGAGCAACGGTAAATGTGATTGCTACTTTGCTGTTATGAAAAGGGACCTGTGTGGAAAATGCATTTATCATGAAAGGTTAATTTTTTGCAGTCCAGGGAAACATTTATTTTTGTTACATCTCATACGTAGCTGTGCATGGATTTATTTGGATTATGGAAACTGATACACACCCTAAATGAAGTGGCAAGTACTTCAGTTAGCTTTATTATTTCAGCGTTATTATTTTGTAGTATTTATTTATTCATGAAGTCAGAAGAACATAGGAGACAGCCATACTTTATCAAAAATATCTCTAGTACCCCTTACACAAATGCATTGTGTGTTTTTGGCATTGTCTAGCACCACTGTTATAAAAAAGACTTAACCCTCTGGTGTCATTTTTCACTGAACAATTTTAGGTTTTTATTTATTTTTAAAAATTTTTTTTAGAATTTTTATGGTACGTAAGTTGGTAAAGGTTTTGAAACTTGCTATGTGAACACATACAGAGAGAGACACACACAAATCATGGGCATGATTTGAAAAGGTTAAATGTCCCTTTAAAAAATAGTCACAATTGTACTCCACGTGGTCAAAAATGAGCACATTGGAAATGGATGGGAAACAAATTTCATCTAGAGGAAACATTTGGTATTGCGCCCAAATAAAATCTTACTGAAAGCTAATTTTTTGAGATATAAACCTCAGATTTGGAACACAACATTTTAGATTTATGGATTTGATTTTCTCACGGTTTTAAAATAAAACATGTTTTGGAAAATATATATTTCATATAAAACTTGAAAATAGTATTTTTATTCAGTTTTCATAACAAGTGTGTTCTCATAACAAGTGAAATCTGTGCACCAAAGCATATATGACGGTTTAAGTTTGAACTGTAATTTTCAGGTCTATGCTCAAAAATGGTAATAAATGGATTATAACTACAGCATAAATATAATTTAGTACCATAAAATCCTCTAAAAATATTAAAAATATGAATAAAATAAAAAACGATCAATAAAATAATATTATATAAGAAACATTATCAAACTAAAATATAGTACATTCATTTCATTGAAATTTGTTTCATTCTTGACCATTTTTGACCACACCAGAGGGTTAATTGCCTAAACATTTTGAAGGAATTCTTACATTAATGTTAATAATGAAATATAAATTAAAATAATTTAAATTCCAGAATTGCCAATGAAGTAATTTATTAAATCTCTGATCATTTTAACTCATGCATGTTTAATTGTTTTCAAATCCTGAGCAATCCACCTTAAGCTATTCTAGTTACACTACACACTTTCTTTGACTTTTTATGAATTATAATTACATTAATTTTAATGACAGAAATAAGCTAGTGATTAAAGTTTTTAGTTTAATAACTTCATAAAGTTAAGCACAACAAAATGTAACTGGACAATAAGCCATAGATGAAGAATGAAGAAGATTTTTTTTTTTTTTTTTTACAAATATGACCTTTCACTGTTTTTTTCTCCCCAGAGTTGTGGGAATGCATTGTTATTGATAATTTCTGTTTGTATGTAGCATGCCGAGTATGTTTTTAATAAAGTTTTTGTCATTTTGTATGATGACACTTGTTCTTTTTCATTGTTCATTTCCCGTCATTGCAAGAAATACTTGTTATAACAAAATGTATTGTAATAAATATTAATAGAAATATAATTTGTATTAATGCTATTAAATATTTAAATAAATAATTTAAATTACAGTAACTGTATATCAAATAAATAGGGTGTTAAGAAATCAAGAAAAACAATATTTTAAATATTTAATACAACAATAACATTAAATTCTATCATTATTACTATTGAATATTAACATTAAAAATGTAAAATAGCACAGTAACAAATAAGATGGATATCAATTAGAGATGGTGTTCAGAAATCAAGAAACAATTTTATTAATTTCATTAAAACAGCTGTTTATATGTGGCGCTATGAATGTAATCTGGTTCAACAGAAAATGAACAGCTCAAGAAGATCACGTGCTAAGACCTTAGCTGTCCTGAAGTTGGTTATAAATAATAAATAAATCATAATTATAATAATTCAACTTTTTTAAAACTCTTCTCTCTATTTTAGTTGAATTCATTTGTCAGTGTGGTTATTCAAGTAAGAACCGGTGCTCTCACGTTGCACTTATTACTTTTCTTAGCGCTGATCGCATTGAACCAATCAGGACTGTTTGTGATTACATTAAAAAAAACTACATATATTTTGAGTGGATTCACATTTGTGTCAAATAAAAAATAATAATTTAAAAGCTAATTAAACGATTTCACCCTTAAGCGTTAAAATGATCATAATAACAAAACATGTCCATATTTGAATGCGTCTCAGAGGAGGATTGGTCTTTATCAGCATAAAAAAGTTATTTATTATGTTCAACCCTGCATCCCAAAATGTGCATACTATCCACCCTATCCGCTTTAAATAGTACTGAATATTACTAATGTCACATACTATTTAGGATGGATAGTATGCACATATGTTTATTAGCCATTAAGCGCCCCCTGGAGGAAGTACAACTTTATTATGCCTCTTAGGAAACAGAGCTCAATGACCCCGACCCGCCCCTTCGTGATCATGTGACACAAACAGACCTCTATCTGGCCATGTACGTCACACTGACACACTTCATGACAGCAGAGGTTATATCACACTTATCGACGCTAAACTTCATCAACTTCATCATTTATGAGACCAGCAGACACTGACACTGGCATGAAACCTCTGAAACCTTTTATTCTGCTCAGCTCCTAGTGTTAGATTCGCTTACTGACAGAGAAATCGATTTTAGAGGAAACTCGGACACAGAGTTCTAGTAAGTATGTCTGCCATCATTCACAGCAGCGCATGTGTAGTTGAGTAATACAACTGGACTGTTATACCTGTCGTTCTGAAGAAAATATATGACACTTAGTGTAGTTTTAGGCCTTGCAATGATTACTAATTATATCCGACAGCACTTTGCCACTACTTTATTTGTATTTGTGGCGGTATATAGTAATACTGTAGTCTATGTGTGTATTTAATGTGGATTATTATTATTTTTCTCATCAGATCTGCTTTTAAATATGTCCTGTTCATGTAGACCTGCAGCGAGAGTGATTATAAAGTCCGTTCATAAAGGTGAGTGAACCATCAAAACTCAAAAAAGTACAAATAACTATGTGAACTGTTAAAGTACATTCAACATAGGCTCTGAAGCCAATTTTTAGTTCTTAGAATTTTTAAAGTTTGTTATTGACAACCAGGATTTTTTAGGGTGTTTAAAAAACGTTTGTGTAAAGTTTTGGGAATGTTATTTTATGGTTGTAAAAATAATACCTAAAAAAAAAAGAAACAAATACTAATGTTCTAGAAACATTCTGTGTTTACTGGGACATAGGTTATATCAAAACCTAGTGAGCTGTCTACCTAGCCAGCATTTTTGCTAACATAAAATAGACAGTTTAATATGTGATTCATCATGTGTGCCTAGAATGTTATATTATTTGGTTCCACATTTATTGTTGAAATCTCAATATGAAGTGTTTTTTGGGTATTATAATAATGTTTTAGTGTTCAAAAAAGCATTTTACCAGTTATGTTGTGTATTGAATCACAGTATTTTGGGGTATTATTGTGCTCAGCCATTGGATTCAAGTATTTTGGCCATTATCACATTCAAACATTTTGCACACTAGTCGCACTCAAATATTCAGTACAAACATTTCAATATCACTGACATGCATGAATATTTAATTTGAACCTTTTTATCAGAATGTGCTTGTTCAAGCATAACTGGCCTGCTCGAAAATTGCCTATGATAGCCACAAAGCCATCTAGATAGACAGCTCTACAGCCAACACAATAAAAATTAACAGACAGTCTGTTATTATGTTGGTCTACTATTTAAGCTTTTTCTTCTTCTTCTAAGTCTAAATTTTAAACTCTTTAAACTCAGACCTTCAGACTGTTCTGACTTAGTGTGCTACATCTTTTCTAACTGCTCCGACTTACAATTTTCATTAAACGGGATTATCAAAACTATGAAAAGTCCCATAGACTTGTACCCCCGGTTTCACAGACAAGGCTTAAGCTAGTGTCAGACTAAAATGCATGTTTGAGCTGTTTTAACTGAAATCAACTTGCACTGGTATATCTTAAAATGTCTCCGTGACATTGTTTTGTCTCAAGATCAACACCAGTAATGTTTTTTTCTAGTGTACATTTATAAAAGCTACTTAAGGTCCAGATTGACTAACATCTTGCGGCAGTGCAAACCCTCTTTAGGCATTAAAAAACTACTATCAGGATTTACTAAAAAAAAAAGCGCTGAAAAGGCGTGGACAGGGTTATTTTTGTGGCTGACCTTATTACATATGCATTTGTCGGCGTTTCCCTTTCAGATGCAAAATTTATAGGAGGAGAGTATTTAAATGAATCACGCAAGGTGATTTACTAAGGTTTGCGCTCATCAATTTATTGGTGTTTGTGCCATTATTTAACGCCCCAAAAAGCATGTCTTACACCAGATGCTAACTGGTAGATTGTGTTGGCCATTATGAAAATGATCCGGCTGTGTCTGTGTTCCTTAATGTGCGCGTCGTCAATAGATCACATGCAGAGCGTTCCACTCCCATCTGCTTTTTTTTTGGAATTGCGCTCTAACGGTAATTTGCCCTTTTTAATAAATCTGTTCCTAAATATCCTAAATGAACTAAGGCCTAATCCTGGCTTAGGCTAAGCCCTGTCTGTGAAACCGGGCCATAGAGTATTTAAGCTATCACTAGCAAAGCTTAACATGCTACAACATGTTAGCAACATGTTAATTCATGCTATCAGCATGCTAAAACATGCTAGCAATATGTTAAATCATGTTACTTCATGATTAACATGTTAAAACATGAGTTGCATCCCAAACGATGCACTATACACTATGGCTATGCACTTGTACACTATGTACTTATGCACTATGTACTCATCCATGTAGTGCGTGAATTGTATAAGGTTATTTTGTCATTTAACATCAGAGTCTGACGTCCCAATTCGCGTACTTGTGCACTATTCTATGACGTTTTAAGTATAAATAGTGCACAAGTACGCGAATTGGGACGCACCTATGCTAGCAACATGCTAATTCTTGTTAACTGTGTGTTAAAACATGTTAAAGCATGTTAATTCTTGCTAGCAATGTGCTAAAACATGCTAGTAATAGGGCTGCACGATTTATCGCACCATACGAAAAATAACATTGAAATTGATTCTTAGTGCGATTATGAAATCGCAAAGGCTGCAATTTTAATTTTTCTATGCGCAGCTTGTCAATGAAGTATGGCTCCAAATGCTAATCCCTCTGAAAGCACTGCACTGTTTGAGTCGCTTATAATGTACATTTGAAAAAGCAACTTTCAAACTTTCAAGTTTATAAAACTTTCAAACATCTTTCCAAACATGAGAAGCATTTATTAACATCTTGTCCAACAAAAGACAACATTTAATAACATGTTTTACTCCAAACTCACTTCATAACGACAGTTGAGCATCTTTCTGTGAGATGATGTGGCTTCTTATACAGAATAAAGCGGTCGTGTGTTTATTAGTCATGTTTAATCAATCAGAGCGTTTCAATCTTCTGTTTATTCAGCTACAGCGATAGTATGAAGCCCATAGGGATTTCCTGGAATGACGTATGTTATCTAATTCTACGGCAGGGCATATTTGGAGTTTCCGTGCAAGAGCGCCCTCTGGCTTTCAGATGGAGAAGCAGTTACTCCTAATCACGAGTCATACAACTCTGACAAGCTGTGCATAAAATAATCACAGCCTTTGCCAAATTGCATGCAGATTAATCATAATAAATTGTGCAGCCCTATTTAGCAATATGATAAAACATGCTGGCAACGTGTTAAAACAAGTTGGCAACATGTTAATTCATGTTAGCAACCTGTCAAAATATGCTAGCAAAACATGCTAATTTATGTTAGCAATGTCCCAAAACACAGTAGCTCCTCACTGCAGAACACAAGATCCAGGATCCATCCAGGGGGTGGAGATGGGTAGGTTTAGAGATATGTAAAGTGGGAGGAGTTGAATCTGGATCCAACCTCGCCCCCTGGATCTTGTGTTCTGCAGTGAGGACCATCTCCTAAAATATGTTACTTCATGTTAGCAATGTATTAAAACAATGTATTCATTCTTTCACTTTCCACTTTCACTTTCCTTCTTTTCAAATTTAAAGCTTATAAAACTTTCAAACTTTCATATGGCTTTGTCAAACAAACATCAAAGTATGCCTACAAACTTTTCAATCTAGTTATTATAATTCTTTCATACATTAATTGCTACCAGTCTTTACATCACAGCATTAGTGGTGTTTCCTAATAGTGTCCAATTTTATTGATTTTGTTTGTTGTTTTCGTGATTATGGTTTTATGACCTTTGTCCATGTTTGAGGTGATGATTGTAGCATCAATAACAAACAAGTACATGATATTACAATGTTGTTTAAAACGGTGGTACTCCTTGTTAAAGAGAGATACACTTAATAATACTTAAAAAAAAAAGAGTACTTATTTTGGAAATAACATACTTTTAAAAAGAATGTGTGAACTAAATGTAATGTTTTTGGACACTTATTTGCATGTTATTTACAATTAAATCAAAATGCATTATTAAAATGAAAGTGTGCTCTCTTTAGTACACTTAAGTGGCCTTTTATTTCATTATTATTATATTATCTATCTTTACTTTAAAAGTAAATATACTTTTAAAATTTGAAGTACACTGCAAATACACATTCAGTGCACTTAAGCGCACTTCTTTTTTTTACAAGTGGTTCTATTTTTTAGTGGCAAATTCAAGAATAATCTAACTGATTTAATTGTTTGGTGTTTTGTGTATGTTTTTGTTGTAGGTTTCTCTCGTTCACATGTTCAGCTCTTCAGCCTCACTAGACCAGTGTGTGATGAAGTTCATCTACCTCGGTTCATGCACAACAGATCATTTTCACAAACAGCAGTGTGTTTCGCCTCTAAAGAAAGTTCACCCAGAGATGGTGATGGGGGAAAGGTACATTTCATTGTTACATTATTTTATGTGAATGTTTGTTGGAAGTGTAAAATATGTATAACTACTGATGGTGCCATTTTGCTGTTTGCAGAAGGGTGTAACTGAGGCTGGTGGAAAGCGGGCGTCAGGTGGTGGGGGTTCTGGGAAAGGTGGCAGTCAGCTGAGGTGTCCGAAATGTGGAGATCCTTGTACACATGTGGAGACTTTTGTGTGTAAGTATTGCTCTTTCCACCTAGATTCCACATTAGCATTCAATTTCTATTCAATTGTGCATTTACAGTGTTGCCATTTTAATCAATAAGAGTGGCCACCATAAAGAAAAGTCTGTCAAAAGGAAGGAGAAATCTAGTTTAAAACACCATGTGCCATGTTCTCAGAAATACCTGTTTGTTGGTTTTAAATGATTTTGTAAAATGTTCATGCCATTTTTAAGAAAAGTTAATGTTATGTAACTATGAAGTAAAAAGTAAATCATAATGAGAAAGCAGGACCTCTTGCATCCTGGATGCCTATAATTTCAGCAACACTTCTGTCACATCTCTCAATGATATTTCATCTCCCGTCGTAATCATCTTAAAATATCTGTAATTATGCATGTTCAATGGAAGGAGGCGGCAACCGGTAAACGCTCAACGTAACTTTAATAATGATAAACATAAACAACAAAGCGAAAGTAAAGCAGCAACCCTTCACGATCGACTGCCGCGTAAAAACATAATAAAACAACAACATAAAGTCCAGGCCTGGTGGTCTCTCATCTTGTACTGCTGTCACTCCTCCTTTTATCCTTATGGAGCTCCTCCGTGAAACTTGAGGCCCGTGTGGCACGCAGGTGATGCTCATTAGCACTCTTGCCTCCGGTCTTGCTCCGTTCCCATGGCTCTCGGCCCCGTCCTGCTTGCCATAATGCACAGTATCAACAAACTCATTAGTAGTAGTATTGTTGACGTTGCACATTTCCATAGTTGTTCTAAAATGAGGAGGCAAATTACTCAGTTTTTTTGTTTTATAATATATATATATATATATATATATATATATATATATATATATATATATATATATATATATATATATATATACAGTACAGTCCAGTCCAAAAGTTTGGAACCACTAAGATTTTTAATGTTTTTAAAAGAAGTTTTGTCTGCTCACCAAGGCTACATTTATTTAATTAAAAATACAGTAAAAACAGTAATATTGTGAAATATTATTACAATTTAAAATAACTGTTTTTTATTTGAATATATTTCACAAAGTAATTTATTCCTGTGATGGCAAAGCTGAATTTTCAGCATCATTACTCCAGTCTTCAGTGTCACATGATCCTTCAGAAATCATTCTAATATGCTGATCTGCTGCTCAAGAAACATTTAATGTGTACAATGATACAAAATATTTGTGTACAATTTTTTTTTTTCAGGATTATTTGATGAATAGAAAGTTCAAAAGAACAGTGTTTATCTGAAATCTAATCTTTTGTAAAATTATAAATGTCTTTACTGCCACTTTTGATTGATTTAATGCATCCCTGCTGAATAAAAGTATTCATTTCTTTAATTTCTTTAAAAAAAAAAAAAAAATAAAAATTCTTACTGACCCCAAACTTTTGAACAGTAGTGTATAATGCTACAGAAGCTTTGTATTTCAGATAAATGCTGTTCTTTTGAACTTTCTATTCATCAAGGAATCCTGAAAAAAAAAAGTACACAACTGTTTTCAACATTGAAAATAATCATAAATGTTTATTGAGCAGCAAATCAGTATATTAGAATGATTTCTGAAGGATCATGTGACACGGAAGACTGGAGTAACGATGCTGAAAATTCAGCTTTGCATCACAGGAATAAATTACTTTGTCAAATATTTTTAAATAGTACCCAGTTATTTTAAATTGTAATAATATTTCACAGTATTACTGTTTTTACTGTATTTTTAATTAAATGAATGTAGCCTTGGTGAGCAGACGAAACTTCTTTTAAAAACATAAAAAATCTTAGTGGTTCCAAACTTTTGGACTGTATATATATATATATATATATATATATATATATATATATATATATATATATATATATATATATATATATATATATAATATGCAAATACATTACAGTAACTTGAAATTATCATTGAAGACCAGCAATAATAATTTTCATTTTAATTACATAATAATGGCAATATATACATGACAAAGTCAGACATGCCCCTTTGCCAGCTGTGATGCCTGGTTACTGGTTTAAACTTGGCCCAGGTTTGTAAAAGATTTTTGGGTCAGCACACCTTAATAGCTTCAACAATTGATTGCCAATTAAGTTTAGAATACAATGAACCAATCAGAACCCAGTTTAGTTCAGATAGCTGCTAATGGTGGATATTTTGATGAATTGAAAATTTAAGTTTTTTTTCAATGTATATACTGTTTATATAATAAAATATATAAAAGTTAAATAAACATTACATATATTTTTGTGTTACCATTTGCTCAAATAGCAAAAGACAAATCCCACAGTAGTGTTTTCACAATTTTGAAAAAGAGGAAAAAATAGAGAGAGATTGATAACGACAGTCAGAAGAGAGAAAGAAGTCAATTTTACCGTCACTCCCTGTATTAGGAACATCCTTACAGCAGCGTTAACTATTATTTTATTTTATTTTTTATTTGATGCAAAGGTAATATAATACAAAGTAGAGTGTTATAAATGTTAAAAATTTAAAATCTAAAAAGAAAAAAACTTAAGAAAAATGTAAGATTCTGAAGTTAAAAAATCACATCACAGTCTGTGGAAAGGGTCCATACTGTAGGTACTGTTCACAAATGATCTCTCAGTCGTCATTGTGATTTCAGGACACTTGTACCACCCTCACATTTTCAATGTTTTTACCCTAATAAAAATAAAAATAGAGATTTTAAACCCATATTCATCATATAATAGATGTATTTGAGTCATTAAAAATGCAATTAATTCATAAAATGTATCTTTTAATGAATAGATAGAATAGATGAATAGATAGACCTGGACGTTTTGTTTTTGTTTGGATTTTGGATTTAGACCCAGTGTTAATAGGGAACCTGCAAAGAATTAGTAGTGTTTTTTCTAGTTGTTGTGTTTATCATTAAGAACAATAACCCACCATTCAAGCAATTGCCACCCCGAATTGGCGCCAATTTGAAAGTATATAGTCTATTGGCACTGAGCGTTTTCTGTTCATTCCTATGGAAGCTCAACTTCCATAGGAATTAATTGAAAACGCTCGCTCCGCACCATTATGAATGCCAGTGCGTCCTTGCGCATTTTACTTTCGCTTTATCTCGAATTAGCGATTTAAAAGCAAGGTGCAAAAGAGGGGGACACCCCCCATTGTTGTCACATGTCGATTAACCGGTGGGAAAATTTCCTCACTGTCACAACCCTAAATTGTCTATGCTATTAACTTGTGTTTTTACCTTAACTGAACGACTGTCTTGTATTTACTCCATACAGCCTCCACACGGTTTGTGAAATGTGAAAAGTGCCATCATTTCTTTGTGGTTCTGTCTGAGACTGACTCCAAGAAAGGTTTGAATAAGGAAGCAGAGAGCTCTGAGCATGTTAAATTTGCATTAGCTCAGAAACCCCCTCCGCCTCCTAAAAAGGTACAATTCACATCATACACAATGTTGCTATTATTATTATTATGTTAACTTAATCTTTGAGTAAATTAGATCAACTTTTTGAAAGTAAACATCTCAAAGCCAGTCCTGTGACAACAGTTTCTTAGAATTGGAATCTTGGAAATGCAGTAAACAACTCTTTACATGGGCTTCTGTTGTCTCAACGTCTTTAGATTTATACCTACCTCGACAAATTTGTTGTTGGCCAGTCATATGCGAAGAAAGTGTTGTCAGTTGCTGTCTATAATCATTACAAACGGATCTACAACAACCTCCCAGCAGTGGGCCGACAACAAACGGAAGCAGAGAAACAGAGTTCCCTTTCTCCCAGAGGTTTGTATTTTATCATGATCTAGTATTTACTCATAAAATCAATATATAAAAGCTATCAAAATTGTTATATGGTGATATCTGATGCATTAACTGATGCAGTTACTGCAAAAGATTACCACTTATTTAGTCTTTTGACTACAGTAAATCAGTGTGGGTCTTAAAAAGGTCTTAAAAAGTCTTAATTCACCCTTACTCGCATTAAGGCCTAAATGGGTCTTAAACCAGAGCCTAAAGTCTTAGATTCAAAGTCATTGCTTTAAAGGGGTGGTTACTTGGTTTTTTTCTAGGCTTGATTGTGTTTTGGGTGCACAGTTTAACATGTCTTAATGCTTCGTTTTTTTTTAAATGCTGTATTTTTCATATATTTTATCTTAATTCTACACCTCAGTTTCCACTGTCATATGAACGGCTCGTTTGACTTCCTGCTTCTATGAAGCCACTCCCTCCGACATACGCAATGTGCTCAGATTGGTCAGCAGGTTGGTAACTGGCCCAGTCTGTCATGATTCGCTGAAGCGTCCGGAAACGCCACGCCTCTTACCATTCGTAGTTACGCGCTTAGGTGGAAAGTAAATAATAGCGCCTATATTGCTGTATATTAGCGCCTATATTGCTGTAAATTGAGCCAAATCAGACCCAGATGAAGAGGGTCAGGCCGAACCTTTCCAATCGCAGCTTTTAAAGGACGTTTATGAATGGTATTTAATTTAGTATTTGTGTCAAAGTGTTTAGATGCTGTCACTGCTGTTTGTTAGCTTTCAATATACAGTTTTATCCTGATTTAAGATTTACTGTTGCCGAATACATGACTGAGTAGTCGCATTTTTGTAAAGGTATCTTTTAATTTATAGCATGAACAACTGTTTGTCTATGAACATAGAAGTTTGTTGGTGTTTGTTGCACTAGAACTTAGCTAACTGGCTAGCAGAAACAAGTTGCTCTTTGTATATGTCCCTGATGCATTAAAAATAGCAACAGAACTATAACATTACGTTTAAAAGACAATAAAATGTACTTACAGTTTGGGGCTGATAAACAACTGCTTCTGCTTTTAAAGTGGGAACTGCTTCATCTTTCAGTAAAAGTCTTTGTGTAAATCCAGCATTAAACTCATGTAGATTCTGGAAACTGTCTTCAGCACCGTATCCAGTGTAGAAAATATCACAGAATATAATGGGTTCTATATCTTTTGACGCGTTGCGTCGCGCAGCTCGCGTTCGGTGTAAACAACTCATCCGCTTCCATTATGGTGTGCCACATGGCCTCGCCCACTTTGTTGCGTGTTCCCGGGGGCAGTGTTTATGTTAATAGCAAGGGTTTATGATGTCACCAACCCGGGAAGAAGCTCGTTGTAGTCCAAACCGCCCGTTTTTGTAGGCAATAAACTGCCATAACTTTAAAAGACAATATCTCCGTGTGCATTGAACTTTCAGCGCTGTAACTTTGCAGATACTGTTTATGCTCAAGCAGCAACATTACACAATAACTAAAGTTAAAAAAATGAAATCACATGCAACCACCCCTTTAAATGTTGCATGCACTGCAACAAATGAATATCTTCCTAAGTATTTTTTTTCTGTTTTCCAATACAAATATCTAACTATTTACTTGAGATGCAAATGTAAAATAAAGTTTTGAAAAATGTACCAAAATTAAGTGAGTTTGATTATAACAAGAACAAGTATTTGTCAATGAGTTTTGAAAAGGTCTTTATTTTTATTTTTCACAAAGGTCTTTTTTTTTTTTTTTTGCTTCGCTTCAGCTATTAAAAAGAGACATTCACTCTGCATGATCCACTCATGCATTGCGTGTTTGTGCATTTTAGGGGTGGAGCAGTGAAGGGAAGGGTGCATTTGTTTGGGTCGATTTCAAATATTAAATGTTTCTCAGAAATCGCTTACTGCACCTTTTTAAAAATCTTTAGACATTTGCACTAGAAAGCAAGACACTGAGAAACTACTGAGAAAGAACATCAATTTTTTGCAGTGTGATGCAGTAAAAGATGTTTCCATATTCTAGTGGTTGGGAGCAGAGAAATTCAAGCTAGTTTTTATTTGTAAAATTAATTAAAAAGTAATGGAAATCTTTTAAAACATATATTTTCAAACTCTAAAGTGTTGCTAATACAACTCATTATTTCTCCCTAGACAGTTACATTTAGAAAACGTATTGATGTAGTTTTCCCCTTAATTTATTCCTTAAATTTTCTTTACTTGGTCTTAAAATTTAAAAAAGAATTACCTTCATAAAACCTGAGTATATTGATTTGCATTGGAAAAAAACAAATGTATGACAATCATCATTTTATATCAAACCAAACAGTCATTCTAACAAACCAGGACAAATCTGGTTAAAATGTTTTCTATCCTGTTTTTCAATGACACAAGAAAAAACACAATTGTGTTATTGTCATTTATACACCAATATAATGATGCATGTTAATACATAGCAATACTTACATATACTAAAACAAAAGCATCACACAGACTTCCATTAACATTTCTGAGTGATGTTGCAAACAAATCTAAGTAAAATTGCGATATTTGACTGTTGCTAAATGTTAGATCTCCATCATAATCATAACAAATATATTTGTGTATATATGTTACACAATGATGTTTCTGATGATATAAGCTTAAGTAACTTTAAAAAAAAAACAATTTGGAAAACTAAATTAGGCTGTAACTAATGATTATTTTTTCAACTGATTAATCTGTCGATTATTAATTTCATAAAATAAATATTGACAGTGTTGGGGAGTAGCGACACTACTAGCTTAACTACATTTTTCAGTAGCTTGACAGAAGCTCAGTTACTTTTTCCAGTAGCTAACTACTTTTTCCAGCAAGTGTCACGACCAAAAGCTACATTCCATTTAAGCTCTGACGAGTCACGAGCCTGTAATGCAGTGAAGCAGCGCAGTGTCTTCCTACTAGATCACAAACTAAATTTGTTCATTACCGCCACCTGTTGTTATATCACGCAACGTGCGGCTTTACAGTCCGTCCACTGACAAGAGATTGTCTGATGATTATGTAAAGGACGTACATGAGTGGATATTTCACTTGAGTCAGCTGTAAGTTATGTAAACCAAAGATTAAAACGCTGTCTAGTGCCTACGTCGAGGACTTAAAGCACATACAGTAGGTGAATAATAGCCTATTTAAACTGATTAATTATCCTGCACTGTATATATCAAATGTCTATTTCTGATTTAATTACAAATGTCTATTTCTGATTTAATTACAAAGATGACCCGCCATGGTTTAGTCTGTCCCACCACAGTTTTGAAGATCACTTATCGGACAGAAAATAAATTCGTGACACAGTGGTGTACTTATCACATTGCAAAGGCTGGTTGCGGTGGGATTCCAAGCAATTTGCACTGTGTTCACACAAGCAGCTCATTATTGGCATCTCAGAGCAGTTCTGTTCAAAGTAAGTCATTTTTGCAATATTACTTGAAATTGATGAAGTAATATTGATAATGTTGAACTGATAAAAGACTATTTATTAGGTGCACTGAAAGGAATAAAATTAATATACATCACCTGTGCACGAGGTAGGGCCTTAAAAACATCAGCCAATTGTTTGCGCGATCATCACGTAAACGATTGGCCCTCTGGCTTGTCAATCACTGCCGTGACATTCCTTGTGAGAGACGTGCACGGATTGGCTCTCTGGCTTGTCAATCACTGCCATGACGTTCCTTGTGAGAGACGAGCGCGGCTGCACGCTCCAGTAACTTTCCACACTCCACAGGCGCTGCATGCAATGTTTTTGTCCGGAGACAGGAATATCAACTGCAGATTATGAGTTACCTCCGAAATCCACTAACACGATACAGCGAATGCCAGTTGTAAACACTCGTGTTCCAATACTCGAGTGCACGAGTTTTGGGAGGCGTTCCCTCGAAAGGAGGGGGGGGTTGTTCTTACGCATGCGCTCATTTCAAAAACTCAGTAACAGTCTTTGGTTTCTTAGTCGACGAAAAAATCGTCTTTATCACCTTTAAGTTGTATTGTAGCTAACTACTTGAACTACTAGCTTGAATGTAACTTAACTTCTTAAAATTATGAGTAGCTTGTAGCTTGTCAAGCTAAAGTTTCAGTAGCTTCCCCAACACTGAGCATTACTCAGTGCATTACACTGATTCCTCAGTGTCACATGATTCTTCAGAAATCATTCTTATTTGATGCTCAAGAAACATTTATCATCATTATCAATGTTGAAAACAGTTCTGCTGCTTAATATTTGTGTGGAAATTATAATACATTTCAGGATTCTTTAATGAATTGAAAGCTCAAGCAGCATTTATTTGATTTTTGTAACAATTCAAAAGTGTTTACAGTCAGTTTCCATCAATTATATGCATCCTTGCTAAGTATAAATTTCTTCTGAATCCTACTCTAATCCTAAAATCCTACTGACCCGAAACTTTTAAATGGTAATGTAACAGATAAAAGCTGAAAAATATGGAGATATATTTAACACCATACATTCTCTAGTCTCCAGCTCACTGATCTGTTTAGTGGTTTTGGGGTCTGCATTGTTTGTCATTGTCCAGTAGTTTATCTATAGTGTTCTAGGCACCTAAAGTTGACTGTCCCTCTCTCTGTAGAATTAGAGATCAGAAGACGTGAAGATGAATACCGGTTTACAAGTAAGTGATTGTTTTATATACTTCACTTTTACATAAAGTAATGTAAAGTAAAGTAGTGACCCTCTTTTAAAGTTTGTTTTGCTTTGTTGTATAAACAGCATGACTCCACATTTATGTGTACACATATCAACCATCTGTGCTTGCTTTGTGCCGGCCACTTCAGGATCATTTGGGATCATTGCTGACCTCCATAAAGTTGGATAAAGTGTCACAATGACCTAGTTACTGTCTGTGCTTGGCCAGCACATAGTCTCTGCCCATTCTGATTTCACTCTGGGAATTCTATCCATTTCCTTCTTATTTATAGTTTGGATGTGGGCCAGTAGTAGGCCTGCCGGTCTGGCTGATACTGGACACGTCTGGAAACTAGGCCAATCTGATGACATAATTATAGTTTGTGTAATAGACAGGCAGCCTAACTTATGAAATGAAGATAGGTGTTAGCTCATGTATAAAAGTGACTCTAAATTTATGAAAATTAGATTCTTAATTAGAATCTTTATTAAAGGAATTGTTTGCCCAAAATTAATAATTGTCATTTTTCCTTTCCATAAAATACAATTAGATATTTTCTTAAATGTCAAAAAATGTTAAATATTTTTTCCCCCCTCTAAAATAACAGCACATTCCATACTTGACCAAAAGTAAAACTTTGAGGAAACAAAACCTCAGCCACATCTGTGCTGGGTTATTTCATATTTTTAGAGAAGGTTTCCGGGCAAAAGAAGTTTGACAGCAAAATTCCTGTGGAGTCATGTTACTTTTTTTGTGTTTAAATAAATAGCAAATGCTTTACTGGATTGAGATGAAGTGAAGTTGTGGTGCTGTTCTTTCAGAGCTGCTTCAGATTGCTGGCATCAGTCCCCATGGCAACGCTCTGGGTGCGTCTGTTCAGCAGCAGACCAATCAGCAAGCTCCTCAAGAAAAAAGGGGCGGGGACGTGCTTGACTCTGCTCACACTGATATTAAACTGGATAAAAGCAACATTGTGTTGCTGGGACCTACTGGATCAGGTTAGTACAGGTTTTCCACATAACACGTTATAGCACCATCTTGTGGTCATAGCCTCTTGTAGACGTCCCAAAGTGATGAGGATCTGCCATTTACAATTTATATTAACAGCTGCCTAAACTTGAATGGATACTGATAAATATTTATCAGATTTATATTTTACTGTGAGCCTCATGAAAATACCAAGAATTTCACTCCATAAATAAAAATGTTTTGAAGCATTAATGAACCATTTTCCTAATAAAAAAATTTAATATTGTGCCTTTACATTGTAGAATGCATTGTAAGTTAAAATTGTAAGTATATATCAAGGTAGTATTTGTTGTACTAAAGTTAATTCATGGTAAAGAAAAGAACAACTTAAACATTGTGCTGGACAGGAGTTGTACTGCAGTAATGATAACAACAACAACCACAAAAAAAGCACAAATATTCAAATCGTTTCACGGTGATAAGACATTGAGACAAAAGAAATGCGCTTGCTTTTATGAGAAATCTTATATTATCTTAACTTTTATCTTATATTTTGGGGGTGAAATATGATCCGGACATTTATTTATGTATTTTATCCTTTTATATAGCACTAGTATTAAAGACAGAACAAGAACAAGGCTGCTAAGTGTCATTCTCTAATCTCTATGAGAGAAAACCTCAAAACTAGTGTTACATTATCAGCAAAGTGCCATGTCTGATTTAAGAAATTATCAAATGAATTAAATTTGATCATTTTGATGTGTATTGAAACTTTTAATCTTGAGATTTTGTCAATCTTGACATGATATTTTTCACATTAAACCATAGGTAAAACCCTGCTGGCTCAGACTCTGGCTAAATGCTTGGATGTACCCTTCGCCATCTGCGATTGCACCACCCTGACCCAGGCGGGATATGTAGGCGATGACATTGAATCTGTTATTGCCAAACTTCTGCAGGACGCCAACTACTCGGTCGAGAAAGCCCAGCAAGGTCAGACTCTCAGACTTCACAATTTCAAACACTTTATCTTAGGGGCCGTCTACATTACACCATTTTCAAATAAAAACGGAAAACTGTTTATTTGTTTTGGCCGTTCAGTTACAACAACGCCATTTTGGAGGCCTGAAAACAAAACCTGTTGAAAATGTTTCAAAATGCAAGTTTTTGAAAACAAAACCATTATCATATCCGTGTAAATTACAAAAAAAGCAAATTTGTGTAAACTATGAAATCACGCGCATGTGTATTGCGTGTTCAGTCTATAGACGTGTATTGTTTCTTTACAAAGTCACATTGCCAACTACTGGCCTAGCATGCATAATACAGCATTTTTAGTCATTTTCACGGATCTGTGTCTCTAAAGTGTCACTGATTTGATTGGTGTTCAATAGAGAAGGTATTTCAAAAATGTGTGCTGGTATACCATAAAATATATTTTACTGTAGTAATGAATGGTTTCATGGAGCTGAAGATGGCCAGACTGATAAAGTAATTTTGTAACAATGTACATTATGTTCTGTATTCCTATGAAGCAAACATCCTACTGCACACTGAAATAATGCCACCAAAATATATAACAACATCATTTAATAAGCAATGTCATATACTTTCATTATGAGGAACAGAAGTTGACTAATATGCGTTGACTAATAAAAACCTCCGTGCTTGACCTTTAAACATTTTGCTTCCTCTTTCTAAATGATCTGTAGTTTTAGAAATTAACTCTTTCTAGTTAAAGGTCTATGATTTGATGTTCATGTTCTTTTGCAGGCATAGTGTTCCTGGATGAGGTGGATAAGATTGGCAGTGTGCCTGGAATTCATCAACTGAGAGATGTCGGGGGGGAAGGAGTTCAGCAGGTCTGTGATTATATTTCAACCTCATTCATCTCTCCCAAAGCTGTATAATACTGTCACTGCAGAGAGTTACTGGCCTAATGAACTACTTCACACTGCTGTAAATCTCTAATCAGAGTCAATGTCTCTGATAAAAGATTACAATCAGGAATGTTAAATAGACATAAATTCATGTAATTTATTTACAACTAATGATATACAAGTAATGCAGTAAAAATGTTGTGCTATTTTATTTTATTTATTTAGCTATTGGTTAACTCATAATCACATTGTCTCCATATAAATCTAAAGAGCTGCGAGCGAAAAACGGCCACTGTGGTTAAACCAAATATAAGTAAAAACAAAAGATGGTTTTGCAATACCAACTTTCAGATTTTTTTTTTATGGACTGATCCTTAAAGGTGGGGTAAGTAGATTTTCAACAACGCTGCTGGACATTGTTGATATTTGAAATTAACCCAAACAAACCCACCCCTTCTCTTCATTGCTCCGCCTCCAAACGTCACCCTCCAATCCTAACCACCCTGCTCCAAATCAGTCTCAAACCCCGGCCCGTTCACTGCTGACAAGCGAGGCGAGTGCACTAATAATGACGCTAAACACCTCATTCTCTAGCAGTCGTCAGTGCACAGTGGTTTACCTGCAAAACTCTCACTAGCTGGCCTCTGTCACACACGGATGTCTGTTTATCACAGCTGATGTGCAACAAAATAATGCTTTATGAAAAATAAAGCGCAGTTGTTGAACGAATTACAAGGAAGCACAAAAAAAATGAACGTACAGTACACAAGAGTAAATACAAAGAAGTGTTCTTTGTTAGTCGCCAACAGCACAGCAGCTCCAGACAATCAATGACGCTCAAACCCAGTTTTATTCGCATGTGAAGCGGAATCAAAGCAGCCTCCACATCTGTTTTCAGGCCTTCCTGCTTAGCTCTCTTCAGCACTGGAAAGCTTTTCTAATTTTAATGCAGGTCCTAAAGCACTTGCCCAATCATAAACCTTCATTCCAGTGATATTCTTTTGAGCTCTTTTGTATTGTCTCATCATCTCTCTTTCTGCATTCTTTCTTCCTTTCTTTCTTTTCCAAATCTACCTCTTGCTCATTCTGTCTCCTTGACCATCATACGCCCCCTAATGCTGATTGGTTAGACATTTGTTGTTGGTGTCGGCCTGACTAACTTCCAAACAGTATTTTTTGAAAAAAATACATTTCCCACTTTTAGTGTGGACAGGAAAATGACACATCTCTGGAAACTTTATATTGTTACATTGTGCCTGGTTAGTGAATATTGTACATGACTGGTTTTAATATGAAAAAAAAAAAATAAAAATAAAAATAAAATGATCAGTAATAAAGAGGGCTGCTCTCTCACCAGAATCTGGATCTGACAGATCCAGACAATGAGGGCAGCTTACTGTATATCGAAGTGCAGTGAGCCTAAGAAGTGTGACTGTGGGTTCAATGATGACCAGATGTACCTTAGCATATTTGTTGAAGTTAATTGCACATGCCAGATGGTTGACCAACCTAGCATTGCAGCAATCTAGACTTGAGATGCCAAGCATTTGGACAGGAAGGTTCTGATTTCTAAGGAGTGTTAATTTGCATGACCAGGTGGCATGGTAAGCAGTCAAGGTAATCAAACATTATCTCCTATGTTAATAGCTGAAATACTACTACTACTAATAACTAACTGAGTTGCAGTTGGTTTTCTTGCAACCAGGGCAAGATTCCGTCAAGTCAAGATTAATTTATACATATATACTGGCAACAATAGGTTGAGCTAAAAGCTTGGAAAACTGTGTCTTAATGAATGCTCCCAGTCCCAGCAGTACTGTGTATATTGAGAAAAAAAAAGAAAAAAGAAGTGGACCAAGAACCGATCCTTGAGGTACCTCGGTGGCTATTGTAGCTGATGTGACCTAGAACAGTGGTTCCTAACCACGTTCCTGGAGGCCCCTCAACACTGCATATTTTATATCTCTCCTTTGTCTAACACACCCATTTCAGGTCTTAGAGTCTCTACTGATGAGCTGATGATCTGAATCAGGTGTGTTTGATTAAAGAGACATGGAAAACATGCAGTGTTGGGAGGCCCCTAGGAATGTGGTTGGAAACCCCTGACCTAGAAGGATTGACCTGTGAATTAGGACACAAACCAGAAAAGAGTAGTTCTGTAATGCCCAATGCTAAGTAGGATAGACAGAAGAATCTAGTAATTCAGTGTTCCACAAGCAAAAGAAAGGTCTAGCCGAATTATATTTTCTGTACTGTGTAATTTCTGTCATTATTGTCAGATTGTCGATGTTGATGTTTGTTTGTGTCTGCAGGGTTTGCTGAAATTGCTTGAGGGAACAATTGTTAATGTTCCAGAGAAGAACAGCAGGAAGTTGAGAGGAGAGACAGTGCAAGTGGATACAACCAACATTCTGTTTGTGGCATCAGGAGCTTTCAACGGGCTGGACAGAATCATCAGCCGTAGGAAGAATGAAAAGGTTGTTTGTCCACAGTACAGTTATTTGCAGGTTATTCAAAATGTATTTGACTCTCAGTAGGTAATAGTTTCTTCGTGTCTCCTACAGTATCTTGGTTTTGGGACACCCTCTAACATGGGCAAAGGTCGTAGAGCTGCAGCAGCTGCAGATCTGGCCAACAGTTCAGGGAATGAACTGGACGCAATGGCAGAGATTGAGGAGAAGGACCGGCTCTTGCGGCATGTTGAAGCACGGGACCTCATCGAGTTCGGTATGATCCCAGAGTTTGTGGGCCGTCTGCCTGTGGTGGTCCCACTGCACAGTCTGGATGAGGAGATGCTGGTGCAGATTCTTACAGAGCCTCGTAACGCAGTGGTCCCTCAATATCAGGCTCTCTTCAGTATGGATAAAGTATGTATATCACACACGTACACCAACTGACATTATGGGCACTAGTAAATTTAGTTATTTATCTTCTGTTTTTTTGATTTTTATTTTTTTTTGTGCCAGTGTGAGCTGAATGTAACCCCAGATGCATTAAGGGCAATTGCTCGTTTTGCACTGGAACGGAAGACAGGAGCCAGGGGTCTCCGCTCCATAATGGTAAATAACAGAAAACATTAATTTAGTTATGAAGGTTCTTCTAGTGTCTCTAATGTATGTAACCTCTGGTCCTTCAGGAGAAGCTCTTGCTGGAGCCCATGTTTGAGGTGCCTCAATCTGACATCATTGCTGTGGAACTGACTAAAGATGTGGTCCAGGGCAAGTGTGAACCACGCTACATTAGGTACAGCGACATTTTTTACGCGTGAAATTCGCTTCATTCTTGCGTGAAATTCACTTCACAACAGATGCGAATTTGCATCATGAGAGGGTCTTCTGCCAGGTGGCTCCAGTCGTTTCTGCACACTTCCTCTGAATAAACACATCAACTCATCAGCGGGAAAGTAGTTGTAAAATACGGCGAATAAGCTCAATTTGCTGGCTTTAGCTAGCTTGTAGTCTTAATATTTATATATTTATAGCTCAAATTGAGTAAAGAGCGTTTTTTTTACAACTTACCAGATTGTCTGACCTCCTCACTCACTTTCTTCCAAGCAAGATCCTTTTTATTCCTGTTTCTATAAAAGTATGAAGATTTATCGTACAGATCTGGGTATCCACATACAGCGATGATGATTTTGTCCTCCATTGTTGTTTCGGATTTCTGCCTCCTCTCGCTACGTCGTAATCACGTCACTACTAGAGCAAGCTTCTGATTGGTTAACACGGCGCGAAAATACGCCAAAGTTCAGATTTTTCAACTCGCGCGATTCACGCAAATCACGCATTACACGCATCAAACGCCAGAAATGCTCAGTTTGCGCCACATCAAGAGCTTCGTTCATCTTTGGAACACAAATTAAGATATTTTTGATAAAATCCAATGGCTCAGTGAGGCCACCATTGCCAACAAGATAATTAACACTTTCAGATGCCCAGAAAGCTACTAAAGACATGTTTAAAACAGTTTATGTGACTACAGTGGTTCAACCTTAATGTTATGATGTGGCGAGAATACTTTTTGTGTGCCAAAAAAAAAAAAAACTACTTTATTCAACAATATCTAGTGATGGACGATTTCAAATCACTGCTTCATGAAGCTTCAAAGCTTTACGAATCGAATCAAATAGATTCAAAATTCATCCATTCATCCATAAAACTGAAGCATGAACAATCTATAATGAGTGATTCTGTGATTTGGCAACTCAAAAAGTCATTTGACTCTTAAATATTTAATTTTAGAAGCCAATGGCCCACTTAGTCAGTTATTTTAGTCTGCAGCCCCAACTAAGCATGTGTAAAATAAACATTGATGTTTGTGTATTTGTGATCCAGAGCTCCTCCCAAAGAAACAGAGGAAGAGTTTGATTCCGCCATTGAGGAAGACAACTGGCTCAGACATGCTGACGCCGCCAACAACTGAATGTAAAGATATTGCTTCCATATCATGCCATTATTGCTTAAGACAGCAAAATGCCATCATTATGGAATCCTTCCAACCGGACCTAAACAGAGAGCAGTGTTTGTAGATTTTTAAATGACAGCACAAGGATAAACAATTTATTACCATTGAATATTGTGCATTTAATAACCTAAAGAGGAACAATATAAAAGTGTTATTTTAAAAAAACAGATACACTAACAAAGTAGAGCTATAGCTTATTTTCAATCTCTGGTGATCTGTCTAAAGATAATTACTCTATACTTATAAAGATGTTAATGGGTGATTTTCTTTTTTTTTTTTTTTTTTTTTTTTTTTTTCTTTCTTTCTTTTTGTCGGTGTGTGAACATTATAAGGGAAGTAATACGGATTATGTGAAAATGTTGAATTTATACACCTATCAGTTTCAGCTGGACACACTCTAGCTCACTGATATCGCACATGTGATTTTCGTATGGCTGTTTTAACCATGATGTTTAGTTCTGCAGCACAAGTTACGTACATGTAGTTTTTAGGTTTTTCCTTTTTGAGACAATTGTTAACTTAAGAGCTGAACAAAAAACAATGTGAAAATAAACTTGACAGAAGTTGCACACGTCTTCTATGCAGTCTGTCTTTGATAGTCATTTTTCGTTTTCTGTTGATGTAGTTTCTTTGTGCATTATATTGTGTACTCAAATCCCATTTTAGTTTCTGTTTAACTCTGTGTACATAAATCAAAAGACAGTACTATCATTTAAAGATTTCTCTGGTTTCTCTTTTGCTCTTTTTTTTCTGCCCACCATTTATTTCCACTTTAAAAACAGAAACCAAATCCTTCAAGATAACAATTGCAACATTACTTGAGTGATGAAATTAACTTTGGAAATGCCCTAAAGAGCAAGGAAATCAACAAGTTCTGTGAATTAATTTGTTTTTGTATATGGGGAATTCTTATTATTCACTGCCCCCTGGGTGGCAGCATAGAGCAAAGTCGCAAGATTAGACATTCATTTTTGTATTATTATTATTATTATTAATGGATTGTCAGAATAATTTTTAAATAGTTAAAATATTTTTTTTTTTCATAAAGTAATTCATAAAGGATAATTCATAGTAGAAATAGATTTACCATGAACATCAAATGTTATACATCAATAATAGAATAGAAAAACTGACAATTTTGTACAGGTATAAACAAAAAATGTTCCATGCTTGTCACATGCTGTACTTATCAATACATGTTTTTATGTAATTACACAGTAATAATGCTATTAAGCATGTAATATATGTAATAATGCTCCTTAAATTATTGTAGTCCCCTAGAATGTTTCCTACCTATCACTGCATTAACAGTTTTGCTATAACAAACACTACAAGAAGTCCAGTAGGAAGTAAATAAGCATTTTTTTCTCAGGTAGGGATGTTGTATACTTCCAGGTTCATTTATTTAGCAGTGTGACACCTTCACATAATAAAAGGAAAGATTTTTTAATAAGCATAATATAAGTTAAGGCTTTAGTTATTTGTGTGGAAGCATTTGGGAGTCAACCTATATGAAACTGTCAAAATAGCTGAATACATAGAAATGTCCTACAGTATAACATGTTAAATCCATCTAAATGACTTTAAACAGCATTTTTTTTTTTTTTAAATTGTATTATTATTGTTGTTGTTGTGCCATTTTCATGACCATGTTAATTGAGCGACTACATGGAATTTTTTCCCCCCTTAAATCCATTTGTCACATCACTGGTCTATTGCAATGTATAGTGAAATAATTGTGAAATCAAAAAGCTGATTTAAAGTGGTTAAAAATGTCAATGTCCATATCAATGTCCATGTCAGCTACCCAAATATTACATATCCCTATATTACCTATAGGCTACATATTACGTATCCCTGAGATTACACTTTTTACTGCAGAACAGTGACATGAGAGAATTTGTGAAAAATGACATTGTAGGTAAGAGACACTAGATCTAAAGGAAATATTTTGTATCCAGAGTGTCAGTGATGATACTGCCTCCTATCCATAGTCGTCCTCCTCATCACCTCGCTACTGAACTGGTATGTAAGTTTCTTCTTGACCTTTTTGACCTCTCCGGTCTTGCCATAGTTGCGCAGGGCCCTGGCCATCTTCTGGTAGGTCATTCTCTTGCGGTTGCCCTTCTGCTGGCCCCAGCGGCTGGCAAGTGTCTCCTTGTGTTTAGAGGAGAACTGAAAGATGCCTCGCTCTCTGTCCACCCACCAGATGCAGTCCCGCATGTCTCCGTCCTGCAGAAGGTCCAGCAGGAACTGATAGAGACGCACTTTCCTTTTGTTTCCTGTAGAAATTGACATCCATTTTAAAGTCTGCATGGCACACAATCCCATTGGCTTGCCACTTTTGATATTAATTTTTTTCAAATTATTTTTAAAGGAGTATTGTGTTCAAGTACACTTTGAGATCTGTAGATAGCATTAATTGCCATATAAACATGATTACAATAATGCATTTACAATGGAGATTATGGGGCAAGACATTTTGGAGGGTTTAAAAGTAGAAACTTGATATTTTTGGTAATGTTCTTATATTAATTTATACTATAGAAATAATAGTGTAATGGTTGTATGCTACAGTGTTGTAGCTGAGACCAGAAGAGTCCATGACAAGACCAAGACCATGAAAATATTGTCTTAGGCTTGGCCTAGGGACCTTTTTTTTATTATTTTGAAGCTCACCTGATAGAGTGCTGGAGGTGCCCGGATGCCCATCATTGTCGTCCTCACCTTCTGACACCTCAAAGGGTGGACTGCGTCCCCCGGGGTCCTCCTCATCTGTACTGCAGTGGGGAAGGGGGGACCGTTGGTACAGCGCGTGGGGGACGTATGTATACTGTAAAAACATACCAACAATCATCAGTCTTACCTCCATATGAATGTTATTATGCTAACCTTGACACAGGAACTCCAAAAATCAAAGCAATCATTGACCAACTCGAGAAAACTTTTAATGAAATGTAATTTAATTTTAAATTAAAAAAGAATGAACCTACACCTTTAAAATTTATCCTCAGTGGAGCGTGAGCAGATTATTTGAAAATATGCAATTAGAAGGTATGAATTTATCACCAATTTGCCAAAACAAATGTTTTTTAACTAAACATAGAAAAGTAAACCTGCACCCCTAAACCCTAACCCTCAGGGTGGCGTGAGCAGGTTGCAAGAAAAAATGAATGAGATTGTACGAATTCATATAAATTTGAAAACAATTTGCCAAATATTTCAGGTAAACTGAACTTTCATTGTTTTGAGTTGTATGAACTCATTTCTTTTAATTTACACTAACTTAAGTTTAACTGAAACTGGGCTGGGATTTCTATTTCCCAGCATGCTTTGCCCATGGCACTCGAAAGGGAGAGTAAATGCTAAAATTAAGTGTTATATAATGTTTTTTTGTGCAAGATTAATGGTAAGGGAAATTAGGGAATTTAGTAGTGATTCATGTTTTATGCTAATTCAGAAGACTTTCTGTTAATGTGGGTTTTTGGAGAGTTACCATACTGGTGACAAGCAGTGCATTCTGCTTGGTTTGAGAGCAAGTAAATTACATGTTTTAAGTTGCTGTACTCATTCAGTGAATGCTATACCATGCTATTGTTAACATGTTAGCAAATTAGCAAGTTGGCTTTTTCTGAATTTTCTTAGTAGGGTTTACAGGGAAGTAAATAACTCATTTGATTTGCAAGAACTCAAAAAAGTTAATTAACTAAATATTTTATGTTAATTGCTATCAAAATGTATGAGTTAGCTAACTCAGTACTTCAGGTACTTAACTCAGTACTTCAAGTAATTAACATGCATGAGTACTACAAACTCAAAATTTTGTAGTTTTGCTTACTTAAAATTGGGAACATCATAAATCGATTTAACTGATTACCTCAAATTTTTTGAGTTAGCCCAACTTATTCAGGTTTACAGTGTGTCATGAGACTCATTTAATTGGATATTGGATAAAAGAATATATATATAAAAGCAAAATGACTGACAATGCAAATGATCAAGCAATGTTTTCTGAAAAGTTTATCAAATGTACATCCCCCCATACTTATTTTCTAGCAGAAAATGCTGGTTTAGCATGATCTTCTATTAGTGGTATCAAATACTTGGAAACCACAGAATTACTTTACATTGAAAGAGGAAGTACAAAAAGTCAGTGTCAACAGAAAGGGACACACAATGGTGTGGTCCCAGATTTACAAATCAAGTGCACATCACGTTTTGCTTCCAAATCATTCCAGAGAGCCACAAAGTTTCATTTCTATCAGCAGAATCCAACAACACAAACACATTTCGTGTATTAGTAAAATTTTTAAATGTTCTGTTTATTATTTAGTTATATATTTGCAGGGGTGTATCTAAAATAAATGTTTACACTTATTTTAATCTAATTTAAAGGGTTAGTTCACCCAAAAATGAAAATTTTGTCATTAATTACTCACCCTCATGTCGTTCCACACCCGTAAGACCTTCGTTCATCTTCGGAACACAAATTAAGATATTTTTGATAAAATCCGATAGCTCAGTGAGGCCTGCATCGGCAGCAATAACACTCCCTGTTTTAATGCCCATAAAACTAACAAAAATAACAAAATAGCAACTTTATTCCACAATATCTAGTGATGGACGATTTCAAAACACTGCTTCATGAAGCTTTGAAGCTTTATGAATCTTTTGTTTCAAATCAGTGGTTCAGAGCACCAAAATCCCATGATTTCAGCAAACGAGGCTTCGTCACAAGTGTTTTCAAACTTCAGTAGAATCGCGTGAGATGTGGATTTAATATTAATTCTGTGTACTGCTGGCACTGCATGAGCAACTGCCATTTAAATGAGTGGCAATGCTGACAGCTTTCTCCTAGTATTATAGACCAATAGAGAGTGCTGCAGAGATGACGTCAAATCCCGGAAGACTAATTCGCCACTGGTTTCTTTGAGATTTTCCCATGGGGTTTTATAATGAGGTTTTTCAATTTATGAGTAAAATAAAGCATGTGGTAAACATAACTTTATTTTGTTTGTTTTGTTCTACAATGAAAATGCACACACTTACACCCCAAACTCTCTTATCTAGTTACTGAAACATAACTTTTTCCAAAATAAACATAACTGCTTCAAAAATTTGTGTTTTCAGTATTGGGGGTTGTAATTTACGTTGTACAAAACATCAAAGTATCATCAAGTTATGTTTACCACAGGCTTTATTTTACTCATAAATAAAAAATAAAAAACCCATTATAAAACCCCCTAGGAAAATCTCGAAGGAACCAGGGGTGAATTATTCTTCTGGGTTTTGACGTCATCCCTGCACCACTCTATTCAGGCCAGGTTATTAATGATCAGTTACGAGACAAGTGAGAACCAAAGATGTTAACATCAAATCTGGCACAACACAAGGCATATTTGAATCAAACATGAGTGCGAATGAGATTTGAGAGCTTCAGCAGAAAAGAGGATTTTTTAATGAATAATCACTTTAGTGGTCTATTCTTCACACAAAACGATCGTATGATCAGGGTGTTTTTTATTTTCAAAGCAGTCAAGCGCAAACCCCAACCCACAGCCGATTTCATTGGTCAACTCAATCATGCAGTTGCCCAACAAGAAAAGTTCAGACTTCATTGATTCAGTTCAGGGTTCAGAAACTTTTACTTGTACAATAAATTCATTACAATATTGTGTTACTCCCTGAAAAAAGTAACTAAGTATGCAATTATGGAAAGTAATGCATTACGTTACTTATGCGTTACTTTTGTGTTGCTTTTTCTCATCTGGACTGGGCTTGCTTGTTTGTTTTTTTTATAACAAAAAAAGTTGTTCTATGTTTGGCAAATATAAAGGCCCTTTCACACTGTAAGTAAAATGAATAAACCTCAGGCAGAAGGAAATGCACATTCACACCTGTACAGTAGAGGTTGCAGCTCAGACAAAATTCAGCACTCTTCAACAATAAAACAAAAAAATTAAACACCAATGTGTTGTTCATCTAAAGTAATTTTTGCTTATTATTATGCTTGAATTGGATCATAGACGGTAAGCAGCAAAGACATTGGTTAAAGGTGCAATATGTGCGATTTTCTGTCCGCTAGAGGCCGATTAAAAACAAAGGTGTAGCCTGATGATGCCAAGTTTGAGCGTGGAATCTTGGGACATGTGGTCTTCACCTCACTTCTGGTGGAAGATAATTGGGATAGGACTCGGGAAGAAATCATGTTCGTGGATGCAATTATTAATCTTACTGTTGTATAAAGCAGAGCAGGACTGAGTGTTGTGGGAACTGAACAAGGCCGCTGGAGAGATGGCACAACACACGCCGTGAGCAGCGGAACTTTTATTATGCCACAGTCGCCGGCGCTGCTTCTGCTTTTCTGGTCAAGCGTACGAGGTAACACAGCTCTGTTTATCATATTAGATACATTTGAGTGTGTTGAAAATGTTATAACATTAATCTGTGCGTTCGCTCGGTGGCTGTTATGAGACACTTGTTGCACACTGCAGTAAGCTAGATCGATTTTAGACTATCATATTAAATGCTGGATGGCTTGTGTTGATAAATGGCATGCAATTAATTTTGAAACGTATTGTATGATGGAGAAAATGCTGTATTACTGTTACTAAAAATAAAGATGCATCTTTTATGCTATGTTAGCTACTTCACAAAATAGTGTTTTTCTCTGAGGCATGGTAAAGCATGGTACTCATAAAAAATCAAGAAAAATAGATTTAAATAAAAGAGTAAATGTGTTGAGCTATATAACAATAATTAGTTTTCTGTCTATAAATATATCAAAACCATTGTTCCCTTGTCTATTAAAACATGTAAATATTAAAGTGTCTTTGGTGTTTTCGTGTTTTCTACCAAATAAAATGGAAACCAAGGGTAACGCGGGTATGACGCAATTGACAGGCGACTCCTCACACGTCCCGGAGCCTTGGTTAAAAATGCCATTTTTTTTTCACAAATAGTTGCAAACATTTGGGATATTGTAAGTACTCAAATGAACAAAATATATAAAACTGGCCCAGCGGTTTTTGGATATTTTACTGCAAAATTCTTACATATTGCACCTTTAATAAAGTGAGATTAAATGCATAAAGTATATTTGCGTAATTTAACATATTTAAGTAGTGCAGGTTTGTGTAATATTCTGAGTTTCACTGTTTTTATTCATCTTGAGGAATACTGAATTTATTTTGTTTATGTGAGATGTGTTAAATGCCTGCTCACATTTAGTCTAGAACAGTGGTTTTCAACCTGTGGGCCGCAGCCCACTAGGGGGCCTGCGAGATAACATAAGATTAATTTAAATATATTAATATAATTCATTAATTGTATTATTAATACGTTAAATAAAAAATACATTTAAAACAAAGCACCTCCTCTGTAGTAGGTACTCTGTGATTGTTTCGGATCAGCCCAAGCCGTTTCTCATCGTGCTGCTGTGAAATACAGGCTCAAAACGCCCAACTGCTTCATGAACCCTTACGCAAACTACATCTCTCAGTTGAATAAAGAAAACCAGTGTCGCTAAAAAAAGGTTTTGATGGATGACAATTAATGAATCTAAAGATGATTACAGTGACACACAGGAGTTGTACATTAGGCATGCGCGAGTTCATTATTATTGATGCGCAAACAAACTGTGGATGTGCACTCTCGGCTCATTGATCGCTGTAACATCATATTTCTGCATGAACACAGTTCAATATATTTGCGTAGTTGTCAAAATTAATGTACTGTGACTGTTTTATATAACGGATGCTCACCAAAGAAGCGTGTTTTGGAGAAGTTTGAGAGGATCAGTGGTTTTTATGTACACATAAGGCATCAGACGCTCCAAACATAGGCATGGTTGCTTGTTCTGACAGAGGAACTGTTCGGTGATGACATCAACCGCCTTCAGATCGCTGATTTATTAAAAATAATAACATGTGAAAAGTAATAACACTAGAGCATAAAAAAGTATTAATTTGGGGAGTGTGTACTGTATGTGGGGGTCCTTGCCTTGGCCTAAAAAAGGTTGGGAATCACGGGTCTAGAACTACAACAGTCATCATGTTCACACAGCGCACACAACACCTCTACACTTACTCACGATTTCTCTCAACATGGGGACAGGAGAGCTGTCCATCAATAAATGGGAAACAAAGTAACTTGTGTTACTTATTTGAAAAAGTAACTCAGATATTTTCTTGTAAATTTAAAAGTAATGCTTTACTAGTTACTTGGAAAAAAGTAATCTGATTACGTAACTCACATTACTTTTAATGCATTACCCCCAACACTGCTGTCTACACTGGATCCGGTGCAACACGACAAACGGCAACAGTAAACTCATGCCTTGTTCTATTTATGATGTACTACATGCTACTTCTGACAACAGAACAAATGGTTTTGGAAGTTCCGTTTTGATATGTTCAGTTTAGAAAGCCTCAAGCTAAATCAGGGTAGCACCATATTTAAGTTTTGACAGGAATGTAAATGATGCTGTGAGGAACAGAAGTACAATACATTCAATGGATTGTACTGTTGTTTAACAACATACATTGTTCAGCTGACGAAACATCTCACCCCCCAACCTACCCCGAGACAAAAACTCCATAAGAAAGTTTTGGGAGTTGTGAAAATTGTGATCTAGGACCTTTATGCAGTGCTTTCCATTGTAAAGACTGTACGTCTGTCCTGCACATCCTTCACTCTAAAAAATGCTGGGTTGTTTCAACCCAGATTTGGGTCAAATATGGACAAAACCAACCGTTGGGTTAAAAAATGCATATAAAAATGTAACCCAATGGTTGGGTTTGTCCATTTTTGACCCAAACTTGGGTTGTAACAACCCAACATTTTTTAGAGTGTTGTTTTCATCAACATTAAATTCAAGATGGCGTCTTACCTGAGTAAGGTTTATTATGGGGATACGCAGCAATGGATGCAGCCAGCTTAGGCATGATGTTAGAGTTAGGGGTTAGTATTTGTTTCGCCATTATGTAGGCAGTTATCATTGTGACTGACAGCACTAATAAAATCTTTAAAACCGGCTATGGGGTGGGTTTGTGTCTAACTGGTTGTGCATGATCTCAAAAAACAGCAGAAGCTAAATTGTATGGATTAGCCTGATTTTATTGTGTTTTTGTAGCTTGGCAGTGCCAGTCTTTAATTCGCTTTTACTTTATGGAAAACAGCAGCTTGGATATTATGCTAAATATCTCCATTTATACTTGCATATAGAGAACAAGGACAATTTGTGTTTTTGTCATTATTGTATGTTTTTGTCATTTTTGGAGCTTGACAGCACCAGTCCTTAATTCACTTTTGTTTTATGGAGAAGAGGATATTGTGCTAAATATCTCAATTTATACTTATACTTACATAGAGAGGACAATCTGATAGGGTTTAGGGTGATTAAATACTGAACAAGTTTGTACTTTACATTCTTACTTGCTGCAATTTTGTTGCTTACATGCTGGTGAGCTGATCTTGGTCAGAAATTTACATTCAAATGGCTTATCTTACTAAACCAGATTCAAAACTCCTAGTTTGCATTAAATTCAGAGGCTGTCATTAGTTGAGGTTTGACTGTGATTGTGTTTAATGTGTGTGTGTAGTGTGTGTGTAATTGTGTAGCAGCAACAGTCTTCAGTCAGGAAAAGACAGTGTTGAGCAATCAGTCTGTCTTCTCCACTCACATCCTGCCCATCTCTCTTTCTTTTCCTTTCTGATTTCTTTCTCTTAGACCCTTTCTCTGATTACAGTACACTATTGGCTACTAAATGAATAATAATAGCTGAATATTCTCATTCAAAGGCTTTTTTTATTTTTATTGCAGACTAAAAGCAAAAGTAAAATAGCCACACCTCCAATGTCTTTCTGATTTGGCTGAATAGAATATTTACTGCATTTTGTACTGTTAAGAGGCTACAGTTAATGGTGCTAATGTACTAAAATCTGTAATTAGCAACAAAGAAGGCTTTATATATGTAAACAGAACCATTTCAGTACATAAGTTAAAAAGAAATAATTAAATAAAGAGATTTTTACCATTATGAAGAATTAAAGAATGAACAGAATTAACAGTAAAAGTTCCAACTAACCTGTGGAGGAATCACAGGTAGAAGTGTTCCCATCCCTGTATCTACAGATGGATGGAAGGACTCCACATCTCCATAGCGGTATGTGGTGGGATGCAGCTCAGTGAAATGGTTTCCTTGAGGCGGCTCAAATTCACTGTGATGAGCATGAACACTTGCATAGTCCCATCCACTTTCTTCCATGAGAAACAGCAAAGGAGAACAAAATTGAGCTCAAAGTCTGTTTCTTGTAATTCTTTTTCTGCTGTTAAATGACTTTTTTTTAAATTACAGTATCAGAAACCAACAGACCAGTTCCGGACATTTAGAACCTCAGACCGAGTGGGAAATGACGTGAATCATCACACTATGAAATAACAAGAATCAAATATATATTAAGGAACTGAAATGATTTTTTAAAACTCACCAGGATGAGTCTCAGGGTCAGTACTGAGATATGGGTAGAAGTCATATATCGGCCGAGCATCATGGTCATACGGAATTATTTCTTCAGACAACTGAAAAAAATTCAATTGTTTTTCTTTCGCTTTGTTTTTTTTACCTTTTTCAATTTTTTATAAAATTTAACTTAATTTTTTAAAAATTAAGTTAAATTTAGTTAAAAATGTGTAAAATGTGTTAGTAACTCAATAAATTCTATTTCTATAATTATACTATGCAAAACTTAACTTACTAAAATAAAAAAAAAAACACTACAAAATTATACTTTCCACAAACAAAAAAAAGATTAAATTATCCTTTAAATTTTTATTTATTTATTTTTTTTTTTTAGTGTCGCCTGGAAATATTTAAATTGGAAAGAGAAAGAAGACAATCTCATATACTTACAGGAGAAATAACACAGCTTTCCATTCTGTAATGCAACATGAAGCCCTTCAGTCATATAACTTCTTCTGTGGTGTCTATCTCACAGTTTCACACTTATTTACAGCAGAATATTGCATAACGTGGAAATTACTTCACAAGAGCGCTGTACTGTGGTATCTCTTTTCAAATGGGCAAATCTTGTTTTTAAAATCTTCTGCCTTCAGCTTCACTGTCCTGGTGTGAAAAAGACTAAATTTCCTGTATCGCCCATGAGCGATTAACCTGACTTTACTGAAAGATCTGGCCTCTGATAGGTCAAATGTGGTGATGACTCGTGATTTTTCATTTGTGACACTGTCAAGGGTTATCGACCAATCATGATACAGTTGATGGGATGGCCTTATGTGCATCTCCACCATCTCTTAGATGATTAATTTGTGTTTTAATTATTATCTGTAATTAGAAGAGTTCACACATGATAAATCTGACCAAAAATGTTAATTTTAGAGATTATTGAATGAAATGTATGCACACACACACACACACACAGGTAGGCCTTCATTAAACTGCATCAAACTTTCTGTTATTAAAAACTATTTTCATTGCATCAGGTTTATTTGTATATTTATTTATTTTTAAAGATCTTACTCATGGATTCTATTGAACGGTTTTGCACCATTGTACTAATACAGTACATTGAGTTGTATTTGTAATTGTGTCTAATGGAAAGCCCTCTGTTTTTGTCTAAGTTGTTGTGTAAATAGGCAATGTTGTTGTGGCTTTGAGTCAGTCAATCAGAGGGAAATTTTTACATGTGCTATTGTCTGAGAATCATAAACTTCAGCGTTTGGCCAAAGTGAAGTTCCGAGAGAACTTTGTTCCCTTTTTAATCAAAGCATTGTACTGTTATCGCATATTTTGAGGAAGCAACTACTATTGCAGCAAAGACAAATGCATTATTCTGTGTTTGACTTGGATTTTCATATGCTAAACTGGATTGACACAAGGTGTTTCAGGCATTGTTTTGAAAGTGGAAAATATGAGACAAAAGTTGATCATGTTTTTTTTTGTTTTTTTTTGCATTGTAAGAGCCAAACATTATCTATCTATCTATCTATCTATCTATCTATCTATCTATCTATCTATCTATCTATCTATCTATCTATCTATCTATCTATCTATCTATCTATCTATCTATCTATCTATCTATCTATCTATCTATCTATCTATCTATCTATCTATCTATCTATCTATCTATCTATCTATCATCTATCTATCTATCTATCTATCTATCATCACAGAAAACTTTCAGTATTTTCACACTTTTTAAAAAAACATCATTTATGTCACATAACAGATTTATAAGCTATTTTCCTGATGGGACCAAAAAAACCCCAAAAAAAACAAAAACAAGGATTTCGGATATTATCCCCACATCCCACATCTATGTGGGGACATTTTGTCTCCATAACAGGGTATACCTGAACAACAAACATGCGCAAACACGCACGCACACACACACACACACACACACACACACACACACACACACACACACACACACACACACACACACACACACACACACACACACACACACACACACACACACACACACACACACACACACACACACACACACACACACACACACACACACACACACACACACACACACACACACACACACACATAGTGTAAATGGGGAAGTTTAGAGCTTTCACATTCACTTCCCTAAATGTGAATGTGAGAGACTTTTATGGACACTTGTGTAATGTCATCTCTTTTCTGGAGTTGAGTACTCTGCAAGTATTTTATTTTTGGATTAAAAAAAAAAACCTTAATGGAAATTCAAATGTTCTTTTTTATAACAATATAATGAATGAGCTTATTTTGTATTGAGTTATATGAAATAGTATTTTGAAATGGCTAGTTTTTAACTAGATGACCAGTACATTGTGACTCCTGCACAGTGGGAACCCAAGGGTTTTTGTCTGTGTGCTCTCATGTTTTCCCAATAGTGCATTGCAGGGTATTTTTTAGGCACCACAGGAAGTCCGTTACATCTACACACACGCACACTCTCTCTCACAGTCACTGTCTCTATTGCACAACAGCTCTGAAGAGCTCTATAACTGTCTTGTTGTAGAACAGAGGACAATAGCCACAACACCGCAACTGTATATTGTTATATTGTTAACAGTGATCACTCAGAAAATACTTTCTTTATAATTAAGATATTAGATATGCAGGTCACACTTTATTTTAGGTGTCTTTAACTACTTATTAACTACTTGCATCAACAAATGAGTACTTGTGTTCATGTTGTATTGGGATTGGTAAGGTTAGGGACAGGTTTGGTTGGTATAGGTAGGTTTAACTGTGGGTTAAGGTGTAGGGGAAGGTCAACAGTGTACATATAGATGTAACTAAAGAAATTAATCACATCTGTAATTACATTCAGGTATTTCTTAAATATAAGTACAATGTTGTCTTTACATTGTACTTATATTTAAGAAATACGTGCATTGTATCAAATGATTAATTTAAATGCTAGCACATAGACATCTAATATAAAGTGGGACAAATACATAAGATAAAATTGCTACTGTTATAGTTATATTATTAATCAAGCATAAAAAAATAGATAATTTACACATCAAATGTCTATATCTGTCCCCACTTAAAACTGTGATTTTGGTCTGTGCCACATCAGAGGACTTGACTTTCTCAATTGTATTCAATAACTAAAATCATAATTAAAATTGATTAGTATTGGATCAACTGTAGTAAAAATTCACAAATTAAAAAGTGATTTTAATTACTTAAAATGCAATATTTAGTTGCTACCTATATTATAGAAAATGGAACACACCACATTCAGGTTTCAAAATTAAATAGTTTGATTTAGAGGATATTTTCAACCCTCTTACTTGCAAACCTCCATTCTGGAGAAGTTATAATATACAGAAGAATATATATATATATATATATATATATATATATATATATATATATATATATATATATATATATATATATATATATATATATATATATATATATATATATATATATATATATATATATATATATATATATATATATATATATATATATATATATATATATATATATATATATATATGAGAGAGAGAGAGAGAGAGAGAGAGAGAGAGAGAGAGAGAGAGAGATTAAATTTTCCTATTGAATTTGTGTATAATTTTTATACAAATAAGAATCTTATACATCCCAAATTTTGGTAGCAGGGTTGAAAAAAAATTGCAATTTAATATTTTATTTGACCTCCTGAGGTTGACAATCAATATTCTTTGTTCAGAAGTAACCATTGCTAACCTTTTATTGAAAAGGGAAACAAATATCTTTTCTAAACATTTTTTAACTTTATGTTGTAACTTATTTGTGGAAAGTGCCTTATGTAACAAACATAAAAGCAGTTTTCCCTGTTCAGTCTCTATAATGAAGATACAAAACATCTAATACACACACATCATGGACAAGTGCATGATGAGTGAGTCATACGGGATGACCGTAACAAAGGCAGTGAGATGAATGACAGATGGTTGTCTTGGTCTTTATCTCTGTGAACAAACTTCCTGTAGGTTACAGCCACTATAGCCATGATAACCACACTGCACTCTGACTAGCCACACGTTTGAGCAGGTTTTCTCGCTTTCTCTTGTCTTCAAGTCTTTCGCAAAAACACAAGATCACTGTTCATATACTGGAAATCATGTACGATTCTTAGTAATTGTACAGTAGTGCCGGAAACACCTGTAAAACAAAATCAACACCTACAATTTAAAAAAAAAAAAAAAGAAATTAAGGGTTCATGTGGATTTTTTTTTTCTTTTCATTTTTCAGCATGATGTCATAGGAGAACATCGTTAAGTTCCACATTGAACTTTTTATTTCCTAGTTCTTCAGAAAATGAACTATGTACTGATTCACTATATCATTTTATTTGTGTAAAATGAGCTGTCTGACACAGGTATGATGTGCCACAAGGCTCAGTCTTTGGCCCTTTCTTGTTCTCCCTTTTGGTGATATTATTAGGCAGCATGGCATTCATTTTCATAATTAACACACAGCTTTACATATCCCCCAGATAAAATTACAGATTGCATTAAGGAGATTAAAGACAAAATATTAAGTACAGTAAGTTCCAGAACCAAACAATTAAATTATAATCATAATGATAATAGTATTTGTCTAGATGACTTTTTGTGTAGGTCCTCAAGGGAGCTTTGCCAAATATGTGGAGTGGGTGCTGGTTCAGTGTGGATCTTCGTTCACCATCTGCCCTGTTGAAGAGGACAATTCCAGCCCCACTCCAGATGCAGAGCCCAGCCAGACATCAGCTATATCTGCACTGGAGCAAAAGCCAGAGCCCACAGCAGACTAAGAGCCTGAGCCCATCACGAATTCTGAGCCAGAGTGATTGGAGAGTATAAAAGGAATTGAGGGAATAAACTGGAGCCCTGCCTGCACTCCAGAGGCTGAGGTGCGTAAACCAAGCTGAAGCTCGACAAAATTGATGTTTGATGAGCTGGATGATGTGCTTGTTAGTCTTCAGTTACCGCTGGTTCAATCAAGTTCTAGGCTGTCTCAGTCATCATTGGATAAGTCCAGTTCCAAGTCATCTCATTCATTGCTGGATAGGTCCAGTTCCATGTTGTCTCAGTCATCGCTGGATAAGTCCAAGTATTCACTGGTTAAGCCCAGCTCCAAGTTGTCTCCAACGTCCAGCACCAAGTCTCCTTCATCGCCATTCCCTCTGCTAGCTCCTAAACGTCTATTGTGATCTCAGAAATATGGCCAGTTGATAATAGCTAGAATATCAAAATCAACTGCAGGCGGTAGATCCTTTTCCTATTTGGCACCTAAACTTTGGAACAGTCTTCCTAGCATTGTTTAGGAAGCAGACACACTCTGTCAGTTTAAATCTAGACTAAAAACCCATCTTTTTAACCTGGCATACACATAACACAAATTATCAATTTATATTTTCACATCCATTAAAGGACTGTTAGGCTGCATAAATTAGGTCAGCCGGAACAGGGAACACTTCCTATTACACCCGATGTACTCGTTACATCATAAGAAGAATAGCATCTATGCTAATATTAGTCTGTTTATCTCGAGGTTTACCATAGTCAGCCGAATCCTGACCGTATCAAGATCACATAGAAGACCTGCACCTAGACATGACCTTGACGCGTCCTTGAAATATCAGCAGAGATTGTGTCTACTATCCCCTGTGATGGCCTCACACGACACGACAGCCAGTGGCACAGATCCCCAACAAAACCATTTCCATACCGGCGTGATGAATCTGATCTTCTAATCCCAATCTGAGAAAAATTATGACCTGTAATGCTGCATGAATCATAATCATGCACTGTTCGTTGCTGGCCAGAGGAGAACTGGCCGCTCGAGTGAGCTTGGTTTCTCCCAAGGTTTTTTTTTTTCTCTACATTTTTGTCACCTGATTGGGTTTGGGTTCCTCGCCACTGTTGCCTCTGTCTTGCTTAGTTGGGGACACTTGATATTCAACAATGTTTTTGATCTGCCTGCATTGACACCATTGCATTGAACGCGACTGAACTGAACTGGACGATGACATCACTGTTTTCTCCAGAGCTGCTGTATGATTTTTACAAAAGCATGTATCAACATTGAACTTACTAAAGCTGGACAATGACACCATTTTCTTCTAGAGAAGATTATTTATTATTTTCCCGTTAACACTGTAAAGTTGCTTTGACACAATCTGCATTGTAAAAAGTGCTATATAAATAAAGGCGACTGACTGACTAACTCCAAGTCTCTTTCATTGCAAATGGTCCAGCCGAGCCTTTTCCTTCCTCCTCCTCTTCCAAAGCCATCCAGTTCCTCATCCTCTTCTTTGTTGTCTCCCTTCGGCCCTTTGGCTCATCCAGTGGATCTGCCTTCCCAGTCATCAGCTCCACCTTGGCCTGAGGATCCCTTAGCTCCACGTCAAGCCTCCAAGGCCTGAACTCCACCAAAGAGTCAATGCTCCCTCAGCTGCACCATGGACTGTCATCCCTCAGGCTCTGGTGGGCTCCTTGTCCCTCTGGCTTCACCTTGGTCCATCGTCACTCTGGCTCTGCCTTGGAGTTTCGAGTCAGCAGCTGTGCCTCGACCCTCCACCCCTTTGTGTTCCTCCATTGTACTCACTCCCACCATCTCCGCCCTGGTCTGCCACGGCTCCACCTTGGTCATGCCTGCCTGCAAATCCACTGTGGTCATCCAGGCCTACAGCTTCGCCTTGGCTCTGCGGCTCCACCTGGGTCTCTACGTCCAAAGGCTACACCTCAGTCGGTCATCTACTTGGTTCCACCCTGTCTCTCCACAAAGGCTCCACCATGGCTCCTCCCTACATCTGCTCCACCATGGACTTTCATGTTTCTGCTCTGGGTCATCCCCCTGCTCTTCCCATCTCTGCTCTGGTTCCTCCTGTCTTCATCCTGGCTTCTCCCACAATAATTTCTTACCTGGTCATTGTCTCCTTGGTGTCTTCCACTGCCTGCCCCTTATGTTCCTCCAGAGCCCCCTCCCTCCCTGCCTCCCTACTCAGCTTGGACTATGATTTGATTAACTTATTATTTACACACCTTTTCCATTGATTATCACCTGCTCCCTGTTCCGTTGATTATCATCCTCATTGTATAAGCCCTCAGTTTCTTCAGTTCATGGTCTTGTGTTAACATTACATTGGTATGTGTGTGCTGTCATACTTTGTGCTTATTACAGTTTTTCTCAATTGCTTAAACACATTTCCTGAAACTATGCCTCATATTGTCAAAACAGTAAACACAAATCCATAGCGTCTCACCCAATTCCCCAAACATCCTATTTTTAGGTCAAAATGAAACTCTACACTCAAAACCATTCACTCTTGCTGAAAAACCAAACTTTGCCCTCAGACATCACACACAAGCTCTCAAAAACACATACTACACACTGGTGAGATAAATTCTAAACAATACTACAAAAACAAAAAATGGTAAAAAGTTGTTGCTTGTGGGCCCTTGGACATTTTTTATTCCTTAATGTACTGTACAGTACAATACACCAAACAACAACAAAAAATATTCTGCCCCAGCATCACATCTTTGGTCTGGGACAGGCCAGAGAATCTCGTCAACATCACAAGCTGTAACTGGCCCTATCCAGGCAGCGGGGGTAAAACCCTCTTGCATGCCTGATCCACCCCTGGCACACATCAGCTGAAATGTCTAGTCTCTGTGTCCTAAAAAAATAGAAGTACTCTACTCCAACTGCAACACATCCTTTTTACAAAATGGAAGCAGACAGAAACTTTATCTGTATGTAAGGCAATTTGATGCATGTGTTGTAACAGAGTACAGCACTCAAAAGTTACAGTAGAGTACACTGAGGTACACCTACCTGTTTTCCTCCCTGAAGGTTCTTATGATTAAGGCGAGGGTGAAGCAACTTAAGTTTGGCTGAACTCATTGCCCAGCCTCCCCCATAGTCATACCATGGACAAGGACATGGTCAAATAGTGGCACGAATGTCATCTGAGACTCCTTGTCTCCTTGTATCCTTATCCTTGTCCTCCTCCTCTTTCTCTTCCTCCACTCCTTACTGCTCTTGCTCCTCCTCCTCCTCCTCCTCCTCCTCTCTGGTGTCCTCGACCTTTTCAATCACGACTCTGGATCCATTGTTCCAAAACTGAATGAACTGACTCGGGCTCTTTTATGTATCTATTGTAGGTTCTGATTGTTGTGTGATAAATTTTGACTCTTAGTGTTTCCACGTGGGTAAACGTGTGCTAATTGAGCTCAAGCTATGCTGACTTGAGTGAACAATATTGAACGCTAGCGCTTTCTAAATGACAACATGGTCTAGGCAATGAGAAATTAAGGAATTTGTAGAGTTTTGCAGTGACAGTTCAACAAATCTGATTCATGTGTCTAAACAGGTGAATAGTGTTTATAATTTAGGGAAATGGGTGTACTTTTTGATAAATGGTGTTATGGTTTTGAAATTTTAGTTCAAAAGCCTGGTAATAGTGTTTAAGCAATCAAGAAAAACTGTAAAAGACTATTTTCTCATTCATTCTACATCATGCAACTCTTTGGTCGATTTAATACATGCAAACCCTGACACTTACAGGACATTCTCTTATTATAATACTGAAAAAGTAGTCAATCTATTCATAATTAGACCTGATTATCATAATGTACTTTTGGGTGCATTCCAATCATCTTTACACTGTTTACTTGTCCATTTCTTTAGCATTTTTTCTTACATATAAATCCTGTAACGATCTAGCCCATCAATATCTTAGATAACTTCTCTACCTACTATCCCTCCCCCTGCCCCGGAGGTTGAAAATTAACAAGAGAGTTTATCTTGTTGAAATGTTTCTTTTTGTCATCTTTGCCTTTTTTAATGGGTACTATAAGGCACTATTATTTCACTAGTATTTTATTAAGCTGTTTTGAAATTATTTTATTGTGACACGTATTAAAAAATATATGTAAAAAGAATTTAATTAAATTCCTTTAAAGATCTCATGAACCAGTTCACTCTGATGAAGACACACTGATGAAGACATTTCTCCAAATAACCTACAGAAACAAAGGAACTCTTGGTTCCTAACCCTAATCCTAACAGAGAAAAAGTGTTCTTGATAACTTTTTTTTTTTATTTTTTTTTTTTACAAAGATTATAAAAATTACTGTTGACAACCCATTATTTTAAGTGCCACAGTACTCGATGACATGCTTCAGAGGATAAAGAAGTTCTGAAAGTCATACCTAAAAGGTAAAAGGGATCACTGCTCAACTGTGGTGATCCAATATGCAGATTCCAAGTGCTAAACATGGCCAGCAAAGCTTACTGATGCTCTACCTCCATCATCTGGTAATGAAGAGTATCTTGTTTATGTCCACATCTGCTGGTGAGGAAGACTTATTTCTAACTTGCAGAAAAACAGCTTAGATCAGTTTGGAGCAGCTTGAATTCCAATACGGTCTGTTTTTAGGTGAGCAATGCTATCCTGTGATAATAATAGTAGGCTAATATCGCTCTAAAAAACAAAATTTATATGTCTCGTGTGACATGTCTATATAAAGTTGCACTAATGGAAGAATCTCAGAACAATGCGTCCAAGTCATATATTTCATGTGTTATTTATTTGTTTGTTTATTTATGTAGGCTATTTATTTAGCCTATTTATAAAGCCGTTGTATTAAAAATAAATAAACGGCTAACTAACTAACTAAATAAATAAATAGACGATAAATATTCGGGGTCTGCTGTAGGCCTATAGGGTAGGCTATCTTTTTTTTTTTTTTTTTTTTTTTTTTTTTAAGAATGGCTGAGGACAAGGCGATTAATTTAATCAAAAATGTTTTAATTAAAAAAAATCTCAATTGTCCTGCATTTTTATCCATTAATATATTTTTCATTTTTTCCCGCGGTGAAATATCACCCGGACACGCATTGACGGGCTTTCTAAGATTCGCCCGAACATCCTTTATGGAGACAGCGGCAAACACAGCTGTTGTCTGACGAATCCGGAGCGCTTTCATCAGCAGTCTCCAGTGTCGGCATTGGTTCTCCTTCATCCCGACTCAAAACGAGCAGCAGCAGAGGCACAAACATGTCTGTCTAGAGCTCCGACACCATATTTATCGTCCTGTTATGTCGGGTTTAGGATGATATGGGTTCGGTGGAAAATGTGACAGTTGTCCGCGGGCATCATGAGGATATTAACGGCGTCCGGGCTCTTCCTGGCCTTTTGTTCTATCTGGCTCTTGGCCATGGCCATCAGCACAGACTACTGGTACGAAACAGATGCGAGGAAACACCGGGACCGATGCAAAAAATACGCCAGCAAGAGAAATGACCCAGGATACATATATATTTCCAACCAAAACCTCCCCCTCCGGATGCGACCGAAAGCGGCTAGTGTGAGTCAGTCTGAGCCCGGAGCTCCTCTGCGGGAATCCCTGCACCCTGCGCCCGTCATGGAATCACGCTGCAGCCGCCGCTACAACTCAACTACAACCGGACTGTGGAGGAAATGCCATCGAGAAGGGTTCGATCTGGAGAACGAGGATCTGATTTTTAAAGGTGATGATGTTTATCAGGCCCCGTGTGAGCAGTAACCACATTCCGAGTTGATTTTGAACAGCTGTAGTGTTTGTTTTACATATGTGAAGGAGTGTTGAAGAATGTTTGGCGCTATCCAAGGTGCTGATCTCTCGACATCAACACTAACCACACGCTCATGTTCACACATTTATCACATTTCAACTAAAATACAGAAACAGATGGAGTCTGTCAGGGCAGTGGGATCCAATTGTTTTTGAGGTCTGAGAGATCCCAAGGCCCCTTTAAAAAAGGAAAACACTCTACTCTAACTACATCTGGTATATATTATGTTTGTTCCTTTTTGAGTTTCCTTTAGCTATACAATAACAAAAGCATAAATAGATATTTTATCTTAAGTAGGCCTATTGTAATTCTTCTTAATCTAAAAATGTATTCTTTGATCCAAGCTTCTTAATGTGATAGATGATACAGTTTTTCAGGGTAATGAGATGCAGATGCTTTAGCAGGACATGAGAGTAAACTGACTTGGTTGACTGATGTTGTTTGTAGTCCAGTTAGAATGTTTGTTGATCATAATCAAAATGAAGACTTTGAAAACAAAGTTAAGGGCCTGCAAATGTGTGTAGACATCTTCAGTTACTACTTGTGACTGCTCCACATAAACATCCAAACTCGCATGCACTCATCTGTGTTAAAGTGATCCGCACTATTATTACTGAAGTTTCTGTGAATATCTGCAGGTTTGCTTCAACGCTGCACGCCGGTGAAGTATTACTATTCCTCAGTGAATATCCCTCGAAATCTGCCAGTGAACATCACCAAGACTATAAGACAAGATGAATGGCATGCTCTCCGTAAGTCAGATCATGTCATATTTACTGCAAGCTTTGAGTCTGAGCGCTTGGTTTGGTATCTGAAAGGTCTGTAGGTTTCATTCTCACAAGCATTTATCTATGAACCATCACCATTGTGCTCTTGATCACACTTAATCTCTGAACATGTAATAAGTATATTGTAAGCTTCTTTTATTAAAGCATCAATAAAATTATTAATTTGCAGGACCACATCTGCACTACGTTCTTAAACCTTCCTTTCTTCCAGGCCTTTTGGTTATTGTTTATTAAGTAATTAATCTATTTTGTTATTTTACTTTGAACTATCAATAGCAGTGTAGCACACTTTGCTTGGTTTAACACATTTTACCATGTTTAAATCCATCTCTTAAAAGTTATCAGTTTCAGTTGAGAGCCGTTTGTCTGGCCTTCCAGTACACATATAATGTTAGAATTTTGAAATGGTAACACAAACTAGACTACAACTTTGATGTTGGCTTGAGAAAGCCTGGTCAGAAAGTTTAAATTAGTTTTAAAAGTTTGAAGTCTGAAGGTATAAGTAGTTTGAAGTTTTTAAAGACGTAGTCAAGTTAGTCAAGTGTTTTCAGACACTTAATTGCATGTTAATTGCAATTAAATGAAAATGTATTATAGTTTATATATTGATATTAAATGCAATTTTTTGACCCACTTAAATGGGACTTATATGTAATTTCATAATTGCGTCTGTTGTCTTTTAAATAAGATTAATGTGTATTGCTGAATGTACTGACAAGCAGTTATGTTAAACTAAAATCATTTTAATTTAATTTCTACTGAAACATCATGTAATGTATTTAAATATACTTGTTATTACACATCTGTAATGATGAAGTTGGGTTACACTTTGTTACAGTAATAATACATTTAAATACTGGGTAATTTTGGTTGCACTTTATTTTACAGTACGTGCACTTACTTGTACTTACAGTGTACTTAACTAAGAAAGCACTAGTTAATATAAGGTAACTACATGGGTTAAGGTTAGGTTTAGAGGTATGTTCAGGATTAGTACCTACTGTAGTTATTACCCAGTTATTGTAATTACTATAATAAGTACACAGTATGTACATGGGAAACAGGACTGTAAAATAAAGTGCTATCATAATATTAATTAACAACATGTACTTAGGTTTATGGTTCGGATTAGGGTCTTTAAAATAAAGTGTTACCTGAAGTAGCAATATAGTACATTTAAAATATATCAACTTTCATCACACTACAGATAAAATCATGTACTTTACATGTGCTTCAGTATATAAGCAGACACATCAAAATAAGTGTACGACAAAAGATTATTAAACCATAATGATTTAAAATATACTTTGAAATAAAACTTTTCATTAATATATATTAATTAATATATTTAATAATTTGATAAGATTACAAATTGCACTAAAAGTGTCCTTAAGTGTTTTAAGAAATGACATGAATGTGGTTTCTCTTTAAGTACACTTAAGTGGCCTTATTTATTTTATAAACCTTAAGGCCTGGTTTCACAGACAGGGCTTGGACTAAGCCAGGATTAGGCCTTAGTTCAATTAGGGCATTTAAGTAGCTTTTATAAACATACCCTTGAAAGAACATTACTGGTGTGCATCTTGAGACAAAACAATGGTACTGACATATTTTAAGATCTGTCAGTACAAGTTGCTTTCAGTTAAAATGGCTCTAATGTGCATTTTAGTCTAGGACTAGCTTAAGCCTTGTCTGTGAAACCGGGGGTATATTATCTGCAAGTGAAAATATACTTTCAAGATTTTAAGAAGCCTACAGTACATGTGCATGTTTAATACAATTAACAGCACTTGTTTTTCACAATGGATCCTGAAGCTATCTGTTTTCTCCTGCAGATTTGCAGCGGATGACTGCAGGTTTTATCGGTATGGCTGTAGCCATCATTTTGTTTGGCTGGATCGTTGGATTGCTGGGCTGCTGGAAGCACAACGAGTTGATGCAGTATGTAGCGGGACTGCTCTTCCTGATGGGAGGTGAGACTCACTCGGTCTTGTGTAACAGTACAAACAACCACTAGGTGGCAGCTTATAACTGAGAAAAGAAATAATGGCAATTTGGAATGGCATATTATTCCTACTAGAAATGTATGTGAACAGTATGCAATGCTTCTGTATGCACAGAATATTACATTCAGCAATACAATGTACTCAAATTGACCTTCCGTGTCCATTGTGATGAATTAACTCTTTCCCTGCTATAGTCTTATTTTTAAGTTACCAGCCAACAACATTTTTGATCCTATTCACAACGTTCATGGCCTTTTGAGTATTTTGTTTTATGAATATGTAAACAGTTAATGTATCAAAAGAACGAACAGAGCCTCTGCTTTTAAACAAATAAACCAATGAATGAAACATTTTATTCTAGCTTCATTCATTCTTTTTTTTATCAACACTTGAATGTGGGTAAGCAGATCCAAGAACCACAATGCAACATGATTGTGATGTCACAACAGCAACTCGCAGTTGACCCAGAAGTGATCAATGGCTTAGGGCCTTCCATTTAAACCCATTGCAAGGTTTCTGCCAGTAGTGGGCACTTGTGCAATGTAAGCAATGACGTACATCTGAGTGAATGAGATGGAGGGAATGGCATAAAAAAAAGTAAACACAGCCCTGGGCTGCGTTTAACTCCACTTTTAGACATACACTCGCAAACTTCCTGAAGCACTTCCCCTTGGAGGAATCCCCACCGCCATTTAAAAAAGTGCATCCAACTTTGTAAAGTGTACGAGGGAAATTTATTTAGACAGACCCTCGACCCACCTCATGATTTCGGACAGACTTCTGAGGCAGCGTAACAGTTTAATGATCTACAGCAAAATAGTTTGAGTTTTGGTAAGAACTAAACAAATATTTAATTACTACAGTAGTAATTTTTCGCTAGAAATGACATCAAAAGTGGAAAATGTTGGTCAAAAACATACATTTACACACAAACTGACCAGCAAACGCAACTTTCGGATGCAATCTTTATTTTTCTAGTTTAACTGTCACATAATGGGAACGCACAGGATTGTGGGATATCAAAGGATACCGAAGGATACAGCTATGCTGCCTTCAAAAATCGATCAGATGAAGGTATCTCAGGAAACAGGAAGTGAAGCTTACATTGGATTCGGACGTGCCTTGATGCCTTCCTACCTTGAATCCTCCGAAGGCAGAATTTTTTCAGTTTTCAGACGTTCTGTACTATTTCAGAAGATCCATAACAGCGCCCCCAGAGTGCAAACATACACTATATTGCCAAAGGTTTTGGGACGCCTGCCTTTACATGCACATGAACTTTAATGACATCCCATTCTTAATCTGTAGGGTTTAATATGGAGTTTGCCTACCCTTTGCAGCTATAACAGTCTCAGCTCTTCTGGGGAGGCTGAGACTCCAAGGTTTAGGAGTGTGTTTATGGGAATTTTTGACCATTTTTCTAGAAGCGCATTTGTGAGGTCAGGCAGTGATGTTGGCAAAAAGGCCTGGCTCGCAGACTCCGCTCTATTTCATCCCAAAGGCGTTCTCTCGGGTTGAGGTCAGGACTCTGTGCAGGCCAGTCAAGTTCCTCCACACCAAACTCGCTCATACCTGTCTTTATGGACCTTGCTTTGTGCACTGGTGTGCAGTCATGTTGGAACAGGAAGGTGCCATCCCCAAACTGTTCCCACAAAGTTGGGAGAATGAAATTGACCCTTCACAAAGAACCGCCCCCTTAGTTACAGTTGCTTTGTCCGACAATGTGATGTCATGACAGATCGCTGTAGCGCCTCAGCTCAAGCAGCTCGTGAACCAATCCTACTAGCTAATTTATAGCATCAAATTAACATGAAGTTCAAGTCCACTGAGGTTTATCTTCTAACTTCTGACTGCTTTGTCGGACAAAATGGCGGGTTCGGGGTTATGATTGGTTAGATCGCTTGTCAACCAAACTCGCGAAGGGTCAATTGACCATGTCTTGGTATGCTGAAGCATTAAGAGTTCCTTTCACTGGAGCTAAGGGTTCAAGCCCAACCCCTGAAAAACAACCCCACACCATAATCCCTCTCCACCAATCTTTACACAATGCAGTCAGGCAAGTACCGTTCTCCTGGCAACCGCCAAACCCAGACTTGTCCATCGGATTGCCAGACAGAGAAGCGTGATTCGTCACTCCAGAGAACATGTCTCCACTAGAGTCCAGTGGTGGTGTGCTTTACATTGCACTTGGTGATGTAAGGCTTGGATGCAGCTGCTCGGCCACGGAAACCCATTCTATGAAGCTCTCTACGAACTGTTTTTGAGCTAATCTGAAGGCCACACAAAGTTTGGAGGTCTAGATATTGACTCTGCAGAAGGTTGCAGACTTCTGCACACTGTGCGCCTCAGCATGCGCTGACCCCGCTCTGTGATTTTACGTGGCCTACCACTTTGTGACTGAGTTGCTGTTGTTCCCAATTGCTTCCAATTTGTTATGATACCACTAACAGTTGACGGTGGAATATTTAGTAGTGAGGAAATTTCATGAATGGACTTATTGCACAGGTGGCAACCTATCACGATACCACGCTTGAATTCACTGAGCTCCAGAGAGTCCCATTCTTTCACAAATGTTTGTAGAAGCAGTCTGCATGCTTAGGTGCCTTATTTTATACACTTGTGGCTATTGAAGTGATTTGGAACACCTGAATTCAATGATTTGGAGGGGAGTCCCAATACTTTTGGCAATATAGTGTAGATTGCTTGTCAATGGCGGGGAAACATTTTGTCGTAAATGATGTAAAATCTTATCAATGCCGGGGAAAGAATTAACTGATAATAATAAATAGAGTCTTTTTTGACTGTTTCAGTTCATATTGTTTGTTGTTATGAACTCATTGTGTTGTTTTGTTTGTGATTGTGCTTCACAGGCACCTGCTGCATCATTTCTTTGTGCACATGTGTGGCTGGTATTAATTTTGAGCTCTCGCGGTACCCACGCTACCTGTACGGCCTGCCGGAGGACATCAGTCACGGGTACGGCTGGTCCATGTTCAGTGCATGGGGCGGTCTGGGTCTGACGCTGCTGGCTGGGTTTCTGTGCACACTAGCGCCCTCTCTGCACAGTCCCCAGACCACCACCACACACAAACCACGACAGGAGAACGGCATGGTGTGACACTCGCACTCTCCCACCATATGTGCAGATACGTTAGCACAGACATGTCATACTGATGTAGACAAGTGTCTTTACATGTCAGAGAAAAATGGCAAATAAACAGTCACATACACAGCAGACATTGTGCAGACTATAATAGGATGGTGAAAATAAATATTGATCTAGAGTGCAGCTGAGCTAAACTTACTGGTGTTGAAGGAAAAACTGCACTGCACTGCACTGTACTGCAAAAAAAAAATCATATTCAGTATTATTGTCTTATTTTCCAGAAAAAAGAACTATACCTTATCATTACTGAGATGTCCCTTGTTAAAAAGAAGTGCACTTAATTGTATTGAATGCGCACTTGTAGTGTACTTCAAATCTTAAAATTATATTTAAAAAAAAAACTGTACTTGCAGACATAATAATAATAAAATAAAAGGCCACTTAAGGCACTTTCATAACTGTTTCTTTACACACTTAAGTACTTTTTTTTTTTTAAAAGTGCACAAAGTCAAATTAAACGTTTTGCTTTAAGGTACATTTTAAATCATTATGTGTTAATAAACTTTTGTCACACTTAAAGAAGTACACACTTTGATGTTGACTAAAAATCACATGCAAAGTACATGATTTTAATTGTAGTATGCTATGTGATATTGCATTTAAAGTTTATATAATTTAAATGTGCTAAACTGCACATTCATCATTACATACGGTATGTGAAATTACAAATATATTTAAATATATGACAGTAGAAATGCTATAGTTATAATTTACTATAACTGCTTGTCTGTGCATTTGGCAGTGCACTTTAACCAACAGATCTATGAAATTAGATATAAAGACGTACTTAAGTGCTACATAAGAGGGTCAAACTAACTGCATTGAACTATAATGCATTTTCATATACAGTTTTTCTCAATTGCTTTGGCTTTGGAATTTTTTTCCCCAAAAAATATGTTCAGATCTCTGAACAGTTAGTTTCTTGTTCACATTTCTTATCGAATTAAGCAAATTACATGTGTTTTGGCACATGTGCAAAAGAGTTAGTACAATTGTCTACAATTTGCACAATAATTAAATGCACATGGCTTGTTGATCAAAACTGATGAGCTGATTCTAAGCGAAACTTCTAAACATTATTTCATCGTGTGAGCCGTCACATGCAAAATGATCTATTCAAATAACAAAATCTGTCATGCATGTACAGTATATTCCATAAATACCTATGCCATGTAATGTTTGTAATGTCTGCTAAATTGGCAAATAGTATTGTATTGAAATAGTAATCACCATCTTACCAATCAAGTTTGGAAGCATACAGTACAGGCTATATGGAGTTTGCCCAGCACAATCACTCTTGAACATGGAGGAACGTGACAACCTTAAGCAAAAGTAGCAATTTATTTTTTAGAAATCTGTTACAGTCAAACCAAAAATTATTCAGACATTTTTTATATTTTTGATGTATTTTTACTAGTGGATGCAGGACACTATAGTTCATTTATGTAGGCGAGGATAGCAAAATAAAGTAAACTGTGACATATTATACCCAAAAATTCCTCATAGAGTAGACTACCATTAAAATTGATAAAAAATTTAGAATAAAAAATTATTCAGACACTTTGACCTGACCATGTTTTGCTTAAGTGTTATCTGACATAATTAAGATATAGTTTAACTCTGAGATCTTGTCATATTTTATTACCATTTTTTAAACTATAGTTAATAAACTGTATTGTCTGAATAAATTTTCAAGGTGTCTGAATAAATTTTGGTTTGACTGTACATGTAAACAGGTTGGTGTGTAAAGCATAATAGAGTGTGTAAAAAATGAACAAGCAACTGTGAATTTTCAGTTTACATGTAACTCATTTCTACTAAAATAAATGTGCTGTATAAATACAAATGTTCGGTCCCACTTTAGATAAGTTCATAGTAACTACTATGTACTAACATTTAAATTAACCATTTGATACATGCACTTCATGTGTACGTACATGTTTTTACATTGTACTTATATTTTAAAACATACCTGCATCTATAATTACACTGTTCCCTTACCTCTTAAACCACCCTTAAACCTACCCATAGCACCAAACCCGTCCCTAACCTTACCTGTATCCACCTTTATATTTTGGTATCATTGGCCAATTTACTGACACATTAACTAGGTTTTGAAACATGAATTAAATGTTTTGGGTGAGTAACTACATTTTGCAGACATGCAATAGAGAAATCAATTTATGTTAAAGGGTTAGTTCACCCAAAAATGAAAATAATGTAATTTATTACTCACCCTCATGTCGTTCTACACCTGTAAGACCTTCGTTCATCTTCGGAACACTAATTAAGATATTTTTGATGAAATCCAATGGCTCAGTAAGGCCTCTATTGAGAGCAATGCCATTGTAAATCTCAACATCCATAAAGGTACTAAAAACATATTTAAAACAGTTCATGTGAGTTCAGTGGTTCTACCTTAATATTATAAAGCAACGAGAATGCTTTTTGTGTGCCAAAAAACAAAACAATATCAACAATATTCAACAATATCTTGTGATGGCTGATTTCAAAACACTGCTTCAGAGCTTTACAAATTGAATCCGTGATTTGGATCAACTGCTGAAATCACTTGACTTTGGCGCTTCGAACCACTGATTCGATTCGTAAAGCTCTGAAGCAGTGTTTTGAAATCCGCCATCACGAGATATAGTTGAAAAGTCATTATTTTGTTTTTTCGAAAAAATGTGCCAAAGCAACTGAGAAAAACTAATTATGAATAACATGCAATTAAGTGTCCAAAAACATTACATTCAGTTCACACTTAAGTATATTCTTTTAAAGTATATTATTTCCATAATGAGAACCCCCCCCCCCCTCCCCCCATTTAAAAGTGTACTTCTATTTCACAAGGGATAATCCTTCCCCAACTAACCCCCATGTCAAATAAATGGATATTTAGACGTTTTTACTGGAAAACAAAACAAAAATACTGATTAGACTAAACACAGACAGACCGACAGACAGACATCATCTCTGGTACATATCTATCTCTAATGGTGCTCTCTTTCTGTCTTTATCTTTTGCCTGTAATTATGTTCATATCTTTTTCAGTCTATCTCTCTCTGTCTTAATGATTGACCGTCTTTTGCTTTTCCCGTCTGTTTCTCACCTCCTTTCCCTTGTTTATGTCTCTCAATGGAATTAAGAATGGAAATGTCTCAGAGAATGACAGATTTTTGTTCAATAAACTGTTCCATGTTTTGGCTTTGCCTGCTATGTAGAAAAGAGAACAACAGATCAAGGCACAAATAAATAAATACTATTGTCCTCAGTGTCTTCCTATAAATGTTTTGTTTTTGTTTGTTTGTTTTTTTTTAACTGAAAATGTCGAATAGCACAAGCAAAACAAATTTTGGAAGCAATATTTGAAAATGAACCCTCTGTTTGTGCACACCCTCATTATCGAGGAGTCTTTTGAAAAGCAGTGTTAAAAGAATTTAGACAGGACATAGTTTGTTTTGAAATTATGCTATGATTTATGAATTTTTTTCTAATAAAATGATCCTGATTCATCATTCGTTGGTTATTATGTGATTCACTTTATTGTTTTTAATTTATGAAACAATGATGCCAGTGAGTTTTGAACATTACACTGTTAGCCCGGATAAGTTGAATTTACTTAAAAAATTTGAGGAAACTGGTTGCCCTAAAAAAATTAAGTAATGATTAAGTAATGTGAACTTAATAATTCAAGTTCATTTAACTTAAAATGTTTTGTAATATTAATTACTTTGTAGTTATTACAACTAGTATATTTAAGCTCAATGTACTAAGCAAGTTAACTTGCCACCAATCAAAATTCATCCATGCCTCCCATCATGCATTGCTGCATGAATAAATTATGAGCTGAATTGTCTTAGTAATTTCTTTATTCTCACTATTTAAATTTTGCTGTTTTTCTGTGACTTTTTAGCAGCTTGTTTTCTAATGTTCAGAGTTGATCTGTTTATCAGAACATGTTGCTTGTCACCGTCGTTGAGATTCACAGGCTGATTCTTGATGTCTGTATGTGCCTAAAATATATATATATATATATATATATATATATATATATATATATATATATATATATATATATATATATATATATATATATATATATATATATATTATATTTGTGATAAGGACAACTTAAAAAATTATTATAGAAGTTGATCATCCACTGTAGAATCACAGTGCTGCTGTAATCAATAATGTAACTCTAACTCAGAGATTGGACTCTAAATGAGTTCAGTGATTCAGATCAAATAATGATTATGTGAAAACATAACCAACACCACCTGATCATCTTTTAACTTTGCTTGTCTGGTTAGTTTTATTGCAGTTAAAACTGCCCAAACAAAATCTAATATTAAAAAGTTAAGGGTCAACAGCTCAACTAAAACAAACCCTGACCCTCGATGATGGTAACTTAAAAATTGTGATTTTCTCCTTTGGTGAAAAACTATAAAAAGGTAAATGTTAGGAAAAAATGTCTGTAGAACAGCCAAAACAAATGTTCCAACTGCTCATCAACAGCTCCTTGAATTCACACACACCACGACAAAATGGCGTCATTACCTCCCACAAACCAGTGTGAAGGAGGCGTGGTCAGGAGAAAAACTTCATAATTTAAGTGCATTTAACTTACATTTATTAACACATTCAAATACACCCACAAATTAGTAGAATTTACTTATATTTTAAGTGTAGCCTGTGGCTAGGAATTTTTATTCTAGTAGATTTTCTGGCTGGGTACATAAAACACATTTAATGAGACCACAGATGGAATTATTTTTGTCTGTGGCTGTGTCACAGAGCTGTCCCCTTTTTCCCGTGTTCCCCTTGCTTAACCCCATTTTATACTGTACAACTAATTCTGTAGGATTTATACCCATGTCATTATACAAATTTGTGTCCTGATATGCCACACACATGCACACACACACACACACAAATCGAACAGTAAAATCATTTTAAGAATATGATGATCAAAACAGCTGCCTGGTGGCAAAGCAATACATTGACAAGCCACCACACATCAACTCCACCTATAAGGCATAATCTTGATTTTAGATGTGGAATTCTGAAAAACATTCTGCAGAAATACTTTTATCTTGGGTACAAGCACAAATGTCCATTTAATTCAGCATAAAATTGTTCATAGAACACGTCACACAGCACAAGATCTTTAAAATGGGATTAGTAACTTCTGACTGCTGTCTCAATACACCAGAGTCTTACTTTATGTACTCTGATTATGCCAACCTGTTCATCAGTTCTGGACAGATGTCACTAATAAACTATCAGACTTTTTGGAAATCAAAATCCCAGTGCTTCCATTATTAAGCTTTTGGGTGATGCATCACAAATGAACCCTCCTCTCTGCTGATTCTAATTATTCTACAACATGCATCAATCATACTATTCTGCAATTATATATATATATATATATATATATATATATATATATATATATATATATATATATATATATATATATATATAAATAATATTATATTGTTCTATATGTTGTACTTTGTTTCATCTTTCATATAAAGTTTTCCTATCATTATTATTATTTTTAGTAGTAGTAGTAGTAGTACATCAGCTTCAGTTTGGATCCACCCTTATTCCTCGTCTGGTATCGTTTAAAGCCCTTTGAAGCTGCGCTGAAACTGTAATTTTGAACTTCAACCGTCTGGAGGCTATTGAAGTCCATTAAAAGGAAAATAATCCTGGAATGTTTTCATCAAAAACCTTAACTTCGACTGAAGAAAGAAAGACACCTTGAATGACATGGGAGTAAATTATCGGGAAAATTATATTTGAAAGTGAACTGATTCTTTAAGAAGACCTCAGATGACCAGATGACAGCGGAAACTCCTGCGAGGACTCAGATGACACAATATCTGGATCAACATGCACATTCCCAAATTTCCATATATCCTAATTATTGTTAATATGTAATTCATTATTTCCAGGAGCTCATTGCTTCAATTAAACCTAAATTATTACATTGTTAGCTAACTGCATGATTATATTCTGAAACCACATACATTGGACAGTCACCTCCTATACCAGATTCTCTAAATTGTAATGTTGACATGCATTCTTTGTAAAGCTGCTTTGAAGCGATATGTATTGTGAAAAGCGCTATACAAATGAATGTGAATTGAATTAAAAGTAGTAGTAGCAGTATTATATATAATATTACAAAACAATTTTTCCTAACTTCCCTCTCCTTTCCCTTATGAAAACGAACTCCACAACCATAGACATTTATAATTGATTTACTTTATGAACTGTCTGGGTCTGGTGGCTGTTTTCAGTATTGTGGGCGAGTATGATTGGCACATCTTGTCGGCATGGGCACCGTCAGTTTGGTTTTTGGTTTTCCTGCCATTCACCGCCTCTACTTGTGGTCCCTCCTCTCACCTCAAACCACATAATACATGATTACAATTTTAAAGGCTTGATACATACGGGCTTAACGTCTAACCTGAGCTCGAGAATCCAAGGCAGAGCAAACTGGTGGATGACAAAGACCTGTATCTGGGCAGAATAAAAGTCCTTGAAAACAAAATAGAAAACACCACAGATTGTGACAATAGGTGTAATTTGCGTGTATTTTCAAAAAACATTGACATTTCAGAGGCTCCTGCAAGTATTGCTAATTTTTAGGATTTGGAAAGCTTCTATTTCTGTGCTTGAGGGAACATAAGTCATGAATTTCATTTTGGGTTCCTGCAGTCTTCATTCCTCCAAACCACATTCACCATGACCTCGGGCAGAAGATTCGCCTCATCAAAGACAAGCATTCTTTCGATTCAAACTAAACTAAAAACAGTTCATTCAAAAAATATTGCTTTACTAAGAATATTTTCAATGTGCAGCAGTTTAGCAAAGAAAACCTGTGCTCTTCTCATGTGGCATGTTTTTTCTCACAAAGTTCTTATTGATTTTTGTTTTTTCTGATTGGCCTTTGAAAGCACATAATTCCAGGGTCTGTAAAGAGTCCAGAGCAGGTCTGAGATAATTAAAACATATACATTTATTTTGCATTTTTCTAATTTAATACATTTTCACAACAAATTGTGTTATCACAGCATAACATTTTTTTTTTTTTCATTTTTATTTGAACATTAGAACATGAATCCTAGATTTTCAATGTCATCCAAGACTTTTGAATTGCATATGTATAATATAATAAAAAATATATAATATATTATAGAAAAATATAGTAAAAAAAAAAAAAATGTGAATGCTTTATATGAGCCAACACACAAAAATCCTCTTTTATTCTAGTTGTCTGTGAGTAAACTGTGGAAAATGTTGTTTAAGAAAATCATTCTAGGGCAGTGTCTCGTTTACATCTATGAGTCATTGTTCACCTATAGCGTAGATTTGTCCTTTTACTGTGGTAAACACTCAGATTTTCCAAACCAACTCTCCACATCCATATTTGCAGCAGAAACGTAGAAAAAAATAATGACCATATTATTTAGGAACATTTAGGAGATTTACTTTAATTCCCAGTAACAGAATGCTTCAGTGTTATTTCAGGTCAGGTTGGGAATATCTGTTTCAGTAAAACACAAGCACGCTTTGGAAGAAAGGTTTGCTAACACAGCCTCTCACTTTCTTCTTACGCTGGAATCTGAAACAGAAACAAGAGAGAATCCGCATCCGTGTGTTTGCACAGATGTCTGACATATAACTTAGTACAAATTGCAGAAACTTGTGACGGAGGTAGATTTCTGGAGCCTTCAACAGATAGGGTACAAAACACGGCCTGGAGTACTTTTTTATTTGTCTTTTTCAACAAATGGTGAGTAAAAGGTTGTTGACTGTGACCAATGTGTCAAACTTTGAGAAATGTTTTATTTTCTATTCTTTTCTATGTGATTTTTGCAACCATGTTACTTACCAAAATGATTTTACATCTTAGCTTACCGCATTTTATATTTGTGTGCTTGTCATTTTCACGGATGAACAAACAGTTATTAAAACAGGTTGTGTGCTCGCATTGTGCTGTCCAAAAAGTCAAAAATGCCAAAATGAGTCTCAAAACTGAAAGCAGGAGTGAAATCCCATTAAAGTTTTTGTTTATTCATTGCCTCCTGTTCCTGATTTGTTCTGTTTTTCACTTTGAAAGCCAAAATACTTTTCTAGACTAAACATTTTGTGAAGAAAATGTGAGTTGTGCTTGCCTGTCCAAAAGTCTCTGCCATGACACTAAGTTGGCTTGTTACTTGTGCATTGCTAATGGTTACTAGGGTACTCTGAGTGGTTGCTAAGGTGCTGCTCACAGGCCTAAGTCAAAAGAGCCTATTCTCAAATTTCTATGATAATCTAGGTTATACCCTTGTGAAAAAAAGAAGCACACTTTAACATACTTTTAAAGCAAGCACTTAAATACGGAATACGTGTTATGGAAATAATAGGCCTGTATTTAAGCTTCCCCTTAGCATTCCTGTAAAATTTTCCTAAAACGTCTAAAAATGCATACCCAAAGTAAATTGCATGCTGTTCTTAAACCATTTTGAGGATATACATGGTTTTTGTCTCTTTTGAAAGGTATGTATACTGCGATACAGTGGAATTCCTACATGTTAAATGATTACTTGTACTTCAGTGCAAACTGAATATATTGTTTCCGGACACTTAATAGTTTAAATTTATAATAAATGCAGTTAGCTGAACTTTAGAATTTTTTTTGACCCATTTAATTAGAACTTTACACTTTTGTTGTCTTTAAAGTGCTATATAAAAAGTGTTAAAGTGTACCGCAAATGTAATGACAAGCATTTATAGTAAACTGAAATATATTTTAATGTCATGTCTGTTAAAATGTCATATGTTTAAATATATTTGTAATAACACATTTGTAATGATGAAATTGAAATTTATTTCAAAACTAAAATTTAAATGTATTGAAAAGCATATTACAGTAACATAATAGTACTTACAGTTTTTTTTTTTTTTTTTTCAATTGCTAACATACATTTGTCCATTCTGTAGTCACATTTTCAAAACTCTAAACACATTTAACAGAACATCCATCTGTTGTGGCCATACCATTAACACAATTCATGTAGTTGGTGTTGATGTTGATGGGGCAATATCAACACCACACACCCAACCCCAGAAAGAGATTTCAACAGAGGGGGCAACTGAAGTTCTGCATAGGAGACACATTCAGCTGCCCTGAGCAATTCTGTTACTTTCTTCTTTTTTCTACTGCACATTCTATAAAGTAATGACTTATGTTGCCAAGAAATGCACACATTCAACACTCAACCAAAAATGTAGAATGGCTTAAAGCTGAACTTTAAAAACAATGGATTTCATAATTTATGCAGGTAGAACTGAAACATGACAAGTAATGTAGTTTTCATAATGCCATTAACTGTTAATATTTTGACACTCATTGCGCTACGATATGTTCACATTGAATAGAAAACTAGTGCTATGTTGCGACAGAACGACTCTATTTTGAATCAGGTTCGCTGTGTTTTAGAATTAGTATATGTTGAAAAAGGTTTTTAGCATTTTGAAATATAGAGTTTTTGTTTATTTAACAAAATATGGTTTTGGCCAGAAATTAACCGTTTGGCTAATTGTGTGATGTAGGTGTGTTTCTGTGTTAAGAGTTTAGAGAAAGTACTTTAAGTACTGGTAAACGCTTGTTAGCAATTGAAAAAAAACTGCAATAGATGTGTAAAAGTATATACTATATATTAATGTGTACTTTATTTATTATATATAGATTATTAAAACATAATTTAAAATGTACTTCAAAGAAAAATGTTTAATTTGACATTATTACAAAGTGCATTTTTTAAAGTCACCTTTAAAAGTGTACTTAAAAACATAGTGTATACTTTTTAGTAGTGGCCGTTTGTTTAATTATTATTGTATTATCTGCAAAATTTATCTTACAGTTTTTTACTTTTTACTTCTTAAAATATAGTTTTCATTTTTTGAAGTATATTAACGGCACTTCTTTATCACAAGGGTATATTGCTCAGCTTACAATTATTGTATGTATCCTCCAACTGTTTTGTTGTATTCCATGCAAATATCAAAAGTCAGATCACTTAGAAAAATAATAGCACACCTCTCTTCAACAAAATATACAAGTATCACATATGCCCATAGCAAACGTGCAGGCACCGCACACTGAAGAATTTCACACAAACTTTCTCCAGTGAGCAGTGCTGATCATAAAAATGCACTTATGCATTTAACTTCACATAAAACTTTTCATTATCCATAACCTGCATAATGAAGCTATAGTGGTTGTGGTTTGGAGCTGGTGTGCAGAGCGCCTGGAGGCTGGATCAGGCAGGGCCGGATGGGGAAATCTTGTGTTTGGACTGGGGTCCCACTGGGGGAAAAGGGATTCGGAGGTGAGATACACAAAGGAAGAAGGCGATCAAGATCAACTCTCTCTCAGCATGCCAAACTTCAGACTTTTTTCAGCCCTTCACTAAAAACGGCTTCCTCATAGGAAAGAATTATAAAGAAATTTCGATTGGATAACTTTATTTTACAGTGTCCTTGTTACACATTACATTAATTTACTATAGCAATTACTGTAAATTGTGGATAGTTACATGCAACTAACCCTAAACCACACCTCAAGCCTAACTTTATTGTAAGTACATTGTTATTACTCAGTACTTACATGTAATCTAAAGTGTAACTTTCAACCTGTTTCTTCAAAGAGATTAAAATGGAGACCTTTAGTCAAGAAGAAAAAACAGTAATCAATGTCTCAAACTGCTCAAATATAACCAAAGTCAGCAAGATCTCAGTATGAACATAAACATTTCTCATCAAATTCTTCCCAGACCAAATTATCTAAACTATGCAATCCACGCTCAATAACTGGCTCATTTGTGCCTATTTCTATTTGTCCTTTTTAGGAGAAACAGAAAGTTGATATTTACAGTAAATGACGCTCTGAGAACACTTTCCTTTAAGTTTTTTTTAGAAATGTCAAAAAATTACGTTTTTTGACATTTTTCTCCACCAGACACTGGGTGTACATAAATATCTGAAGAAAAAAACAGAGAAACTTTGGCATTCTTGCACAAAACACTAAAAAGATATGTTGTTTATATGATAATGACTGATGAAGATTATGAAAGGAGAAACACACTTAACAGTTTAACTTAGAAATGGCCGAATCTGTTCTATGTTGACATAGTTTGTGTCAGCGTTGTGAGTGAGTGAGTGTGTGTGTGTGTAGTAGGTGCGGGGGTGCTATGATGAACACCAGCTGCTGTTTGTTTACAGAGGGCAGATTCCAGGAAGACACACTCACACATAGGCCTTAGGAGCCAATGACAGTTACCATACACTACCCCTAAACCTAACCCTCAACAAAACCTGTTGACATCATTAGATTTACAGTCAAACAGGATTTGGCTGACTTGTGAGCATTTCAAATATTGAGAACCACATCAAATTATGTTGGTTTTCAACATGTTTTACCATATTTTTTAGGGACATTTTCATAGATTTAGCCTCACAAGTATAGCCAAATCTGCACACACCTTATTAATTATTACAACCACAAAATGAGTGAGATAATCTAAAAAAAGGGGCAGCTAGGGCTTCTGATAAGTGATAAATTGTAATCCGAGTGCAGATTTATTGAATGAAAAAGTAGCAAATACAAACTACACTACCAAGAACGCAAACCATGGCTTTACTGAAAGCTTGACTTGAACATGATTTGACAAAACCTTTCATGAACTTACTAAACGTTTTATAGGAAATATTCAGTGCTCAACAACAGACAAGCGAAATATGAGGGTAATTTATACAAAGACAAATAAAAAGTATTTATACAAAAGCTTAAACTAGAGACTAGAAACACTTGGGCTGAATTTAAAAAAGTATGTGCTGGATTTAAAACTTACTTTTCAACTAGTGTGTTCTATTGTTATCTATGTGTGTCATTTAAATATACTACATCTATAATGTTGGCATTATTCTTTGAACTACGCATTTTTCAATGAAAGGAACTTTTTACATTTCCGGGGCTCTCAGAAGTGGAAGTCTTCATGGTAGGGTAAAAATCTATAGTGGCGAACAGGAGACGACAGGAAATATAATTTTTGTATTCCTATTTGCTCCGATAGCAAAAGAAAAAAAAATCCATGATAGCATTTCCATGACTTTTCAAAGATGAACAAATATAGAGAGATTAATTACAGCAGTCAGAAGAGAGAATGATGTCAAATTTGCCTCAACTGCTGGGTCCCACAGCATTGCGCATAGTGGCATTAACTACTATGTACTTACATCAAAAAATAAGTGCAATGTACTTATTGGGTTCATATTGAATTGCAAAACACTTTTGCTGCTATTGAGGTGGAATACGGGTAATGTGAGGGAAATCTTTGGTGGTATGGGTAGGTTTAAGGGTAGGGGTAAGGTGTAAGGGATGGGTCAACAGTGTAATTATACATGTAATTACAGAAATTAATGCAGGTGTTTTTAAAATATAAGTACAATGTAAAAACATATATGTACACAATAAATGCATTGTATCAAATGATTAATTTAAATGTAAGTACATAGTAGTTAAGGCCACTTAATATAAAGTGTGATCAACTGCTGTACTAGGAACACCCTTGCATGCAGCCGTAAAATCGCATTTTGTAATTTACTGCCAAAGTAATTTAGCAGTATAAATGTATATTACATTTTAACAAAATTATATGAAAATGTTTCTTACATTTGCGATGTTGATAACTGTGTAAACAGTTATTAAATATTTGAACAAGGTTGTTGTTTGACGTCTTGGATAGACCTGGTGTGCCTTGGCTTGAGAGGTGTTGAGAGGCTGTTGTAACAGTGTGGAGTTGAGATCACAGAGTTGAGGAGGACCTGGGCTCTGACCAATGAGCTTGAGAGAGATTCTTCTCATGTAGAGGTCTTAAGTGGAGACCGTCACACTGAAGGGGCCTGGGCTGTTGTCTAAACAATGAGGGGAGTCTGATCTATAGCTATGGTGTTGAGGTTACCTTCGGTTGCTCAATGGCTCAAGACCATAGCTCTGAAAGAGAGGCAGAAGTCCAGAGTTCTCTGACTGTTTAGTTTGTGCCAACCCTGGGTTTTAGGCAACATGAAAGTGGCTCAGCTTTTAGTGGTTTTCATCGGGTTTTATTCTGGGTGAGAGATCAGAAACTGAAATTGGACAATTTCAAAGTGACACATTTCAGATGAAATAAAGTCACTCCCCCAGTTTCAAATTTGTAAAGTAATTATTAAGCACTATTATAAGATTTTTAAGTATGTTTAAAAGAATATGCTGGATATGATTGGCTGCTTGCTACTGATGTTACACTTTCATGTGCACATGGTCCATTATTCATGAACTCAGGACCAAAGCCTGAGTTTACAGAGAAAGTTGATGATCAGAGACATGATACCAACAAAGCTAATTCTGTAACCCCTGAATTTGTTCAACTGCCATCATGGTGCAGGAAGCTGTGACATGGTACAGGAATTGGCTGTGGTTGTGCCTAAAGGTCCGTTCACACCAAGAATGATAACTATAAAGATAACGATAACGATGAAGTTCTAAAAATCATTTTAATTATAAAAGACTAGCACTGTCCACACCACAGCTATAATGATAACGATGTAGAGAAACGATCAGAATCCATTCTAATTTAAGGGCTCGCGCATTTAAAATGACAGAAGATATTGCAGAGAAGTTAATCACAGAGGTGCATAAAAATCCACCACTCTTTGACAAGTCAAACCTCCTTTTCAAGGATACTTTAAAGAAAATGGATATATGGAAATCAATCGGTCATACCCTAAGAATAAAGGTGAGAAGTATTAACGATGAGATAAAATTACCTCAGGTATTCAATGCTAGTTTCAACAACATTTTCTTGCTCCCTTTGAAGTTGCAGTGAAAAAGACTAGGCATTGTTTTTATTTATTTCCACTATATTGACTTTGTCAGCTAAATTCACAGTTAGATTAGATCGATTACACTAGCTATCCACTCGAAACATAGCATGCTGAGGACATCTGCTGGTTAAAGCCATGTAAATGCAAGTGAAAACATGTTGTAAACACTTTGAAACCGTAGCGCGCAGACTTAGAATAGACAGACAGTTATTGTTCATTTGTGTGGACGCAAATATAGTTATAGTTATAGTTATCTTTATAGTTATCGTTCTTGGTGTGAACAGGCCTTAACACTGTGACATCAATAAAATAAACTGGATCAATGACAGACGCTGGTATGGGCTAGACCAGGCGTGGGCAACTCTGGCCTTCGAGGTGTCCTGTCCTGCAGAGTTTAACTCCAGCCCTAATCAAACACACCTGCTTGTAATTTCACTTTGGTTCATTTTTCAAGTGTGTTTGATTAGGGTTGGAGCTGAACTCTGCAAGGCAGTGGAGCTTGAAGGCCAAAGTTGCCCACCTAAGTCTAAACCATGGGTACTCAACAGGGGCTGCATCCGGCCCATCAGCATTAAATTTGTGGCCCGGGTCATGCTAAATATGAATGTATTGTTATTATTGTTTGCATTCAAACTGACCGTTAATATTTTTTCAGTTCTTCGGCATACACTGCGCTTAACACATTTTGCACGTGGGCTTTGAATAGTTTGTGCACTAATTTAATTGTCCACAAGGTGTCAACACTGAAACGGGCCATTTTTTCACAGTCTGAAAAGAAACAGAAAAAAAACGGAACTATAACAAAAAATAGCCACGCGTGTTGACGAGCGCTCGTGTGAGGGAATTAAAGACACCAGCAACTCTATTTTTAATGATTACAAAGACATTTTATCTTATGTTTTGGAGCGAAAAATCGCAGAGACTGGACAAGAATGAATCTTTCTAGTGCGCATGTGTTGAACACCTGTGTGCGTGCACGCTATCAAATGCTTGATACTGTGCGTGTTCGTAAAAAACAAAAAAACAAATAACTTTATTTCTTCATCATTTAATGCGATTGATACTCCTGAATCTTTGCAGTGTGTAAGTGCCCGATGGTCTTCTTAGCAGAATGAAAAATGAAACTTTTATTCTAATGTCATGTAAAACGCAACGTCATTGTGAAGCAAGCGCTTCCATTCTCATTCGCGAGACTGTTCTGAACAAAAAAGGATTCTGGATTCTGACCTAGTTTAAAGGTAGAGATAATAATTAATTAATTTAAAAATAATAATAATAATAATAATAATAATGAAACCTCTGTAAAGCGAGCCTGAGTATAAATAGGCACTGTAAAAAGTATTAAAAAGGTGCAATGGAGTATAAAAAGTATCAAAAAATTGAGCAACAGCCAGACCTGAAATTCCTTGTGATAACAATGCCGACTTTTCACTAGGAAAAAGGACTTCTTTTCATCAGTTCTTAAGTTTATTTGCTCAGTAATGTTTTTCCTTATGCATTCAGGCCTTTTATTCATACTCAGAGTATGAATGAATTGTTGCATTAAGAATACAGCAAGACGAACTATTAATCCTTTTTAATGACATTTTTTTCATGTTCAGTGACACTATAAGTAGGACAACGAAGGACAAGTAAGTACTTGTAGGTACTACAAATATTGTCTTAACTAGGCCTAAATAAAAGTTTTGCGATCCAAGTTGTAATTTGTGGCCCTTTGCATTTTATGTGGTTTAAATGCGGCCCTCTTAGCCTCCAAACTTGAGTACCCCTGGTCTAGACCAAAAAAATGACTGGATCAGTGTCATAGAGCATGGCTGGGCAACTCTGATCCTCAAGATCCAGTGTCCCGCAGAGTTTAGCTCCAAACCTGTCAAACTTACCTGCCTGTAGCTTTCTAGTAAGCTTAAAGGAACACTCCACTTTTTTTGAAAATAGGCTAATTTTCCAACTCCCCTAGAGTTAAACAGTTGAGTTTTACCGTTTTCGAATCCATTCAGCCGATCTCCGGTTCTGACGGTACCACTTTTAGCATAGCTTAGCATAGTTCATTGAATCTGATTAGACCGTTAGCATCGCGCTTAAAAACGACCAAAGAGTTTTGATATTTTTCCTATTTAAAACTTGACTCTTCTGTAGTTAAATCGTGTACTAAGACCGACGGAAAATAAAAAGTTGTGATTTTCTAGGCTGATATGGCTAGGAACTATACTCTCATTCAGGCGTAATAATCAAGGAACTTTGCTGCCGTTCCATGGCTGCAGCAGTGCAATGATATTACGCAGCGCCCGTGAACTCCTGCTTGTACAGGGAACATGCCTTGCAACCATGGAGACGTTTGTGAGAGACGCTGCGTAATATCATTGCACTGCTGCAGCCATGGAACGGCAGCAAAGTTCCTTGATTATTACGCCTGAATGAGAGTATAGTTCCTAGCCATATCAGCCTAGAAAATCGCAACTTTTCATTTTCCGTCGGTCTTAGTACACGATGTAACTACAGAAGAGTCAAGTTTTAAATAGAAAAAATATCAAAACTCTTTGGTCGTTTTTAAACGCGATGCTAACGGTCTAATTAGATTCAATGCACTATGCTAAGCTATGCTAAAAGTGGTACCGCCAGAACCGGAGATCGGCTGAATGGATTCGAAAACGGTAAAACTCAACTGTTTAACTATAGGGGAGTTGGAAAATTAGCCTATTTTCAAAAAAAGTGGAGTGTTCCTTTAAAGACCTTGATTAGCTTGTTCATGTGTGTTTGATTTGGATTGGAGCAAAACTCAGCAGGAAAGTGGATCTCGAGGGCCAGAGTTGCCCACCCCTGCCATAAAGTGATAGGGAGGAAGGGTGAGACTGACAGGGCATATGAAAAGGCTCACAAATAGAAACCGAGAAACAAGTTAACCATGAAAACAGAAGTTCTTGCAGTGGGCTCTGGGACTGCAAAAGGCCTCTTGATGACATGATTACTGTGAAACAATAAATTAACTTTCCTTTTTCAGTGGTGCAGAAGGGACTCAAAAATGGGGCTCCAGTACAAGTATATTCATGAAACAGTGGACCTGGTATTTTTCCAGCCGGGTGGCATTGGAGGATGGGGCTCACTAATTGTGGCCCCGGAGCATGTTCCCCACATGCCTTGTTGGCAATCCTGACCTGCCTCTAAGAAATGACTGGGGATGTGAGAAGTCTCTGTGACCATTCTCAGGCTTGACCGAGTCAGGAAACCTGGGGTTGCTCAGAAACTGGGGCAACCATGACTTGGTCAGTGCGACAAGAACCCTCCTCCTCCACATGCACAGAAAGAGCAGAAGGGATTCCCTATGATTATGGGCAATATTATTGTCAGTGATTGAACATCATTTGTACAAATCAAAAATGCATTATGGGTACAAAAGAGTGGACTATATAGGGACTTAAATTGGCAGAGTGGCCGGCAGTCCATATTGTACATGGCACTACGTTTGGAATAGGAAGCAAATTCTTACAGAGCTCTGGAGACAAGCTCAGTGTCTGAATAAGCCTTCTATATACTAGATGAAAAGCAGTATGTCAACAGTACATCCAAATGGGCAGCATTCATAAAAGTTGGCAAAAATATCATATACTTCATATACTTTTTTGGCCAAAATTCTGAAACATGAGGCTGCAAGAGGAGTCATCCTATTTGTAAATAGCAAGGAACAGTAATGTTGCTGACATTTGTAGGTCACATGAAATGCCAAATTTTATTTATACTACACATGCTTAATTTGTGGAATATACATGATTTAATGACAGTGACATCACACTGACAGTATGCAATTCCTAATATAGCTGCTACATCTGGGGAAGAATCAATGAACAGAGACAAGAGAAGATGACAAAAAAGAAACACATTTCAAAATGAAAGAAGGTTAACAAATGAAAACAAAGACCAACAAAACCATTATCCAAGAAAATGATGAAATGAACCAATAAATCAAGAACAAAAATATTTCACAAAATTGAAATATTGCTAATAGCTTTCGAATGTGATCTTTTTCCATAACTCAGCCAATACTGATCACTGCATGTTGAGAATTTCAATATTAAATATTCATCATAAAACTGCCATCATAAGTATATGTGTCACATACACAGAAGAGGACAGACGAGGTAAGTGCAAATAATAAGTCTTTATTGGTAGGTTATGGGATAACAGAGTGGGAATGCAGCACAGGCAAGTAAACAAGCTGTAGATGGTTTCTGGATAACTTAGGGAACTTAGGCAACAAGGTAACTTGTAGTTTTCCTGGTTTTTGTTACGGTTGCTGGTGTATTAAGCACACGACGAGGAGAAATATACATAAACAAGTCTTTTACTGGAATATCCACAGGAGACTACAGGAACAGGCAGGAACATACACCAAACAATACAAGTACAATACCGGACAACACATGACAGGAAACACAGGGCTAATATACAAGGGATAACAAGGTGGGTGATTAGACACAGCTGAAGGTGATCAGTTACCATGGTGAATGACTAGTGGCGGGAAATAGAACAACAACAAGTCCAGAGTGAGTCCAAAACAGAGTGCACATGTAACAGTTTTATTGTGTTGTTTTAAAGTCTCATTTGAATATTGTAAATACACAATTATTTAAACTTATCTCTGTTTTATGTCTCATTCTTTTAACCACTAACAAACTCACACAGTAAAATCTGACCCCTTTTACATCTTGTAACTCAACTGATTTGGCTGATCATAAAGTTACACAAATATAATTTATGTATTTAATCTCACTTTATTAACCACCATCTTTGCTGCTGACCTTCAATGATCCAATTCAACCATACTAAGCAAAACATTACTTTAGATTTGGAAATAAGAGTGTTGAACTTCCTTCTCCTATAGTGAAGGGACGGTTGATACCGGGGCTCCGAGGCTCCGACGCAGTTTTCAAAGCACTATTGTATCACACACACTGTACCGATGCTTGTATCAAATTGACAATACCACGTGATTGATGACGTTTGAAGCTTCGAATGTCATGCAGTATTGGAAAGTCGAGACAGCTGGTTTGAAAAAATTGGTGCTTAACCTGATGCATCAAAGGAAAATGCATTTAATCATGTTTTATGATTTCGGTTTTATGATAGGTTTAGACCCTGAACAGAATATAAGGGTTAATCCAAAATATTTCAACTAGCCTACTCATGTCAGTTATGATCATATCATTGTATATTTTATATTATTGATCAGTATGTGAATCCGTTGCAGGCTACACATGACACGAGTGGTGGTCTAATTGTTACAAATTAAATTAGATGACATTAGATCAGATTAACTAGAAGAGATTCCGTATTTCACGGACTCCCGAAGCTTTGGTCACGTGCCTTTTCAAACCAGAGGTGAGTTTCTCAAAGCTAACCATCATCGCAAGTTCCGTCGTTACCAATAGAATTCAATGGAACTTGTGACCATAGTTGGCTAACGATGCTTTTGGGAAACGCACCCCAGATCTGCTCCGCAATGATTTACATATGGTGGAGAAAACAAGTCTGACCACCAGATGTCGCTAATGCGCACTGTGTTAAAAGCTTTGAGTAATAAACCGTTTTTTCAGCCCAATTTGATGAAAGCCTCAAATGCTTCAAAAAGCCTTGGTTTCCCATCACTATCTTCTCCTGTATCCTATTCTTCAATCCAGAATGGAAGCACAGTTGAAAGGTTTGAGTTGTGCCCTCTACTGTACAGGAGTGAATCTGCATTTCTTTCAGCCTGAGGCTTATTCATTTCACTTTTGGTGTGAAAGGCCTTAATCCTCTGGATTTTTGGGCCCTGAAGAAGTTTTGACATTTCCTGACATTTGTGCTTTTTTCAGTTGCTTATGAACTTATTAATGGCAAAAGTGTCATTACACTGTATTCAGCATGAACAAGGCTACCATAATATGTGAGCAACATGTATGTACATATTTGTATTTTTGAGAGAATAACCTTTATGCACGGTTATTGAAAAACACACTTAAGTCACTGAAAATACAGCCACAAAATATGTTTACAAGACTTCTGGGTATTGGAGGTTGTAGAATAGAATGTTTGCTTCAAATGTAAATGTTATCCTACCTACTCGTTCATATAAAACAATATATTGATTTAAATTTTGTAAGACACTTTTTGTCAAGAAAGACAGTATGCAGGAGGCGTGAATCTTCATTAATAATACTGTGATTCACACCTGAGAAGACAAAGACCCGCATAATGACCTGCATAATGAGCCCTTTCAGTCAGGTAGGCTATGTGAGAGGACACTAAAAAAATCAAAGTACAAAGTAGTTTTTTTTTTTGGTAGTTTATTCACAATATAGTTAACAATATAAATGAGACACATTTTGAATAAATGAGGGCACATTTTGATAGAGTTTTACCTGGAAATAAATTCTGTTCAAAGATATATGTGAACATCACTTAACTGGCATTCCAAGGTGTTTGGTGTTTCTGCACTGGAGAAAAACAAACAAACAAAACAAAACAAAAAAAAAAACTTCCAGTCAGTAATCTCACCATTTTATTAATTCAGAATGTCCAGTGTGGGCCAATATCTGGTCACTATGATTCTCAAGTCTGTGAAAAAAAAAAAACCCTCTGTGAGCATGCTGATAACAGGATCACATCACATTAATATAATGTCCACTCTTAACATTTGCCAAAAATAGAACTTTTTATATTGTTATTAAAAAAAAAAAAAACAAGCAAGCCCAGCCCAGGTGAGAAAAAGTAACTCAAAAGTAATGTAACACATTACCTTTCATAAAAAGTAACTAAGAAATGCTTTTTTAGGGAGTAACGCAATATTGTAATGCATTACTTTTAAAAGTAACTTTCCCTAACACTGACTTGAGAGTAACTGTGATAATATGATTATTAATTTAGAATAATCACATTTTAAAAGCTAACAGATTGGTATCTCTGTCTTCTAGTCGTGCGCACACACACTCACACATTGGGTTTCCATTTTGGGGACTTTCCATAGATATAATCCTAAACCTATTCATCACAGAAAACTTCCAGCATTTTTACACTTTCAAAAAACAAACAAACAAACAAACAAAAATGATTTATAAGCTGTTTTCCTCTGGAGGACTGAAAAATGTCACCAGAAGGTCAAAGATTTCTGGTATTGCCTTCATCGCGGGAGATTTTATCCCCACAACGTAGGGTTTATCAGGACCCCCCCCCCCCACTCACTCACTCACTCACTGACTCACTCAATGTTATTTATAGCAGTTGGCACAGGAAAGCTGTGACAATCATCTGATATTGTTTTACTTTAAACACTAGGGATGTTCTATCTAAATCTAACAAAACCAACACATAATTCAAACCACTAAACCAACTAGATGGCCCTGGTTGGCAGATCAAAACAGCATCTTCCAGGATCATACTTGAAATATCCAAAAAAAAAAAATCTCGCTCATTTTTTTTTAAAACAACAAAACTGCTGAAACTAGATCCATATGAAATACTGAACAGGCACAGGTCTGGCAACACTAAACCATTAGTAGACATTCTTTCCTTGAGCTTTAACCTCTAGCAAGAATAAAACTCTGAATGAGAGTAAGCAAAAGAAAACAGTCACGGCCCAGGAGACTGTGGGTAGAAAACATCTAAGTACTTCATTTTTCTGGTTAGAAATTAAAATTCACTAGCAACACTGTGCTTTTTGGTACAATATTTTGGCTTATGCATCTGTGGTTTTGGTATGTTTCATGGTTCAGTATGATTTTGGTCATGACTTATGTTCGTGCATGGACTACAGTTAAAGGTTAAAATTGTTCACCAGGAAATATCCCTGCATTCTTGTGGAGTTGGCACTAGGAAAGGTAGATTGTGTTTCTTTGTATATTGCTACAGACTTTGATTATTCTTCCACATGGCAGAAAGAAAAAGAGACTTTCTGTTCTAATGGCACAGGAAATGCCAAATCTCAACCAGCTTGTTTAACCACTGACTCTCCAACTTCCTCAATCATCCAAAATTAAATGTCAGCATTATACAGAAAAGACCAGACTACTGAAGAAAGAAATAACCGATTTTGACATCAGTTGTAGAAAGAAAATAAAAATAAATCTGTGTATGGTATTTTGTTTGAGATTAACTAAAAAGTGAAACCACAGGCGAATCTGATGTTAAAAATGACTTTATTAATTAATTAAATCTTATTAAATATTTTTTTTTGACTTGAATAAAACCAGATAATTTAGATGTTACACCTCATGAAGCTCATTTTAGTTTACCATTTACATTAACTTAAAATGTGACTGATCTACGTTTATTCATTTATACAAATAATCAAAAAAGGCATACATGTTTTTAACAAAAATCTTGTTTGCATGCATGCCCAGAGACAAAAACTAAAAATATTCAGAAAATTTCAGAATATTTTTTTTAAAGGTTCAAATAACTTTTCTTTTGGATTTATGCTTTAAAGGACTGATGAACCCTTAATAAATGAATAAATCATGAATAACTTCTTCTTTATATATATATATATATATATATATATATATATATATATATATATATATATATATATATATATATATATATATATATATTCAAAGAAACTCTGATCCAAAAATGTTCTCTACTCTAAGATTTCTTTATTTTTAATAGTGAAGGAACCTTCATTACTCAAAACCACAAAAGCGTTTCATGCATGGGATTTTTTTTTTTACTAGATCCTTGTAATAACAATCCAATTTAGACTGTAGTCTGTCCAGAATGTCTCCAGAGAGTCTAAACGTTCAGGTAGTCATTTTTCAGCCGGCTTAACCTCGATCCATGACTCCGAATTATCAGAGAGATGAGTTCATGTTTATCCTTGAGTCCAGACGAGATGTCCAGAGTTTCCTGTAGAGTGTCCTTCACACTATACATGGGGTTGATGAAGTTATTGGTGAATTCATTCTCCTCTCTTTGCCCAGTCTCCTGGCTTTGCTTGAATTTCGTCTCCAACTCAAGAAGCGATTTCTCCACGTTTGTAAATGCCTCACTGATTTGCACAATCTCCCTCTTTAGGTATTTCCCGTAACTGTCCTCGCCGTCCAGGTCGTAGGAAATGCTCTTCCCAATGCTCTCCAGAACGCGCGCTGCGTCTTCGATCTGTTGTTTAACGATGATAAAATCCTCTCGGATGATCGAGTCCCGGTCTTCCTCCACTGGACACGGTCTGCGGTCGATCCATTTGAAAAGCATCTGGCATTTTTCCGGGTCTTCGGTTTCCTCGTAATCCCCGTCCGGGACGAAGAAGTGGTGAAATGTCCCGTTGGACATTTCAGGGAGCAAAGGTCCCGTGTAGACCGCACCGCAGAGCGGCAATAAAAACAGACCAAGGGCGAAGGCTAACATGATAGATAGCTTCTGTCCACTCCGAAGGTCTGACTGACCTGACAGAGACGATGTCCACATCTGGAATTCTTCATATGAGTATGCGCACTAGATGAGACGCTTATGGTCTGTAATCTGAGTCCAACGCGCTTTTACGCGCTCTCAAATTACCTCGCTGAGCGACAGTCAAAAACAGAGCCTGAAAGCGTTTTCAAACTTACGTTTTTGCATATATGGGTAACACTTTGTAATAACGCTAATTGGTTATATTCTATATAATTTACAATTGATTTAAGTCATAAACAAACATTGTAATATACAGCATAATGATATAGAGTGATATAAAATACAATACAATATGTGGGACACTAATACAAATTAGCTTGAATTTACTTCATCCTATGTGGAATGACTGTCCCACTTTACCTGTATTCACATAATATTGCATTGTATTATTTATAATAATTATTATATAGCAGTCTCATTATACTTTTGCATGAAAAGTTTGATGGCCCTCAATGCTTACAGGCCTATAGATTTGAATCTAATTGAAAATTTTGTAACATGACCACATCTGTCAAAATTTGCAACATTCAGCATTTTTTCAGTTTAAAAAAAACACTTTGTCAGCAGTGTGCCAAGATAAAATACACATCAGTCAGTTTTACGCATGATAAAGCATTACAAACATCACTTAAGCACATAACCAGTTAATAAAGAAGTGAGATAATAATGAACCACATGCTAAGCAAAGTTTTTTGACAGTCACTAGACAGTCACCATTACTGTTGTTTATATCCCAAAAAAACAAAAAAAACAAATTTGAACATGTTAATTTTGAACTTACAGTAATTTGAACGTTTCAGTTAATTAAAACATAAGATAGATAGATAGATACATATACATACATAGATGGACAGACAGACAGATGGATGGACAGACGGATGGACAGACAGACAGATAGACAGAATCCTGTGGGGAAATTCATGGTGACAAATATGCAACGTGATCTCATGAGAATACGTGTGTATTTTTACGTAAAGTGTTTCTACCACATGTACAGGTCCCACTTTATATTAAGTGGCCTTAATTACTATGTACTTACATCAAAAAATAAGCACAATGTACTTATTGGGTTCATATTGAATTGCAAAACGCTTTTGCTGCTTTAGAGGTGGGATACGGGAAAGCTTTGGTGGTATGGGTAGGTTTAAGGGTCGGGGTAAGGTGTAAGGGATGGGTCAACAGTGTAATTATAAATGTAATTACAGAAATGAATTACAGATGTAATTACATGCAGGTGTTTCTTAAAATATAAGTACAATGTAAAAGCATGTACACAATAAGTGCATTGTATCAATTGATTAATTTAAATGTAAGTACATAGTAGTTAAGGCCACTTAATATAAAGGGACCCATTTATTTACGTTTTCATACACTCAAAAATGTACAATATTGATGTATTTATACTACTATGTAAAATACTTACGAATTGACAGCAATAAAACGTAAATTATTTACGTATCTATGTGTGAACATGTATGAATTCCCATGTAATATTAAAGGGTTAGTTCACCCAAAAATGAAAATTATGTCATTAATGGCTCACCCTCATGTCGTTCCAAACCCGTAAGACCTTCGTTCATCTTTGGAACACAGTTTAAGATATTTTAGATTTAGTCCGAGAGCTTTCTGTCCCTCCATTGAACATGTATGTACGGTAGACTGTCCATGTCCAGAAAGGTAATAAAAACATCATCAAAGTAGTCCATGTGACATCAGTGAGAAGTTTCTGAAGCATCGAAAATACATTTTGGTCCAAAAATAACAAAAACTATGACTTTATTCAGCAATGTCTTTTCTTCCGGGTCTGTTGTATATCCGCGTTCACGACTCCGCAGTGACGCTGCTTCTTCTTCTTTCCTGTTTTACGGCGGTTGGCATCCAGCTTATTGGTGCATTACCGCCCCCTTCTGCTCCGGACAGTGACGCTGATGACGTTTTATCTAGTGCGCCCGAGCTTCATTTACAGTCTGAGGGAGACGCACACTGTATTCAAGCTATTCTACATTGTTTGGTATTTTGGTATTGCTATATTTTTTAAAATGGTGCATAGGTGTGCATGTCGCGGATGTCCTAATCGCGTCACTGTCCAGAGCAAAAGGGGGCGGTAATGCACCAATAAGCTGGATGCCAACCGCTGTAAAACAAGAAAGAAGAAGAAGAAGCAGCGTCACCAGAGATTGTATATAATAGGGAGATAAGAGGGTCTGTATCTCTTACCATTGGAGAAAGCGGAACGTGCTCACCTCTCAGCCTATCATGTAATGGCAGTGACATCAGTCGCAAAAAAATAAATTTTTATCAAGCTAAAATCTACATATAGTTCCTAACGAAAGTATTGTTTAGTGTAAAACATTCTGAAGATTGGCAAACAGGCAGTCCATTAATTAAATGATTAGCTATTTCCCCACAAAAGGTGTTTAATCAGCATAGTGAAGCCTCTCATCCATTGACTTCCATTCAAAAAACAGCATCCGGTCTCTTTCCCTGCGTACCGCGGGGGGCGGAGCGTTAGCTTTAGCCATTACGCTTTTTTGGCTAAAGGTTGCAGGCTTGCCTTCCAGTGGCTTTGGCGTCACTGTGGAGTGAAAGTGGATATACAACAGACCCCGAAGAGAAGACAATGCTGAATAAAGTCGTAGTTTTTGTTATTTTTTCTTATATTTTAGATGCTTCAAAAACTTCTAACTGATGTCACATGGACTACTTTGATGATGTTTTTATTACCTTTCTGGACATGGACAGTATACTGTACATACTTTTTCAATGGAGGGACAGAAAGCTCTCAAACTAAATCTAAAATATCTTAAACTGTGTTCTGAAGATGAACGGAGGTCTTACGGGTTTGGAACGACATGAGAGTGAGTCATTAATGACATAATTTTCATTTTTGGGTGAACTAACCCTTTAATATTAAAATCACGGCATTAAAGTTTTGTTTCTGTTGTATTCAATTGTCATATCAATACATGTTTTTAGTCGCATTTATTAAAGTCCCCCTGAAATCAAAACTTAAGTTTTTTAGCTTTTAGTATGAATATGTTAGCCTTATGTTACGAATAAGCTGGTGTGTTCCAAAACAATGACAAAATTCGCATTTAGGAGCTATAAGCATTCAAAACTTACAGTCTCTCACTTCCGCTAAAATGGATCACAGATTTTCATGACATCACATCACACTTCAGCTTCTCATCAAATCTCCTGTCCAATCAAATGCTCTCTAGAATCTGAAGTCCCGCCTCCTCCTACTTAAGCTGCGGCTGAAATCGGTAATTTGTTCACACATTTACTAGTTTCTACATAGTAAATGGCACATAGTGCACTATATACAGAATAGGGAACGATTCAGACAGTGTAAATATGCTTTCCTTTGACGCGAATAAAGTCAGTTTTCGCGTTAGTATAATGTGAACCGCTGCGAGCACTGTCTGCTCTGGCACAGAGAGCACAGAGCAGATCATATCCGTGAGTTGGCTCAGACCACAAAAGGTATTGGACATTTAAATTCTGCACAGAATGCTGTATTTTAAAAGGATATAGAGAAGATTAGGAGGAGAAATGGTTAGATATTAAAAGGAAACAGGTTGTACTGAGTTTAACGGCTCTGGCTGAGCTGTGATATAAACAAAACGTTATTGGCTATTTTAAAAAAGGGACGGGGCTGTTCGATTATATCGCCCTGTCTTCCTGTTTCAGTTGAAATTACATCAACACACTGAATAAGACCCGTTGTTCCAAGACACTTCAGTGGGCCTTTAAATGCAGTTTACTCATCTACTTAATATAAAAAAAAACATTTCTGTTCGTGACTGGTGCTGCAAACTCCTTTTGAATGATTATACAATGTTAAACAAAACTACACTTTAAAACCTTAACATAACATAACCATTTTGTAATATTAAGTTTGTTTGCTGTGCGACACAAAAGGCGTTTTCTCCAATGCAGCTGACAATACAACCATAAGATACACCAAAACACAACATACATTCACAAATCACATCAATTTTATTTGTTCGCTGTACTCCAGATCTTTAGAATCCATATGTTTGCAAGGAACAGATTCAAATTCGGCCCTTTATCCAGTGTTCTTCATTTTCATTTTCAGCAGTGACCAGGTCAAAGACACACTCGTTATGACTCAAATTTGAAAGTTGCATCCTCGAAGAAGGCGGCACTGGTTTCGAACGCTCATTGGCTCTCACCTGCTTCGTCACAGATTGCGACATGTCGTGTTTCAGTGAATTGACATTTGAAATGATTGCGCGGCAATGTGCACCTTCACGGAGAGAAGCCAGATTCCTATTTTCATGGATTAATATATCTTAAATGTTACCTATAAAAACTAGGATGTGTTTTGGTGTACCTTATGGTTGTGTTGTCAGCTGCATAGGAGAAAATGCCCTTTGTGTCTCATTGCAAACAAACTAGGTTTAGGGATTAGCGGCACAAAATATTGTTTTAAAGGATTAGTCCACTTTCAAATAAACATTTCCTGATAATTTATTCACCCCCATGTCATCCAAGATGTCCATGTTCTTTTTTCTTCAGTTGAAAAGAAATTAAGGTTTTTGATGAAAACATTCCAGGATTATTCTTCTTATAGTGGACTTCAATGGCCTCCAGACGGTTGAAGGTCAAAATTAGTTTTAGTGCAGCTTCAAACGATACCAGACGAGGAATTGAAACTGAATATGCTTTATAAACACAAATGATCACCTTGCAAGTGGTTCCGCCATTGCCTATTCTTTCCTATTCTCCTTACGAAAAATTTAACTGGCGCCACGTTCGTTCCGTAAATTGAATAGGGGAAGGCATAGGACATACAGTGTAAGCTTTTTGAAGAATACAGAAGTCGTAATGGTGGAACCACTTGCAAGGCGATCAGTTGTGTTTATAAAGCATATTCATTTGTATTTTTTTTTTTTAGAAAATGACTGATCGTTTCGCTAGATAAGACCCTTATTCCTCATCTGGTATCATTTAAAGCCCTTTGAAGCTGCACTGAAACTGTAATTTTGACCTTCAACAGTGGAGTCCACTGAAGTCCACTATAAAGAGAATAATCCTGGAATGTTTTCATCAAAAACCTTAATTTCTTTTCGACTGAAGAAAGAAGGACATGGACATTTTGGATGACATGGGGGTACGTAAATTATCAGGAAAATTTTATTTGAAAGTGGACTAATCTTTTATTGCTATATTGTTACTAAAATGGTCATTTCCCTATACATTTCTGGTCATTATGTTTTATTCTTTTAATATTATGTAGGGCCTATAAAATGGGCATGTTTAGGTTCGGGGTGGGTTTTAGGGATCTTACATTTATCTATAAAATGATAAAATATTTCATGTATATTTCAGCAGCTATCCAAACGTACAAAAATGTTTTATTGTACATTTTGTGTCTTTGAAGGTTGCGCATTAATACCTACGTATTAACAATGAGAACAGGCTGTAATATAATGACTAATAGACCCCTCGACCCATGTCCTCACTCATAAGCATTTTTTAACCTGTTAAAATCTCAATTATTAACACGATTAACATGTGAGGTGTCTGAACTAGAGATACTGGAGCCTAACTACCAGTTTGATCGGATTCTTTAACTGACGAAACATGGAGAACATTGTAGGGACCTTCAAGGTTGGGGACTATGTGGTGTTTGCCTTTCTGTTTGTAGTCTCGTCAGGTATCGGGGTCTTCTTCGCCATCAAAGAGAGGAAGAAAGCCACATCTAAAGATTTTCTGGTTGGGGGCCGTCAGATGTCTTGCGGGCCGGTGGCCCTTTCTCTCACCGCCAGCTTCATGTCTGCAGTCACAGTGATTGGGGCCCCATCAGATGTGTACAGATACGGGGCCTCTTATGTCATCTTTGGGGTCGCCTACACGTTTGTGGTGTTTTTAACCGCTGAGCTTTTCCTGCCTGTTTTCTACAGATCAGGCATCACCAGTACATATGAGGTATGAATGAACATTTCAAATTTGCTTTTGAAGTCAAATGTTAAAATGTTAATAATAATAATGATAATGATTATAATAATAGTAATAATAATAATAATAATAATGGTAACACTTCAGTATGGGGAACAATTATCACTTTTGACTAATTGCCTGTTAGCCTGCATATCAGATGTTTATAGCACTTATAAAGCACATATTAATGCCGTATTGTGCATGACCATATTCTACATCCCTTAATCCTACCAAATACTTAAACTACTACAAAAAAACTACCGTACTAAATATTAATAAGCAGTAAATTTGGAGTTTATTGAGGGAAAAGTCATAGTTAATGAATATGTGTTCCCTATACTAAAGTGTTACCAAATTTAAAATGTATTTATTTGAATTGCACCTAAAATTTCTATCCATTTGGATTGTACAAATTTTAACAAACAAACTAATAAACTCAAAGTGGTGCATATTTGTCAATCATAAGTGAATATTGCTTGTTTCACTGCTAGCCATATTTTAACCATGTTCAAACTTTTGAACAGATTTATGCTGATTCTAAGTAATTTGAATGAGTGCATTCATTAAAAAAAAAATGTTTATTTCATTTTTCATTTATGTATGACTGACAACTATGCATCACATTAGGTTTATTAGTTTTTGTTAAAACTGTGTAATACAAATGAATAGAAAAGTTATTTACAATTTAACTACATAGATCTTACATTTAGATTTTTTTTAAAGGGATAGTTCACCCAAAAAATGAAAATTTGATGATTATCTGCTTACCCCCTGGGTGACTTTGTTTCTTCAGTAGAACACAAATGATGATTTTTAACTCCAAGCGTTGCGGTCTGTCAGTTGTATAATGCATGTCAATGGGAACTCCATCTATAAGAGTAAAAAAAAACATGCACAGACAAATCCAAATTAAACCCTGCGGGAAACCGAACTGAAGTATTATAATTTTTTAACTCTAATACACCACTATGCCCAACTGCCATGCGCATCCAGTTGGTGAGGTCTGAAAACACATTCTGATGCCGGAAGTGATCGCTCGCACTCATAGACATATACACACGAGATATCACTTCCGTCATGCATTCAGACCTCACACACCAGGTGCGCATGGCAATTGAGCATAGTGGTGTATTAGAGGTAAAAAAAACAATATAAATACTGTTTGGTTTCTCACACAAACCAATCGTTTCATGTCTTAGGACATCAATGTGTCGTCACGAGCCGTGGGGTTTTGTTTGGATTTGTCTGTGCATGTTTTTTTTTTTTTTTACTCTTATAGATGGAGTTCCCATTGACATGCATTATACGACTGACAGACCGCAACTCTTGGAGTTAAAAATCATCATTTGTGTTCTACAGAAGAAGTCACCTACATCTTAGATGCCCTTGGTAAGCAGATAAACATCAAATTTTCATTTTTGGGTGAACTATCCCACTATCCCACAAGTGTAGTGTGCCTTTTTTATACTATACTGAAATAATATTTTGTCAATTATCTCAAAGTGTTTAAAATTAACTGGTTTTGATCAAGTTAAATATAATATTTAATGTGACTGAATCAAACAGACATTAGCTTAAACTAATGAAAAATGAATCCTTTTTATATTCACTTTTTACAATATATTTATATCACATGATATCATTATTGCATAATATACTAATATTATCTTATTCAAATATAAAATATAGAATATGTCTACTACGGGACAGAAATGAAGTACTAAGTTAGATGTGGTGTTGGCCAGATGTTGCTAGGCTTTTGGAGGTCATGACCTTTAGTAATAAATCCTGTGTCAGCTGTAGTCATGCAAGTTAAGGCCCAGCATGTACATATTTGTTCTGATTTGTAACTTGTGTTTTTCTCACAGTATTTGGAATTGCGGTTTTGTAAGCTTGTTCGTGTTGCAGCCACTCTAATTTATATAATTCAAACGGTGAGTGTGATTCAATATTCATACACAATATTCAAAACACAAATTTTGTAGATTGGTTTTTGGTTTTTGGAGTTTGGTTTTTGATAAATTATTATGCTGATTGTTCTATTTTTAACTCCTCAGATTCTGTACACAGGTGTGGTAGTTTACGCCCCTGCTTTAGCTCTGAATCAAGGTCAGTCTGCATTCATCACAAAGAAATAAATTACCTTGTGTTTTTTTTTTATATAAAAATTGTCATGATTTAGAAATTAAAAGCAATTTCTACCCTGATTTTAGCCCTCTGATTTGAACACTGTTGGAAGGGGTATGCTGTGAGACTTTAATGTAAACAAATGTAATCAAAGACATTTAACATCTTTGCATATGAAATGAGTATTACATGTGGAACTCATTTGAAACTTATTACTACTTTTTTTACTTTTACAGCTGTCGAGATTAACTAACTGTGAAAAGTGATAATTATAGCATAATTATATCAGAAACCACTGATCACAGATTAGACATTAGAATTAACACAGTTGCTTACAGTATCTCACAGAAGTGAGTACACCCCTCACTTTTTTTACTCACTTTTGTGGCCAGCGGTTTAGACATTATTGGCTGTGTGTTGAGTTATTTTGAGGGGACAGCAAATTTACACTGTTATACAAGCTGTACACTCACTATTTTACATTGTAGCAAAGTGTCATTTCTTCAGTGTTGTCACATGAAAAGATATAATAAAATATTTACAAAAATGTGAGGGTGTACTCACTTCTGTGAGATACTCTACATGCTGTGGCATTACTGTCGGGTCAGTAAAAGTCTGTTTGCAAAGCCTGTGCAGAATTGCGACTGATTTACCAAAGAATTCACAGTGAAAAGTACCAAACAAACAAATAATGCTCTACTGAGACATTCACATAGTTGAAAATAAATAACCACTTTCCTAGCATTACGATCCTTTGGAAGGAATGTGATTTTTAGTCCAGTGACCCTGTATCTATACACGATGGTGTACAAGTAGGCGTTTGATTTGATTCTGGCGGTCTTTCGTCGCACTATTATGTCATACTGAAGGAAAATCCGAAATGAGTCATTTTGGTAGCTTGGTTTCAATAAAAGGTGTTTTTGGACTAATGTGAATGTTTTGAATTCTCAATCTTACAGGATATTTTTATAGTACCTCTTAACATAAAAGATCAAGAAAATTTTGATTTCTCAATTCACAACCCTTTTAAAAAGTATTTGAGATGGTATAGGAGAATGATTTCATGAATGAATGTCCCTTGTGAAAAAGTGCACTGAATTGTATTGAATGTGCACTTGTAGTTGTAGTTGTAGTATATATATATATATATATACACACAAAAAAACTGCATTTGCGGATGATATTAATTAAATAAAAGACCACTTAAGTGTACTTAAAGAGAGTCAACTTTCATGACAATGTTTATGAAGCAACTCTTCTAGTAACTTTGTTACTAGTTCTAAAGTGACATTTTACAATTATTAACGGAGACTTGAGCTCAACTGTTAAACTGTCAACTTGAGATTTGAATCCATGGCGGAAGGAAGTAATTCTGCACAAAAAAAGGGTCTTTTAAAGACACTCTGTTGTTGTGTCTTATTTATTTACTCACTTGTGCCCTCAAACTGTTGTATAAACTCAATATCACACTCATAGTCGTGCGATATGGCTGAATATCAGCATGCTGTGATTACCTACGGCCAAATCACAGCCGTATACTCGGTGGTTGCATGCTCCCTCAGACCCGGAACTAAACTACTTTCGGAAATGAAAGTGTTGAAATTTCGAGACATCACGATGTGATGCCTGGATTGCAGCAGTAAAGCAAGAAGGCTGGATACCAACTAGCAACTTTAGGATATGCAGCACATATTTTGATTCTGAATGACATTGGTTCTATTAAATTATTTGTATATCTTTACATTAGCTGTTTACAGTTTTTCTCAATCGGTTAGACACATTTCTCCAAACTTAGGTCACTGTTCTCAAAACAGTTAACACAGTAATCTGAACACTTTGTAATTGTCCTAAACAGGTTGTAGATTTTCCTTCATTTCATGCAAATTTTAAATCACATGCATAATTTTTTCAAAACACTGTGCACAAAATTCCCACATGTTTTCACAGTAGTTCATACATCCAACCAGAACTTTAATATATCAGGCGAAAACAATTGCAGCTCTTTTTATTGGTTTTACAAGTATCACAATTATTTGTGCACCATTTTTCCAAACATAACAAACAAAGCTCTATGGTCTATGGTCCTCAGGGCACCCCTGTTCGAGCCGCTTCAGACAGTCAAGCGAGTCATTGACTTGCAAGTGCTTTCTGTGCCTTGTGTTTGGGCCAACTTTGGCTGTCCTCAAGCCAAGGCATGTACCTAAGGTGCTCCCCACTTCGTTCAGGGCACAGGTCATAACTCTCTCTGCTCCTCCCATTTCTGAGGATGAGCAGTTCTTGCACCTACTCTGCCTGGGCCCTCAGGATATATGTCGAGCCAATTCTGGCAGTCGGAGCAGCTCTTTGTGTGCTTCGGAGACCACGCTAAAGGGCTGCAGGTCACGAAGCAGAGATTATCCCACTGGATAGTGGATCATGCTGGCCTATGCTTCCTTAGGCTTACAGTGTCCTATTGGTGTGAGGGTCTACTCCACTAGGAAAATGACTTTACATGGTCGAATGGAATATCCATTGGTGACATCTGTGTGGGGGCTGGCTTGTCCTCGCTGTCTACCTTTGCCAGGATTTATTACTTGGATGGCCCTGCCTTTCAGGCACATATCTTGTCTGCTTAAACAGTCTATGATCTACTGATGCCCCTGGGGTTTTGGCCTCATTGGCCTGAGCGTCACCATACAGGGTGAATTCTTTTCCCCATCCCATACCACCTTAGTGTTTTCTATGAAATCCCATTTAAAGCCCTCATCCCTGAGTTCTTTGGGCTGGGCTCGCTGGACGGGTCTTCTGCACTTGTAGCACGGTGCTATTGGGCTGTGTTCCCCAAAGCATCAGCTAAAAGACTGATGGAATGTGAGTAAACTGTATGGAAAGGGAAAGTCTCAAATTAGTAATAAGGAATGAAGCAGTTCACATTAGTTGTATAACTATCAAGTCAGCTGACAAATGAAATGAGTAACACGTTACAATAATGTTGTATTGTGTAACATTAGCTAACTGCATTAGTTTACAAAAGATAAAAAAACACTTATTATCACTTATATCACTTATTAAGCTCGGCTAATGTTAATTCCAACATACACTAATGCATTACACAATGACAGTAGTATTTTTAAAGATTGTGCATTAACCAGATTAAATTAAATAATAATTGTTTTTCTATTTTTGTCTTTAGGAAAGTCATCATATGACTATGTAAGTCAAGACTACAAAAAGGGTTTAAACAATGTTTTTTATGCTTGATCAACGAACCATAAACAATTATTGCACATGCACCTGTGGAACAGTCCTTACGACACTAACAGTTTACAGGCAGTAGATAATTAACATCAGTTACAATAACTTAGGACACAAAAGAGATCTTTCTACTGACTCTGAAAAACATGCCCAGTGTGGCAGGGAGGCATGAGGACTTAAGATGTGTCCAGATCCCCTCCAAAATATATAAACTGTGTATGTTGTGTTGCATGTGACTGTATACTTGAAAACAATATAGGAACATATTTTGCATATGTTGTCATCAGTGTTCCCTCTAATTTTTTTTTTCTCGCTGAGCAACACTTTTCTCTGTTGAGCGCACATTTTGGCCACCTGAGCAAAAACATACTTTATATCAGACCTGTACAATCAATGTAAACACACACACAAAAAAAAATGGTTTTATCATGTAACTGTAACATTTAACTTTAATGTGCCGTTTTTATTTTATTTGACCCTTGATGTAACTTAGTGATAAATTAAATAATATGTTTGAAAACAAGTCACTAAATTAAGCACATTTTAGGTTACTTGAGATTTTTTTCACATTGCTGTATTAACTGTACCAGTCTTTACCAAGAAATTCTATTAAAAAGTAATTTCAGTTCAATTCTTTCTAATAATATAATATGAGCAGTTACGATGATGGTTTGGGACAACCATAATGTATTTTTGTACATTCAATTATTAGCAACAGTGTTAAACCATCAAAATTACATGTTTATTGCTTATGAATTTCACAGATTTTATATACCAGGAGGTTAAGATTTTTCGTGGCAAGGAGCCCTAAACAATCCCCTTGTGAGATCATTTTTTTTATTAGGCTTACATTATAATATAATAAAATATAATATAATATTTAAGTATTTAAACTGATATACAGTATTATATCAGTTTAATGCTTCCATTTATTTCAATATATTATATAGTGAAAACAAACTGAAGCATTTAAACTGAGTGATAGCTAAATATTTTTAAGAAAAGTGAACGTTAACTCGTTTATAGTTATCTAAACATCCCTGAAATTCACACACACACACAAATCTATTTAAACTGAGATATATCACTTATGTATTTTGAGTTTGCAAGCTACTGTACACCTGTGGTGGGTGTGTGATTGTAAATGTCTCAGAGTTTTGTTAGCATTCTGTGCCCATCATCCGTTATTTCCACCACTTTTCATTAAAACATGACGTTTTATTTCACATTTCTTTTCGTTTCGCGTTGCCTCTCGTGTTGATGTATTTAGTCTGAAAACATAACAGTATTCACAGTCGTTCTCTTTCTATGAAACCTGTAAACCGCATTCACCGGTTCCAGCTCTATAGCGACAATAACGCTATAGCGGTTGTCCAGAGTACTGCAATTATTTATCCTTTAAACTACTACAATCATTTTCATGTCTGTTCTCTGCGCGGCAATTATTTCTTTTGTGCGGCCGCGGCTTCAGAAGTGCGCGGCCGCGCACGCGCGCAGCTTAGAGGGAACATTGGTTGTCATTTATCAGGTTTCTGTAAATGTTTCCAGTGTCAATTCCACAAAAGGTCTAATCTGTATGTTTTATTCTGAACTGCTCTTTGTCTGACCGGCTTGGAAATATCAATGTCTTCCAATGGTTTTGGATCAATCTAAAACAAAGTGGCTTTGTACATTTCCTAATCTGCAAGTATTTACTAATGTTCTGTGTGAAAAGTTGAAAAGTATATTTTAAAGGGTACAGTAATGCCAAGTCAACATTTATTTTCAATTTTCATTTATTTTTTGTAAATACCTTAAAGGGGTGGTTCATTGCAATTTCACTTTTTTAAAGGGATAGTTCACCCAAAAATGAAAATTTGATGTTTATCTGCTTACCCCCAGCGCATCCAAGATGTAGGTGACTTTGTTTCTTCAGTAGAACACAAATTATGATTTTTAACTCCAACTGTTGCCGTCTGTCAGTCAAACAATGCGAATGAATGGGAACTCAATCAATAAGATTCGAAAAACCTTGCATAGACAAATCCAAATTAAACCCTGCGGCTCGTGACGACACATTGATTTCCTAAGACACACAAAATGTGTCCAATATGTCCAACTGCGTTCAGCACTCGCTTAGTGAGGTCTGATCGCGCTCTGACAGCAGAAGTGATGTCTTGCACTCATTGAAGTATAAGCGCGAGACATCACTGCCGTTGTCAGAGCGCGATCAGACCTCACTAAGCAAATGCTGAAAGCAGTTGGACATAGTGGTGTTTTAGAGGTAAAAAATTATATAAATACTGTTCCCTTTCAGTCGGTCACGTTCGACGTACGTCAGTAGTGACCGACGAATTGGGATATCGCTTAGAGAGCCCTATCATCTTCGTGTAAACTAAAACAAGCCAATGGAATTGGCGTGCGATATTTGCATAATGCGCACCGCCCCCGTCAGGTGTATATAAATAGGAAGCAGATGCAATCGCACTCTGTCTTTCGCTTCGGAGCCATTCACTGGTGTCCTGTTTTAGAAGACTCCTTTCTTCGTTTGTTTTATTCTAAAACATTGCCTCAGAAGAGGATTTACAGCGAGCTTTCAGTGCTGGTGAAAGGGCACGTTCAGCGAGGTCGCGAGTCTCCGAGGAGCTGAGCTATAAGCTCGAAAACTGCTGTTTTCACAGCAACACAAAGAGTGTGTGCGTGTGTAGCGATTTGGGCCGGTTCCTCGGTGTGTCAGGGAGTGGTGTACCTGACACATCGCGTCGCTCCCTGGGTGCTTCAGCACGAGTGAGTTGACTTCCCCTTCTAAAAGAGCTTTACAGACGAACCCTGACAGTATGTCATTTCGTCTGTGCGTTAATGGGTGCGGTCGTTCCCTGGTCCCTGCTGATGGGCACAATCGTTGCATCTCGTGTTTGGGCATTCTGCACGCTGAAGCAGCTTTTGTGGATGGTTCATGTTCCCATTGCGGGAACATGACTATCGCGATGCTGAGGTCGAGACTCTCCTTCCTGAAGTCTCAGGAAGCGGGGGTCCCCTCTCCTATGCCGCGTACGACCGTTTTTTCCGGCCCCGGGAACCGGAATGACGGTACGGCGCTGTATAGGAAGGGTGACCGGAGGATTACGGTCAGGGCTTCCCCGCCGAGCGGAAACGCTCCTCGGGCCCCTGCCGCCTCATCAGCACCGCAACCCATCGTGCCACCGTTGGTTTCCGCTGGGCCCTCTATGGACTGTCCAGCCGTTACCTTTGGTGTGCTGGCGGCGGATCGGATGTCGATCGCTGCATCGGAAGGTGAGCCTGAGTCCTCGGGGGAGGATTCGGACGCGCTGCCGCCCGGGACGGTAGCGTTGCCCGAGTCGGATCCCGAGCTCACGGCTGTGCTCTCCCGGGCCGCCTTGTGCGTCGGGCTTGAGTGGAACCCTCCACCCTGTCCCGGCCCATCTCGGTTGGACGAATGGTACTTGGCGGGGGGTCGCGCTGGTCAAATCCAGCGTCCCGCCCCAATGCCTTTCTTCCCGGAAGTACACGATGAGGTGACCAGGTCTTGGCAAGCTCCGCATGGGGCTCGTACAGGGCCTGGTCCCTCGTCCGCCTTCACCTCCCTGGACGGCGGGCTAGCCAGGGGGTACGCGAAGATCCCGCCAGTCGAGCGGTCTGTTGCGACGCAGTTGTGTCCAACGGCCGCTGGCTGGCGCGGTGAGCCGCGTCTCCCGTCCCAGGCCTGTGAATTCTCAGCCGGTCTGACTGAGAAAGCTTACAGTGCCTGTGGGCAGGCTGCCTCTTCCCTGCACGCGATGGCCCTTTTGCAGGTCTATCAGGCAAAAGCGCTGTCGCAGATGCCCCAGGAAGGTCCTGACCAACAGCTGCTTGGGGAGCTGCGCGCTGCCACTGACCTTGCCCTACGGGCAACGAAGGTGACAGCGCGTTCTGTTGGCCAGGCGATGTCTACTCTGGTAGCCCAGCAACGCCACCTCTGGCTGACCTTGGCAGACATGAGGGAGACCGACAAACTTCGGTTCCTGGATTCCCCCGTGTCTCCGGTCGGCCTTTTCGGCGACGCGGTGGAGAGCTGTGCCCAACAGTCCTCCGCTGCACAGAAGCAGGCTGAGGCTATCAGACATGTCATGCCACGGCGGTCCGCTGCTGCCTCCACCCAGCCGCCCGTGGCTCAGCCTCAGCCCTCGGCACGGATGCCCTGGCACACAGCTGGCCCCCGGGTCTGCGCAAACATGCGTTTCCCCCAGTGAGCCTTCTCGCACAACTCATGTGCAAGGTCAGGGAGGAAGGGGAGCAGGTTCTGTTAGTGGCTCCATACTGGCCCACTCGGACCTGATTCTCAGACCTCATTCTCCTCGCGACAGCACCTCCCTGGCCGATTCCTCTGAGGAAGGACCCCCTGACTCAGAGACGGGGCACCCTGTGGCACCCGCGTCCCGATCTGTGGAACCTCCACGTGTGGTCCCTGGACGGGATGCGGAGGTTCTGAGTGATCTCCCGCAAGCGGTCGTAGACACCATCACTTCCGCTAGAGCTCCTTCCACTAGGAATCTCTACGCGTTGAAGTGGAACCTGTTCGTCGAATGGTGCGCCTCTCGCCGAGAGGACCCCCGATCATGTTCGGTCGGATCCGTGCTTTCCTTTCTGCAAGATGGGTTGGAGCGAAGGCTGTCTCCCTCCACCCTCAAGGTGTATGTTGCCGCTATTGCCGCACATCACCATGCAGTTGAGGGTAAGTCCCTGGGGAAACATGATCTGATCGTCAGATTCCTGAGGGGGGAATTCCCTTCCTCCGTACCCTCTTGGGATTTGACCCTGGTTCTCACAGCTCTCCGGGGTCATCCCTTCGAACCTTTGCAATCAGTCGACCTGAAACTAATGTCTCTTAAGACAGTTCTTCTGGTTGCATTGGCTTCCCTGAAGAGGGTAGGGGATCTGCATGCATTTTCGGTCGACGAAACGTGCCTAGAATTCGGGCCCGGTGCTTCTCACGTCATCCTGAGACCCCGGCCTGGATATGTGCCCAAGGTTCCTACCACTCCCTTCAGAGATCAGGTCGCAAGCGCTGCCCTCGGAGGAGGCAGACCCAGCCCTAGCTTTGCTCTGTCCCGTCCGCGCTCTGCGCGTTTACGTGGATAGAAAGCGAAGCTTCAGGACCTCAGATCAGCTCTTCATCTGTTACGGAGGCCAGCAGAAGGGAAAGGCTGTCTCCAAGCAGAGGATGGCCCACTGGATAGTGGATGCCATCGCCTTGGGGTACGAATCCCAGGGCGTGCTTTGCCCGCTCGGGTTGAGAGCCCACTCCACCAGAGGGGTGGCCTCTTCCTGGGCGCTGGCTCATGGCGCCTCGCTGACAGATATCTGTAGAGCTGCGGGCTGGGCGACACCTAACACGTTCGCTAGGTTTTATAGCCTACGTGTAGAGCCGGTATCCTCGCGTGTACTCGCATCCACTAGTCGGTAGACGTGTTGTACCCGCTCTAAGTGTCGGCTTGCAATGCCATTCCCGCCACTGGCCGGATACGTGCATACTTTCACTCCAGTCGTGTTCCCCGCTTGGCGAACCCTGTCGAGTTCCTCCGCCTCCCCCTTCGGCTCGGACATTGCGGAGTGTCTGATGCCAGGCCTACATCCGTCGCTGACGCTGTCTGTTGGCTGGGGCCCATATGTCGTGACCCCTCTACGTGAGCGGTCCCATATGTGTATTTTCCACGGTTTAAAACTCCCTACGGGCCGAGTCCGTGTCTTTCCCTTAGCAGAGCCAGCTCTGCTGTCACCTGTCAGATGAGTCTCCCCCTAACCAGGTGGAGCCATCCCAGGGACTCCATATGCGTACTGCCCCCTGGGCCAGTCCATGTGTGTATTCCCACGTAAACTCCTCCCCCATTGGGTAGGTAGTGGTCTCCGCAGCGTCCCTTACGTGTTCGCTTCCCCAGTGTGTAGTTTACTTAGTGGGTAGTGGTTAGACAGCAGTAGACTCTCTCGGTGTAACCTCGCCCCCTTCACCGCCAGCCGGTGCTATGGGCTGCTGAGCTTGCGCTGGGCACTGGAAGGGGTTTCGTAACTGTGGCGCTTTAGTTGGGATCCCAATTCGTCGGTCACTACTGACGTACGTCAAACGTGACCGACTGAAAGGGAACGTCTCGGTTACGTATGTAACCCTCGTTCCCTGAAGGAGGGAACGGAGACGTACGTCCCGTCGCCACAGTTTCTGTACCCTCGCTGTAGCGCGGACACCAGTTGTCTCCTCAGCGAAAAACAGAGTGCGATTGCATCTGCTTCCTATTTATATACACCTGACGGGGGCGGTGCGCATTATGCAAATATCGCACGCCAATTCCATTGGCTTGTTTTAGTTTACACGAAGATGATAGGGCTCTCTAAGTGATATCCCAATTCGTCGGTCACTACTGACGTACGTCTCCGTTCCCTCCTTCAGGGAACGAGGGTTACATACGTAACCGAGACGTTTGGTTTCTCGCACAAACCAATCTTTTCGTGTCTTAGGACATCAATGTGTCATCACGAGCTGCAAGGTTTAATTTGGATTTGTCTATGCAAGTTTTTTGGCTCTTATTGATCCAAGTTCCCATTCACTCCCATTATTCGGCTGACAGATGGCAACAGTTGGAGTTAAAAATCATCATTTGTGTTCTACTGAAGAATAAAAGTCACCTTCATCTTGGATGCACTGGGCGTAAGCAGATAAACATCAAATTTTCATTTTTGGGTGAACAATCCCTTTAACTTTAGTTAGTGTAATATTGCTGCTTGAGCATAAAAAGTATCTGCAAAGTTAGAGCACTGAAAGTTTAATGCGTTTGCAATGATTTTTAACTCCAACAAAGGATATTGTCTTCTAAAGTTATGGCAGTTTATTGCCTACAATTACGACCGCTGTAAATTAAACAGTACCTTTATAAAAAGTGCTCTTCTGCTTGACCCTCTTCATTACTGCTATCTGGGTCTGATTCTGGCTCAAATTGATACGGCAATATTGATACCATTATTTACATTTCCACCGAAAGCATGCAACTATTGCACATAATGGAAAGGGGCGTGGCATTTCCGCATGACGTGCGCAAGATGCTTCAGCGAATCACAATACTCTGGGACAGCTAACCAGTCTGAGCCCATTGCGTATTTTGGAGGGAGTGGTATCATAGAACCAGGAGGTCAAACCAGCCATTCAAATGACAATGGAGACAGTGGTGTAGAATAAAGGTAAAATATATGCAAAATATGGCGTTTTTTTTTTTTTTTTAAACAAAGACATGTTAAACTGTGCCCCATAAACACAATCAAGCTTAGAAAAAAAAAAAAACAGTGAACCACCCCTTTAACTATTCAGTTTGCGCTAGACTAAAAGAATGCGCTTCTGTGATCTGTGATTTAAAAATGGAGCAACACAAAATGCTTCAGGAATAGACTTGCACAATAGTATTCTAACGTGTTTATTATTGTTTATGCCCTTGAAATAGTGACCACACCAACTACTGGCCTGGCATGCATAATACAATACAGCGTTTTTAGTCGTTTTTGCAGATCCGTGTGAATGGGGATCATTTGGACAATGTTGTCACCTGTACGTGGAAAATGCAAAGGAAAAACTTTTCCATGTTTAGTACATTGTTATCATGTAAAAGTACCCTCTGTCAATACATCTTTGATGTATCCTGTGTATTTACCTTTACTTAATATGTTATTCCCAGGAAGATAAGTGATATATTGAACTGATGTTACCTGAACCTTTTGTTTCATGATGATCTGAGAGCAGATCTCCAATATATGTTTCTGAATTAGTCTGGTGAAAAGAAGAAGATTTGTTAAGTTGAACAAGGAATATTCAGCACTTTGCCGGCATTATTCACCTGCATCTCCAGCACTTTCTGTGTTTGCTCAACCTGCATACTTATCTGTAACCTTACCCTGTGATTCTTGCCTCATCTACGCCACAGTTCTACAATAAACTCCTGCAGCTGGGTTCATCTTCATCCTATCATATTTAAAAGCATTTCCCTGGGCTTTTCTGCAGTCGTAGATGACAAATTTTCCATGACAAATTTAATCATGAAGGATACAAGCAATGTTGCCTTCAATCTAATTATCGTAATCTTATTTACAAATTGAAACTCACTTAAGCTCACTATTTTTTGAGAACCTTACCTTACATGACAGTCAGGCTGGCATTTTTTCCATGTAATCATCTGTGTTGATAGTTCTGCCATAAGCACAAATTAAAAAAAATTAAAAAATAAATCACCCAAAACAAAAATTCTCTCATTTTCTGTCAGTTTTTTTATGAAGAACACAAGTGAAATTTAGAAAAAATCTTCATAAAGAACAAGCTTCATATAGAACAAAAAACGTTCTATACATTAACGGAAAGACTAAAATTTCTCATTTGAGATTATTCCCAATAAAGCAGCGTTCACTAGATACTTAATATAATAGTGTGTATGCAATTCCAGACAGACTTTGCCATTTTGACCAGGTTGATGCAGTTTAACCCCTTAAAGGATTAGTTCCCTTTCAAATGAAGCTTTACTCACCCTCAAGCCATCCTATCTGTATATGACTTTCTTCTTTCTGATGAACACAATCTGAGATATTTTAATAAATATCCTGACGCATCCAAGCTTTATAATGGCAGTAAACAGGGGTCACGAATATGAGCTGAGAATATGAGATGTGCAACCATCCACATCCATTCATCATGTTCAACTTACAGAAAAAGTGTAACTGACGCAACGCCAGTTTACACTTTCTTTGTAACTTGAATACGGAAGGCGATCAAGTTTAGAAAAAAAACCAAAACAATTGTTTTGGTTTTTTTTCTAAACTTGATCGCCTTCCGTATTCAAGTTGCTTCTTGTATTCTACTCTGTGAGACCTTTCAAATGACATATCACACATGACTATCTGAACTGTATGATGTATTTGACACATTGCAGTAAAAAAAAAAAAAAAACTTTTTATTTTTTTTTATTTTTCAGCAAATAACTTAGCAATACTTAGGAGTTAATCAAATTGTTTTAATTCATTGTAAAGTTCAGACTCTAAGCTTTTAAATAACTATTTTGTGTTGATCAAGGCAGGAGTTTTGAAAAATATGATTATTAACTTTTTTTTGTAGCTAGGTGGCGCCCGCGGGCGGTACACCCCAATTTAGCGGGATGACTCTCTTTTGTTAAACTTGAGAGTTTAACAAAATGGTTGCATGCATTACAAAGCTGAGTATTTAAGCTTTAAAATGATACTTTTTTTGTGTTATTCCCATCACTGGTTGCTTAGTAATTTGATTATGATTTTTTTTTTTTTTTTGCGCTTGGTGCTTAAAGGGTTTTTTTTTTTTGTAGTTGTTTTTGTTTTTGCTGAGGCCCCTTGGTGGGCCCCTGCTTCCTTGTTGAGAACTACTGATTTATATGAAAGTCAACTCTAAATTTATGAGTCATTCATGCAGAATATCAGGTATATAAACATATACTTTTTATTCTTTTCCCATCAGTGACAGGATTTGATCTTTGGGGATCCATATTTGCTACTGGCATCGTCTGCACGTTTTACTGCACATTGGTGAGTGTTAAATAAAGATTTGAACTAACATGATTATGATTGTAATTATGATTATGATCTATGATGATTATAATTGTGATGTGATGTGAATATGACTGTCATGATTGAGTGTGATTGATATTGTATTGATTTTTATTATGATTGTTCTTTTGATTATGATTACCATTGTTTATGATTTATTGTCATTATGTTTTCAGTTAGGATACTTCTATTTAATCCTGAAATGCAAATGACCCATTCTTAATTCTTATGTTGTTTTAAAAACTGCAAATGATCTGTTTAATTAATATTCCTATTACCTCTTCACTGTAAAGAAATACTCTGAGAAAAATTTAAATTCCAAGGCAACTTGATGCATTCATAACTTTTAATTCTGTCAACTATTCTCTTAATAATTGTCCTAAGTAACTTGTCAGTTTAAATTGGTTTGTCTGGTCATTATAATAATTTCATCAAAGCATCTACAGACTTCTTGTTCAGCAAATTTTCAGGTGGTAACAATGATTTTATCTATCATTCTTGATTCTTGAAGCTCTATACTATTTATGGTCTAAGAGGACACTTAATATGTTAAGTGAACTATGCTATCTTTGTTTGTGAAGAAGCAATCAGAGTCAAACAAAGACAGCATAGTTAATAGTTAAGCAACGATATCCAGGAGATATCAATATTTTTGTCACATGCTTGCAGGACAGCCTTTTGTTCTGCGCAAATAGCACATTACTATTGAAATGCGTTCCTCATACGTGTCAGTAACTGATGCAATGCGGAGTGAACTGTATCGAAAGGGAACGTTTTGGTCACTAACGTAACCTTGGTTCCCTGAGATAATGGCAACGAGCATTGCATAGCTTGCCATGCTATTATGCTTGCACAATTCAACACTACTGCTTCTAAGTTGAAAGATTCAGATGATATGGCAGTCAGCCTTGCCTGTTTTGGCGGGGTGAAATGCCTTTTGTCTGTGCAGATACACAGACTTGAACCAATCAGGCTTCAATATTCGGAGAATAGTTTTTTTTCTTACAGCATGACTATATTGTCATTATAAAATTAAATATATAGATAATAAAAATGAGAAGTATCAATTACTCTGTTAATGTATCACCATCATACCTAGAAAGTTATCTGTTTAATGAGAAAACATAAACTGTGTGAACTAACTTGTGAAATGTTTGACTGTTAAAATATCACTGTATATTTAAACCTGGGAGAAATGTTTAAAGTTTGGTGAATGGGGCATTCAGTGGTTGGTAATCAGACAGAAACAGGAGAAACAGTGCCAGTGTTTGTTCTTTAGGGTGGACTGAAGGCTGTGGTCTGGACAGATGCCTTCCAGATGGTGGTGATGGTGGTTGGGTTCCTCACTGTTTTAATCCAGGGTGCGATTAAAGCAGGGGGAATTGAGTCTGTTTGGAGCACAGCTTACACAGGAGGCAGAATGCACATCTTTGAGTATGTATGTGTTCAGACATTCACTCAATGCGCTCATGTTATACATAATAAATAAGAACGGATTTCATTTTAGTTGTATTATTATTGTCATTATTAGAATAATTATTGATTTATACATTGTTTACCAGCATCAATAAGGAAATTTAAATACTAATACTTTGTAACAGGTTAAAATACTTTTGTGCACTATTCATTCCAGCTTTGATGTCAATCCACTAAGGCGACACACGTTCTGGACCCTCACTGTAGGGGGTACCTTCACGTGGTTGGGTATCTATGGGGTAAACCAGTCAACCATCCAGAGATGCATCTCTTGCAAAACAGAAAGTCACGCACGCTGGTGAGATGCCATTATATTTAATTTTCCCTAATATTCCCACAATCTGGTTATGCATTTTGATTAAAAAAAGTGTCTGAACTTGATTACCATTCAGTTTAAATGAAAACGTCTATACAAATACAGTTCCCTTTCAGTCGGTCACGTTCGACGTACGTCAGTAGTGACCGACGAATTGGGATATCGCTTAGAGAGCCCTATCATCTTCGTGTAAACTAAAACAAGCCAATGGAATTGGCGTGCGATATTTGCATAATGCGCACCGCCCCCGACAGGTGTATATAAATAGGAAGCAGATGCAATCGCACTCTGTCTTTCGCTTCGGAGCCATTCACTGGTGTCCTGTTTTAGAAGACTCCTTTCTTCGTTTGTTTTATTCTAAAACATTGCCTCAGAAGAGGATTTACAGCGAGCTTTCAGTGCTGGTGAAAGGGCACGTTCAGCGAGGTCGCGAGTCTCCGAGGAGCTGAGCTATAAGCTCGAAAACTGCTGTTTTCACAGCAACACAAAGAGTGTGTCCGGTGTAGCGATTTGGGCCGGTTCCTCGGTGTGTCAGGGAGTGGTGTACCTGACACATCGCGTCGCTCCCTGGGTGCTTCAGCACGAGTGAGTTGACTTCCCCTTCTAAAAGAGCTTTACAGACGAACCCTGACAGTATGTCATTTCGTCTGTGCGTTAATGGGTGCGGTCGTTCCCTGGTCCCTGCTGATGGGCACAATCGTTGCATCTCGTGTTTGGGCATTCTGCACGCTGAAGCAGCTTTTGTGGATGGTTCATGTTCCCATTGCGGGAACATGACTATCGCGATGCTGAGGTCGAGACTCTCCTTCCTGAAGTCTCAGGAAGCGGGGGTCCCCTCTCCTATGCCGCGTACGACCGTTTTTTCCGGCCCCGGGAACCGGAATGACGGTACGGCGCTGTATAGGAAGGGTGACCGGAGGATTACGGTCAGGGCTTCCCCGCCGAGCGGAAACGCTCCTCGGTCCCCTGCCGCCTCATCAGCACCGCAACCCATTGTGCCACCATTGGTTTCCGCTGGGCCCTCTACGGACTGTCCAGCCGTTACCTTTGGTGTGCTGGCGGCGGATCGGATGTCGATCGCTGCATCGGAAGGTGAGCCTGAGTCCTCGGGGGAGGATTCGGACGCGCTGCCGCCCGGGACGGTAGCGTTGCCCGAGTCGGATCCCGAGCTCACGGCTGTGCTCTCCCGGGCCGCCTTGTGCGTCGGGCTTGAGTGGAACCCTCCACCCTGTCCCGGCCCATCTCGGTTGGACGATTGGTACTTGGCGGGGGGTCGCGCTGGTCAAATCCAGCGTCCCGCCCCAATGCCTTTCTTCCCGGAAGTACACGATGAGGTGACCAGGTCTTGGCAAGCTCCGCATGGGGCTCGTACAGGGCCTGGTCCCTCGTCCGCCTTCACCTCCCTGGACGGCGGGCTAGCCAGGGGGTACGCGAAGATCCCGCCAGTCGAGCGGTCTGTTGCGACGCAGTTGTGTCCAACGGCCGCTGGCTGGCGCGGTGAGCCGCGTCTCCCGTCCCAGGCCTGTGAATTCTCAGCCGGTCTGACTGAGAAAGCTTACAGTGCCTGTGGGCAGGCTGCCTCTGCCCTGCACGCGATGGCCCTTTTGCAGGTCTATCAGGCAAAAGCGCTGTCGCAGATGCCCCAGGAAGGTCCTGACCAACAGCTATTTGGGGAGCTGCGCGCTGCCACTGACCTTGCCCTCCGGGCAACGAAGGTGACAGCGCGTTCTGTTGGCCAGGCGATGTCTACTCTGGTAGCCCAGCAACGCCACCTCTGGCTGACCTTGGCAGACATGAGGGAGACCGACAAACATCGGTTCCTGGATTCCCCCGTGGCTCCGGTCGGCCTTTTCGGCGACGCGGTGGAGAGCTGTGCCCAACAGTCCTCCGCTGCACAGAAGCCGGCTGAGGCTATCAGACATGTCATGCCACGGCGGTCTGCTGCTGCCTCCACCCAGCCGCCCGTGGCTCAGCCTCAGCCCGCTTGTCGCCGAGGGCGCCCGCCTGCGTCTTCCTCCGCCCCTGCTAAGTTGGCAAAGCAGCAGCCTACACCAGCCAAACAGCAGGGTGCCGGGCGCGGACGTGGTGCCCAGCCCGTCTCTGCCAGCCAGGTGGCAAGCGGTCGGGGAAAACTCGGCCCTGAGACGGGCGACCTGGAGCAGAAGGTTCCTGCCCTTTGGGAGAGTATTCCATCTGCTCTCCCACCCCCGGAGGAGGGCCGGGGGGGATTTTGTGGCGGCTGTCCATCTACCGCCGCTGGCTCTCCGGAGTCCAGCGGTACCCACTTTGCCACAAAAAGAGCAGTTTCCTCAAACTCCAGGTCACAACAGGGGGTGTCTGCCAGTGTGCCAGACTCCGCCTCGCCGCTGACAGCTCCCTCCCCATTCGCCAGCAGGTGGCAGTGTGATGGTGCAGACCGCGTCCCGTGCGCCGTCTCCCATGCACACTGCTGCCTCGCAGAGTCCGACCCCACTCCGGGCCGCGCTCAAGCCGTCCGAGTCGGGTCCCTCTCTGCCTTGCTGCCCCACCCCCGGTGCGTCTGTGGTGCCTTTGGTCCCGCTGGCTCAGTGTCTGGAAGCGTGGATAGCGCTCCCCAGCCTGTCCAGTGGGCTCACTCGTACTATCAGACTCGGCTATGCGATTCAGTTCGCCCGGCGTCCCCCGGTCTTCAGGGCTGTCCACTTCACTCAGGTGTCGTTGGACAGTGCACCTGTTCTCCGGGTGGAGGTTGCTGTCCTCCTGGCGAAGGATACAATCAAGCCGGTCCCTCCAGCCGATATGAAGTCAGGGTTCTACAGCCCCTACTTCATTGTACCGAAAAAGGGCGGTGGGCTACGGCCAATCCTGGACCGTCCCCAGGATTGGTTTGCAGCAATAGACCTGAAGGACGCGTACTTTCATGTCTCGATTCTGCCTCGACACAGACCCTTCCTAGGTCGGTCTGTGTTCGAGGGTCGGGCATGTCAGTACAAAGTCCTACCCGACATGGTTGTAGCTCCCAGCCAGTTGGGTCTTCAGGTCAACTGGGACAAGAGCAAACTCGCCCCCGGGTAGAGGATCTCTTGTTTCGGTCTCGAGCTAGACTCGGTCGCACGGACTGCGCATCTCACCGAGGTGCGCGTCCAGTCGGTGTTGAACTGCCTGAGCTCGCTCAAGTGCAGGACAGCGGCTCCACTGAAAGATTTTCAGAGGCTCCTGGGGCATATGGCATCTGCAGCCGCGGTAACGCCGCTCGGATTGCTTCATATGAGACCGCTTCAACACTGGCTCCGCGGCCGGGGCCCGAGATGGGCGTGGCAGTGCGGCACGCTCCGTGTCCCCGTGAGACCGAGCTGCCGTCGCACCCTTGTCCGGTGGTTGGACCCTTCGTTCCTGTGGGCCGGAGTACCCCTCGAACGAGTGTCCAGGCACGCTGTGGTCTCCACAGATGTCTCTGCCATGGGATGGGGGGCCACGTACAACGGGCATGCAGTGACAGGTCTTTGGACGGGGCCTCAGCTGCATTGGCATACCAATTGCCTCGAGTTGCTAGCGGTTCGTCTTGCGCTGGCCCGCTTCAAGGAGCTGTTGTCAGGCAAGCACGTTCTAGTCCGCTCACTAAGCACTGCGGCCGTTGCGTACACCTACCGTCAAGGTGGTCTACGCTTCCGTCGCATGTTACAACTCGCCCGCCATCTCTTGTTGTGGAGTCAGAAGGATCTGAGGTCCCTTCGGGCCACTCGTGTCTCAGGTGTGCTCAACCGTGCAGCCGACGAGCTGTCACGGCAGCATCTACTTGCGGGCGAGTGGCGGCTCCACCCCCAGGCGGTCCAGCTGATTTGGCAGCGTTTCGGCGAGGCCCAGGTAGTCCTGTTTGCCTCCCCGGAAACTGCCCTCCGCCAGTGGTTTTATTCCCTGACCGGCGGCACGCTCGGCACGGATGCCCTGGCACACAGCTGGCCCCCGGGTCTGCGCAAACATGCGTTTCCCCCAGTGAGCCTTCTCGCACAACTCATGTGCAAGGTCAGGGAGGACGGGGAGCAGGTTCTGTTAGTGGCTCCGTACTGGCCCACTCGGACCTGATTCTCAGACCTCATTCTCCTCGCGACAGCACCTCCCTGGCCGATTCCTCTGAGGAAGGACCCCCTGACTCAGAGACGGGGCACCCTGTGGCACCCGCGTCCCGATCTGTGGAACCTCCACGTGTGGTCCCTGGACGGGATGCGGAGGTTCTGAGTGATCTCCCGCAAGCGGCCGTAGACACCATCACTTCCGCTAGAGCTCCTTCCACTAGGAATCTCTACGCGTTGAAGTGGAACCTGTTCGTCGAATGGTGCGCCTCTCGCCGAGAGGACCCCCGATCATGTTCGGTCGGATCCGTGCTTTCCTTTCTGCAAGATGGGTTGGAGCGAAGGCTGTCTCCCTCCACCCTCAAGGTGTATGTTGCCGCTATTGCCGCACATCACCATGCAGTTGAGGGTAAGTCCCTGGGGAAACATGATCTGATCGTCAGATTCCTGAGGGGGGCCAGGAGACTGAATCCTCCTCGCCCTTCCTCCGTACCCTCTTGGGATTTGACCCTGGTTCTCACAGCTCTCCGGGGTCATCCCTTCGAACCTTTGCAATCAGTCGACCTGAAACTAATGTCTCTTAAGACGGTTCTTCTGGTTGCATTGGCTTCCCTGAAGAGGGCAGGGGATCTGCATGCATTTTCGGTCGACGAAACGTGCCTAGAATTCGGGCCCGGTGCTTCTCACGTCATCCTGAGACCCCGGCCTGGATACGTGCCCAAGGTTCCTACCACTCCCTTCAGAGATCAGGTAGTGAACCTGCAAGCGCTGCCCTCGGAGGAGGCAGACCCAGCCCTAGCTTTGCTCTGTCCCGTCCGCGCTCTGCGCGTTTACGTGGATAGAACGCGAAGCTTCAGGACCTCAGATCAGCTCTTCATCTGTTACGGAGGCCAGCAGAAGGGAAAGGCTGTCTCCAAGCAGAGGATGGCCCACTGGATAGTGGATGCCATCGCCTTGGCGTACGAATCCCAGGGCGTGCCTTGCCCGCTCGGGTTGAGAGCCCACTCCACCAGAGGGCTCATGGCGCCTCGCTGACAGATATCTGTAGAGCTGCGGGCTGGGCGACACCTAACACGTTCGCTAGGTTTTATAGCCTACGTGTAGAGCCGGTATCCTCGCGTGTACTCGCATCCACTAGTCGGTAGACGTGTTGTACCCGCTCTAAGTGTCGGCTTGCAATGCCATTCCCGCCACTGGCCGGATACGTGCATACTTTCACTCCAGTCGTGTTCCCCGCTGGCGAACCCTGTCGAGTTCCTCCGCCTCCCCCTTCGGCTCGGACATTGCGGAGTGTCTGATGCCAGGCCTACATCCGTCGCTGACGCTGTCTGTTGGCTGGGGCCCATATGTCGTGACCCCTCTACGTGAGTGGTCCCATATGTGTATTTTCCACGGTTTAAAACTCCCTACGGGCCGAGTCCGTGTCTTTCCCTTAGCAGAGCCAGCTCTGCTGTCACCTGTCAGATGAGTCTCCCCCTAACCAGGTGGAGCCATCCCAGGGACTCCATATGCGTACTGCCCCCCCGGGCCAGTCCATGTGTGTATTTCCCACATAAACTCCTCCCCCATTAGGTAGGTAGTGGTCTCCGCAGCGTCCCTTACGGGTTCGCTTCCCCAGTGTGTCTAGTTTACTTAGTGGGTAGTGGTTAGACAGCAGTAGACTCTCTCGGTGTAAGCTCGCCCCCTTCACCGCCAGCCGGTGCTATGGGCGGCTGAGCTTGTGCTGGGCACTGGAAGGGGTTTCGTAACTGTGGCGCTTTAGTTGGGATCCCAATTCGTCGGTCACTACTGACGTACGTCGAACGTGACCGACTGAAAGGGAACGTCTCGGTTACGTATGTAACCCTCGTTCCCTGAAGGAGGGAACGGAGACGTACGTCCCGTCGCCACAGTTTCTGTACCCTCGCTGTAGTGCGGACACCAGTTGTCTCCTCAGCGAAAAACAGAGTGCGATTGCATCTGCTTCCTATTTATATACACCTGTCGGGGGCGGTGCGCATTATGCAAATATCGCACGCCAATTCCATTGGCTTGTTTTAGTTTACACGAAGATGATAGGGCTCTCTAAGCGATATCCCAATTCGTCGGTCACTACTGACGTACGTCTCCGTTCCCTCCTTCAGGGAACGAGGGTTACATACGTAACCGAGACGTTATCTGGCCATTCTACATATCAATGTGTTTAACAGTGATGCAAAGTACTTGAGTAGTTGTAATTCATCATATAATGACATATTTGGTGAAATTTGTATTTTATTTTTTGAAATTTTGTACGTTAATATTCTTGTATCTTAAACAGTACATGTCATGTATGAACTGATCAAATATATAACTTGAATGCAATGTAAGTAACATCTTCCTGTTATGGACTGCTTCAAGACTTGGGTTGAAGATCCAAATGTAGCTTTATTGGGACAATCCAGAATCATAATCCATATATACCAGGCAAAAGGTCAAACACATGGGGTAAACAATTCAAGTGAGCAACAGGGCAGAAAACATAGGCAAAAGGGTAATTTGGAAAACAGGCAGATGATAAACAACAACAACAACAAAAAAAAAGGCATAACTGAATGTAATGAAGCATAATTAGTCCAGTCAAAGGGGTACGGGAAATGCAGTTCATAAAGCGGTAAAGGAGACAGAAGCAGTGCCCTCTGGTGGCTATCATAGGCACTCCGACTGGCAGGTGTGACACATCCACATTCCTAAATGTTTTCGAATATTTTTTAACCCGCTGGTGCTGCTTGTGTGGCAGTGAAACATTATTTTGATGAAATGAATGTACTATATTTTAGTTTGTTAATGTTTTTTATTTAAGGGGGGTGGTTTGGGGGGTGTAATGCTATTTCATGCATTCTGACTTTTACACTGTTAATGAGTTGCATTTTCAGGCTAAACATGGCCAACGTTTCAATACACCAGTTGGACGCATGACGGAGTATTTCTGTGCCAAATATACTACTTCCGGTTGTGGACATGTTTCGCCGATTTTTTTTCGAGTATGGCCTGTATCACATCATAAATGGTGGAATTCTTTGAATAAGCACTTCTCCATGATAGCACATTCACACACACATCACCCAGAGCAAGAGCACGCCCATCAACGTGCTTCGTTCGGGATACGGAAGCGGAGAGATTTTTCAACAATGGCTGTGTCCCAATTCAGGGGCTGCACTCTTTGAAGGCTGTATACATCATCAAGGCAGTCTCATTTAAGAAAAATAACCGTTAGTGAATATCAGTCAATTTTATTACGGTTACTTTTCTTAAATATGATATCCTTGATGACGTATGTATCCTTTAAATGTGACCTCCGGAGGACACAGCCTCCGAAATGAGATGCAAAAAAAGGAGTGTGTTTTTGGTTGTGAGAGAAAGATGACCTTTTTCAGCTTCCCAGCGTTAAAGGAACAGTGGATGAAGTTTGTTTTAATTTTGAGTTGTGCACGTATTTGTTCCCGGGATTTCGATGATGAATGCTTTGTAAACAAGTCCCAGTTCAGTGCTGGATTTGCAGATCGGTAGTGAGTAAAGCTGCATCAGATGTCTGTGTTTTGTTGGCAATCAGTGCGCAAGTGCATAAAATGTAAACAGCACAAACGTTTTTGTTCCCTTTTTATTTATAATGATTTCACAGCTTGCAGATGATCTCTACACAAAAGCTGCGAGTTGGACTTTTCGCTGCGAGTTGCACTTCAAGGCTTTGGCAATAGATGCCTGTTGACATACATAGAACGCTGTCTTTAAATTATAAGAATAACATATAAGAATATGCCACGTTCCAAATTATTATGCAAGTGACATATCAGTAAGATTTCAGTAGAATAACCATTCAGATTTTAGTTTTTCTAAGAAAATGTTTGTTTGTTTATTTATCCATGTCTTTTTAGATAACTGGTATCAGTCTCAGACAAAATAATTTGCCAGATCTATGGAAACCCTACTTAGAGGTTGTTCCACATTATTAAGCACGTCACAGTTTTCATGCAAAATGGGGAGGAAGAAAGATCTTTCTGAAGATGAAAATACCTGTTTGCTGCTAAACACTGGCTTTTTTATAGCTGCCCTTTTAATACAATTGATTAATTTCATTAATAAGCCTTTATCTGACCAAGTTCTGCTGTGCTCTAAATCACTCACAAATCTTATGATAATTCGATAATCTCCATTCAGTTTTCACACAATATTAGTTGTTTTCATGCCTTTTGCACAACATTGGACCATTTCATGCTTTTCATCTTCAGACAGTGCGTTTTATAAGTGTGTGGCATGATGGGTTTTGGTCTAAAATCAAGAATGTCACATAGTTTAACTGCTAAAATGTAAGAGTAAAATGTACAATTACAAATTAATAATATGTTGAAAATAATCATACGTGAGGGTGATTAACCCAACTTAACCCAGGCCCTCTGGCACAAATCACCCCGGACCCACAAGTTTAAAAAACTAGCATGACCCAGCAGTTAAGAGCTAACATTATGCTAACTGTATAGACTCATTGTGTAGCCTGCTAAAGCACTAAAACATGTTTGAAATGTTTACAAACTTTTCTATAATTGTTCAGACACTACAATCAAAAAACCTTGATCATAGAAATTTTACTTTGAAAGGGAAAAAGTTTTTTTTTTTTTTTTTTTAGCTAAAATGTGCTTTACTCTCATGCCATGTGTCTCTCTTCTTTGGAGGATGAGTAAAATGGATGGCTTTTCAAAATGATGTGGTCACATGACCAATTTCTTCTATGGTTTTCCAGAAACAATGGGTGGAACTACTTCCCTCCTGGCACAAATCACCCCACTCTCCCCTATAGGGGGAGATCTGTTAGTGTTTAAAGTTGTATTATTTTGGAATTTAAAAGGTTTTCTGGTATGTGTTGGTTACCATTGTGTTGAAGAGTAGAGTCTGTGGTTAGGTTTATGATTGGCTGAACACCATTAAGACTATAATAACTTTATTTAAAAAGTAACGGCTGTGCACGCTAAAGCACAGTGATTTGGTAGAAACTTTAGTACATACAGGTTTGCTTTTGTTAACTAACTTGAAAATATGGAATGTGTAGATTATTATAAAATATAAGAAATGTGTTACATAATATATTGTACCATATATGTGTTTATACTGCATGAGTAAATATATCTGCAATATATTATGCATGCAGTACCATATCTAATCACATATAAATCTATTATGAAGTATATTACTGAATATAAAATTACATACATTATGATATATTAGTAATTCTATTTACTATATTATTCAAAATATGAAAAGAGGCAATTCCTTATGTATTATTTAATATATTGTACTATATTTAGGCAATATATTTTTCTGTATATTTTAATGTAATATATTGATCATTCATATATAAGGAAATATATTTTCTTTCCATAAGGGAAAGAAAAGTTATAGAAGTTTAAGTTTATTGTTATGAAAAAAGCACAAAAATACAAATTTAAATTTTATATGAAATATATATTTTTATTTAAAAATATATTTTCCAAAACATGTTTTAACCTAAGAACTATGAGAAAATCAAAGAAATATATCTACACAAGTTGTGCTCCAAATTTTAGGTTGATATGTCAGTAAGATTTTGTTTGGGTTAAGTACCAAGGTTTCTGCTAGATGAAATTCATCTCTCAGTCATTTTCAGTGCGGTCATTGATGCGAACAATACAAGTGTGACTATTTTTTTCAGGACCATTTAACCTTTTCGTATCATGTCCATGATTTTTCAATGTGTTCACATAGCAAGTGCCAAAACCTTTACCAAGTTTCGTACCGTTCCAATGAAGTAAACAATACCGTACATTTTTTTGGGGGGCCAAAAATGATCGAACAGTACCAAAGGGCTAATCTCACTTGTACTTTGTTCTGTCCAATTACATTTTCTAGGAAAATATAAAAAGATATTGTTTCTCCTTTTCTCTCTTGAGAAAAAAATTCATGCATTTTTTCCCCCAAGTTTTTAAAAAAGTCAATAAATTGTAGTCAACAGGTTTCCTAATATTGGCTTCGGTCTGTCATCTTAAACAGCATCTTACATATTTAGGACATTGAGAACATTCTCTTTACAAAGTTTGTGCATCAAAGAGACTTGAAATAGAACGATTTTCTATTATATAGATCTTATTGTGATCTGAGCATACATTTATTTTATTTTTTTTTTAATTATTTTGACCTTGTAATGTTTAATCAAAATGTTAAAACTATAGACCTTCCGATGAAACTGACAGACTTCTCTCTGATGACGTTTGCAGGACTTTTGCAGGACCTCCAATCATTTAGTCTGCTTAAACCCTGCCCCTGCAAACTTGTGTTAATTTGTCTCAAGTTTTGAGTGCCACACCCACATCTCAACACCCAATCAAAAACTAAGGCATAGACCCAAGACCTCACCCTACATTTTTTTTTTTTTTTTTCCAATATTCCTTTACATTTGGATGCACGTCACAATACAGGAGATCTGTCTTTATTTATGTTTCATCACAACTTTCTCCCAAGTATGTTTTTGCTAGATATTTTGATTTTTGATTATTTTTCACACATTACCCATAATTTAACTTAAGTACAATTTCTTTTTTCTTCTACTTTTACTTCTACTACTCTTTACATTTCTTACACTATAAGAACAAAAATTGTGAACAAAAAGGTTCTTATTTTGGAGCTTTTCACTTATATTTCCAGTTCAGTTAATAAAAAGGGTCTTTTGTTTTGTCTTAGGGCTCTGTATCTGAATCTGCTGGGTTTGTGGATAATTTTGTTCTGTGCTGTGATATCTGGTCTAATGATGTACGCATTCTACTCCCGTTGTGACCCCTGGTCAGGTGGATTGGTCTCTGCGCCAGACCAGGTGATGATCTCTATACATTTATTTGAAATAATCCTCTATAATACTATCATATGAATTAGTTTAATATAATTTGTTTAACAGCATTATTAGTGGCACTCACTTAAATACCACTATTACTATTGCTCATATCGTTAACATTAGTGTATCCATTTCTTCTCAGCTCATGCCATATTTTGTGATGGAAATTCTCGGTGCATTTCCAGGACTACCAGGGTTATTCGTCGCATGTGCATTCAGTGGAACTCTGAGGTAAAGCTGAGTCATTTTGTCCCTCAATGATTTTCAGACAGTTTACACCAGGTGTGCCCAGAGATCGTACTATTATAGGGAGATAAGAGGGTCTGTATCTCTTACCATTGGAGAAAGCGTAACAGCTAACTTAATCATCTGCGGCACTTCTCAGCCTATCGTGTCACCGTTCAAAACTCCTCCATGCGTACCGCCAATGCGTACCACCCATACCTCCAGTTAGCATTAAGTTGCAGGCTTGCCTTCCAGTGGCTTTAGTGTGCCTCATACATCCTGAAAAGTGAAGCTGTGGGCTCTTTGATCACCTCCTGGTGGCTGGATGCAGTACAAGTCATAAACCCCACACTCTCCATGCAAACGAACGGGACTTGAGTCAAAATAAAAAAAAATAATTACACTTCCAATAAAATTTTCTGAAAGATGGTTTTGGTCATTTAAGGTAGTTGTTATCACCCCAATACAGTGGGTACGGAAAGTATTCAGACCCCCTTAAATTTTTCACTCTTTGTTATATTGCAACCATTTGCTATTATCATTTAAGTTCATTTTTTTTCCCTCATTAATGTACACACGGCACCCCATACTGACAGAAAAAACACAGAATTGTTGACATTTTTGCAGATTTATTAAAAAAGAAAAACTGAAATATCACATGGTCCTAAGTATTCAGACCCTTTGCTGTGACACTCATATATTTAACTCAGGTGCTGTCCATTTCTTCTGATCATCCTTGAGATGGTTCTACACCTTCATTTGAGTCCAGCTGTGTTTGATTATACTGATTGGACTTGATTAGGAAAGCCACATATATAAGACCTTACAGCTCACAGTGCATGTCAGAGCAAATGAGAATCATGAGGTCAAAGGAACTGCCTGAAGAGCTCAGAGACAGAATTGTGGCAAGGAACGGATCTGGCCAAGGTTACAAAAAAAAAATTCTGATGCACTTAAGGTTCCTAAGAGCACAGTGGCCTCCATAATCCTTAAATGGAAGACATTTGGGACGACCAGAACCCTTCCATGAGCTGGCCATCTGGCAAAACTGAGCTATCGGGGGAGAAGAGCCTTGGTGAGAGAGGTAAAGAAGAACCCAAAGATCACTGTGGCGGAGCTCCAGAGATGCAGTCGGGACATGGGAGAAAGTTGTAGAAAGTCAGCCATCACTGCAGCCCTCCTCCAGTCAGGGCTTTATGGCAGAGTGGCCCGACGGAAGCCTCTCCTCAGTGCAAGACACATGAAAGCCTGCATGGAGTTTGCCAAGATGGTGAGAAATAAGATTCTCTGGTCTGATGAGACCAAGATAGAACTTTTTGGCCTTAATTCTAAGCGGTATGTGTGGATAAAACCAGGCACTTCTCATCACCTGTCCAATACAGTCCCAACAGTGAAGCATGGTGGTGGCAGCATCATGCTGTTGGGGTGTTTTTCAGCTGCAGGGACAGGACGCCTGATTGCAATCGAGGGAAAGATGAACGCAGCCGGACGAAAACCTTCTCCAGAGTGCTCTGGACCTCAGACTGGGCCGAAGGTTTACCTTCCAACAAGACAATGACCCTAAGCACACAGCTAAAATAACGAAGGAGTGGCTTCAAAACAACTCCGTTCTTGAATGGCCCAGCCATAGCCCTGACTTAAACCCAATTGAGCATCTCTGGAGAGACCTAAAAATGGCTGTCCACCAACGTTTACCATCCAACCTGACAGAACTGGAGAGGATCTGCAAGGAGGAATGGCAGAGGATCCCCAAATCCAGGTGTCAAAAACTTGTTGCATCTTTCCCAAAAAGACTCATGGCTGTATTAGATCAAGGGTGCTTCTACTAAATACTGAGCAAAGGGTCTGAAAATTTAGGACCATGTGATATTTCAGTTTTTCTTTTTTAATAAATCTGCAAAAATGTCAACAATTCTGTGTTTTTCTGTCAATATGGGGTGCTGTGTGTAGTTTAATGAGGGAAAAAAATGAACTTAAATGAATTTAGCAAATGGCTGTAATATAACAAAGAGTGAAAAATTTAAGGGGGTCTGAATACTTTCCGTACCCACTGTATATTCAGTTGTTCGTTTTTGTGATTTTAGCTAGCAATTTGATGCTATAGTAACAGGGCGTGCTGTTATGATTGACAGTTGTGAGCTTCGAGGGGAGATTGAAGATATATAACTAACTTCTAATTTTCGATTTCAGTGTTATTTCACACAGACAAAATGAGTTGTTCAGCAGTAAACTGTACTAACTGACCTACAGGATTTGATGGATCACTGAGTTTTTTCGGTAATGTTAAATGTGAGCTTTATAAGCTAATTAATAAATGTTATTAGCTTTTAAGATAAGATAACACGTAACTAACGTTAGCCACAACAGGAAATACCAGGTGATCGTTATTTGGCAGTTAGCCTACAAATTCATTTTATGGGTATAAAATAAAAATCAGCAGGACAAAACTAATGATAGCCTACTCAAATTAATCGATCTCCTGTAACATTAGTTCAACTTGATTTAAAATGGCAGGACCGTTTCTGACATTTTAGAGACATTTAGTTTCTATTGGCATATTATTAATGTTATATTGCTGTTTCAAAAATATTATTGCTTTAGAAACAGAATATTATTTTTCAGGTAGAATTTTTAATTGTGTATAATTTATATATTTAAAATACATTAATTATTGATATGTTGTTTTGACCTACTATCACTAATAATTAATTTGAAAACGAACAATGTACATTAATAAACATTCAAATAAATGTATATTCCTCTTTGCCAGATGTTATTAAGCCAAATGAAAAAGGAAGGAGGAAAAGAAAAATATAATAAACAATAGATAATAAAACAGCTAGGTGATCTGATCTTGATGATGCGGATGTCTGGGCGGAAGTTTGATACCGCAACACCGCCTCCTTCTGACGATTCCTTTTCCACATGCCCAGGCTCCAAACTGACGTTTTCGCGAAACATGCCAATACCCATCGTCGAATGCTTTACGTTCAGTTCATTACAATGGAAGGAAGCGGTGTCATGTCGTCCATCTTTTTTTTACAGTCTGTGGTTTAAACATAAATTTTCACAATAACATATGCAACAATGTAATATAGCTTAAATTTATATTTAAAATGTAATTGCTTAAGACCCTGAATACAATGTTTAATTAGAAAGATGTTTCTGAGATGTAGATGCATACAGTACCACTGATATAGAGACATATTTATTTTACTTATTTTATACAAATTTGTTTAAAAGATTTGTCGTATTTTTCATTTCCTGATTTCAAAGACACATTCATTTTTTTTCGTGAACTCTTCCTTTAAATGCTTTTTTAACATATTTTTCATAGCTGAGCAATACTTCAGGGGCCACATTCAAAAAACATTTTATTTTACCACTAAGAGTTCTCCTAAATAGCAGTAAAAGTTCTTAGGTAAGAGTTTCCTCTTAAAACCTATTCACAAAGCTGCTGAGACCAATTTTTACCAAGGAATAGAGAAAAGTCTTAAGCTAAGAGAAAGGGCTGGGTTGATCTTGTTATGGATGATGTCAACATGCTTACTAGAACAAGGTATGATGTTGCCATATTCAAATAAAGATTTTAAAATCTAGTGTCACTAATTAAACAAGTATATGTTCAGCTAATTGTCAGCCGTTTACATGTCTGCATCTTGAGAGATTGCAGACCTAGAAAAGGTGGATTAATGTTCTGTTTTTCTTTTTCAGCACAGTAGCTGCCAGTATCAATGCTTTGGCCACGGTGATGTATGAGGACTTTGTGAGCCAGTGTTTTGGAGATCTGTCTAACCGAGCAGCCAACTTGATCAGCAAAGCACTGTGTAAATACTCCCAATGTGTTCAAAGCTGTTCAGGACGTTAATAGAGGATTCTCAAAATGAGAATATTGAATGTGTCATATGGCATAAGAGCAGATTTATAACTGAAAAATACTTGTCTTGGTGGATCATAATGAGTCACAGCGAGACAGAAAAAAAAAAAAAAAAAAGCCAGCAAAGTTTGTTCACTTTATATGGGCAGAAATGGAAATGTAACAGATCATTGGGTCTCCAGATTTTTACCAAGAAGTTTTAACAGGCAGAAGTAGGTCAAACAAAAGGCGGAGTGAACCAAAACAAAACCCGAGCAGCTGAACCCTAATGTGAGCACAACTTTATAAAGTTGGTCTAGAAATGATTTAAAAAGTTTAACACTTTGCACATGGACCATCAAAGAATGATAACATAATTTCACTATAAATTTGTAATATTTACAGATTTGAATGGTCTTGGAGAACATTATGCTTTAGCATACTTTTAAAACTTATTTGGTAAACTAATGATGAAGTTGTAATTTACTATATTTTAAATATATTTAAATGTAATACTACAAGACCATTAAATGTGCATTAGTATGTTAGTCAACACATACAAATAAGTGTACTACTTTAAAGCATGAAAAAAGATTCTTAAAACATAATGATAAATAATATTATTTATCATATATTATCAACCCCAGGGATGAATAATACTTTTAATTTGACATTATTACAAAGTTCACATTTTTTAAGAGTGTTACGTGTGTTAAGAAACATAGTTATTGAAGTGTACTTCTTTAAATACTTAAAGGGTTAGTTCACCCAAAAATGAAAATTCTGTCATTGATTACTCACCCTCATGTCATTTCACGCCCATAAGACCTTTGTTCATCTTTGGAACACAAATTATGATATTTTTTGATAAAATCCAAAAAGCTACTAAAGACATTTAAAACAGTTCATGTGACTACAGTGGTTCATGAAGCGATGAGAATACTTTTTGTGTGCCAAAAAAACAAAAATAACAACTTTATTCAACAATATCTAGTGATGGGCGATTTCAAAACACTGCTTCATAAAGCTTTGAAGCTTTCTGAATCTTTTGTTTCGAATCAGTGGTTCGGAGCATGTATCAAACTGCTAAAGTCACGCCCCCAAGTGGTGAACCATTGAAATTTTGAAACACTTATAATGTAACGAAGCCTCGTTTACTGAAATCACGTGACCGAAGCACTGATTCAAAACAAAAGATTTGTAAAGCTTCGAAGCTTCATGAAGCAGTGTTTTGAAATCACTAGACATTGTTGAATAAAGTCGTTCTTTAGTTTTTTTGGCGCACAAAAAGTATTCTTGTCACTTATTAACATTTAGATTGAACCACTGTAGTCACATGAACTTTCTAGCTTTCTGGGCATCTGAAAGTGTTAATTATCTTGATGTCAAAGCAGGCCTCACTGAGCCATCGGATTTGATCAAAAATATCTTAAATTGTGTTCTGAAGATGAACAAAGGTCTTATGGGTGTGGAACGGCATGAGGGTGAGTAATTAATGACACAATTTTCATTTTTTTGGTGAACTAACCCTTTAAGTGGCTTTTGTTTCATTAATATTCTATTATATTCAAGTACAGTTTTTTAAATATACTTTTAAGATTGCTACAAGTACACATTTAATACAATACACTTCTTTTTCACAAATGGAAGTTGAATCATATGGCTTCAAGATCTACTATAATAAATTGACAACAAGGTTAGAAATACCATAAGGCCAGATTTTCTAAACAGGAAAAATTAGTGTGAGAGCCAGGGGCGGACTGGGACTAAAAAGTGGCCCTGGACTTTCTAGCACAGAGCAACCCACTTCTTTAATTGAATTGGCCATCTCAAACATTTTGACAGTGAGACTGCTACAATGAGCCAGAGCACACTAAATAGATTGATCATTTTGAGTCATGTTGGCCGCACGGGCATTCGCCAGGGCTGATGGAATACATAAATGTACTGTAATTCGTTGTTTATATATTTACGTAGCAACGGGCTGGCCCACAATGTCCGGCGCCCCACAGGGAAAACTCTCGGTGCTCCAGATGGCCTTGGACAGTCTTCCCCTGATTCCAAAAAGTGCTGATGGAAGTGGAAAATTCTGCTCATGATCTACTGACAACGCACAAATTAAAGAACACAGACGCAAATTAGCAATGCAAATTAGCATCTGGTTTAAGACATGCTTTTTTGGGGAGGTAAATAATGCCGCAAATACTAGCGCAACTAGCGCTAGCACTATTGACTAGCGCAAACCTTAGTAAATCACCTTGCATGATTAATTTAAATAGTTTGAAAGGGAAACTCCAGCAAAAACATATGCAATAAGGTCAGCCGCAAAACTACCACTTTTCATCGCTATTTTTCCACTGCATGTCTTTAGTAAATCCTACCAGTAGTTTTTTAAAGGTCCCGTTTTTCGTGATTTTTTTGAAGCTTTGATTGTGTTTATTGTGTGCAATATAACATGTGTTCATGTTTCGCGTGTAAAAAAACACAGTATTTTTCATATAATTTACTTATCTGTATACCGCTGTTTCCACTGTCATAAAAACGGGCTGATGACTTCCTTGTTCTATGAAGTCCCTCCTTCAGAAATACGTAACGAGTTCTGATTGTGCCAGCGGTTCCTGTGTTGTGATTCGACAGCAGCTTATCGCACCCAGAGCCATAGAGAGCGCACCTTGCCCGGAAAGGTCACGCCTCTTACCATAACGTGTGCTGCACATAGTTTTACAATAATTCCCGAGAGACTGAACTCTTTAATCTCCACAAGCAGCGTCAGAAAATGTACAACGTTAACACTCACTCAGAAGAGTACCTCATACAGAAAACAGCCATATACATAAACATAGTCCCCTCTTGTGGCCATTATGTGCACTGCAGTCCAACATTAACTATTACAGTAAGGATACCACAATTATAATTTTCGGGAACCGAGTTAAACATAAATTGTAACCATTGATCTCTAAGTACAGCGTCCCTGCGAAGGCCAAACAAAGGTGATTGGACTGCGGGATGAAAATAACACCGTTTCGACGACATGGCGACAAACACACTCTACAAACGCAACTCTTGCTCTTCTCTGTGGGAGCGCAACAAGACCACGCCCCCTTTTTTGTGTAATACTGTGGGCGGAGGTTAGTCAAAAAACTGTTTTAGTGACGTCATTAAAGAAGGAAGTAGAGGGATGTAGTGGCCATTCGATGTAGGCGACTTCTGTTAAATAAAATATCTCGCTTGGCATTGAACTTTGAGCTTTAAAATTTTGCAGATTTTATTTATACTCTAACAACAACATCACACACTAACTAAAGTTTGAAACATGGGATCACAAAGAACGGGACCTTTAATGCCAAAAGTGGGTTTGCGCTGGCACAAAATGTGGCCCTTAATCTGGTGTTTCATTAGGGATGTTTGATTATGCAAAACTTGCCGCCATTATGATGCATTCTGTTCTTTAGATATTGCTTCTAATGTATCTGTTTTATCATTCATAAGATGAAAACCTATTAAAAGAACTCTCTTTAATAAGTCAGTTTCAGAAATAATTCATATCCATTGCACAAATGGTGTGTGATGTGCCAAATTTTCCTTCTTTGTCAATTTTCATTAGGGGTTTGTTCAAATCACTAACCCTAAATATAAGAATAGTAATAGTGATGATTGACTAAGCAGGGACTGCTAAATATGATTAATACTATTACTACAGTGACTGATTATCTGCTGATGCTCAGGTGTGGTGTTTGGTGTGGCCTGCACTACTATGGCTGTGGCTGCATCATATATGGGAGGTATTGTGCAGGTATGTGGCTCATGTCATTCTCTTTTGGTTTCAGATTATCTCTTCCAGCTTAATTTCCTGCCATTGAGTGTTTTTCTCCTCTTGTACATCAGGCGGCCCTCAGTATCCATGGCATGTGCGGAGGCCCAATGCTGGGGCTTTTTTCTCTTGGAATCCTGTTTCCTGTCACTAACGTAAAGGTTAATCTAAACTTTCAAACCAGAGTTGTGAAGGGCAGAACAGACATGTATAATGTCTTTTTCTTTTCTTTACATTTTAATGTACTAGAGATATCTAGAAGAAAAGCGAACAAATTGTATAAACATTTAATTTTTACATTTTACATTTACAAATTACATTAATTACAAATTTATAAGAACACTTGATTTGTCAACTTTGACCTGTCATTTTCTTTGTGACATTTCGATCATACATCAAATTTAATATTTAATGTTTCATAATAGTAATAGTATTAAAAAAACTCCTTTAGATTTTAAATTTTTACATCTTATAGCTGGTAATTGTTGGAGAGGTTTTTGAAAAAACAAAAAACAAAACCTTCATTAGTATTTATGAGGTATTTTATATTAAAGGAAGGGCTAGAAAAGTTCCATGAGTAAAAGTATGTTGGTTCCCTGGGATAACAGGAATGAATATTTTGTTAGTCTCTGACACTTATGGGGAAAACTCTCTTTTTCTTTGAATACTGAAGCCTGATTGGTTCACGTCTGTGCACCTGCACATCCAAATGGCTTTTCAGCCCACCAAAATGGGTGGGGCCAACTGCCTATTTAAGTCGCACTGAAGGCCATTTTTGTCTGAATTTTTCGACTGAGGAGCAGCAGCATCATCTCGTGCATAGGTACAGCAGCACAGCAAGCTACCCAATGCTCTCTCTTGTTATCTCAGGGAACCAAAGTTACGTTAGTTAACTGGAACATTCCCTTTCAGTACAGTTCACTCACATTACATCAGTCTCTGACGCTTATGGGGAATGCAATCCAATAGCGCCGTGTTACTAGTGCAGAACGGAAGACATCCTGCGAGCCTGTAGCCTGGGGGCACTTGATGACAAGGGCCCCACAGCAGGCTATCAGAGGTAGGGACTTAAAAGATGAGCCCGGGCCCGGTACTGGAGCACGTAAGGTATGATCCCACCAGAAAAACTGCCGAAGATGGGAACTGACTAGGCAGACAGATTTTGTGCCTGAAAAACAGAGACGTATAGATTACAGTGGATGGAGAGGACCAACCGGCTGCCACACAGATGTCCGTGATGGACACTCCGGTAGTCCAAGCCCAAGAGGAGTCCATTTCTCTGGTGGAGTGGGCCCTCACCCCAGTAGGGCACTGCGAGTCCAAGGACTTGTAAGCTAGCACTATTGTGCCCACTATCCAGTGGGATAGTCTTTGCTTTGTGACTGGCAGCCCCTTCGAGCGGCCTCTGAAGAACACAACAGCTGCTCTGACTGCCTGAACTGGCTAGAGCACATGATGTACACCTTAAGGGCACGAACCAGGCAAAGTGGGTGTGGCGTCTGCTTGCCCTCAGTGGAGGGGAGATCAGAGAGTGAAATGACTTGTGCGTGGAAAGCACCTTAGGCACATAGCCTCGTCTTGGCCAAAGGACAACTTTACTGTCATTTGGCCCAAACTTGAGGTAGGAAATGAAGAGTTTATTTGCAAAAACAGATAACTCCATTTTTATGAATTCTCACAAATCATGTTTTTTTTATTGTGCATTCCAAGTAATAACAATCAAACTGCAGTTGGGCTGTTTTGATTAAGTAAAGATAACTCTAAAAAATACAGGTAAATTAAAAAATTAAAATTCAGTGAAAGTATGTTTTATATATATATTAAAAGTTTGTTTTTTAGCAAAAGCAGATAACTCCAACAGTCGTTTTTTTTGGCAAAAGCAGATAACTCCAACAGTCGTTTTTTTGGCAAAAGCAGATAACTCCACATTTCATGTATCATAGTTAAACAAAACCCAAGTAATTGCATTTAAAACACTCTCAAACACACATGTGCACACAAACGCACACACACACCCACCCACCCACGCGCGCGCGCGCGCACACACACACACACACACACACACACACACAAACAGATCGGCACACATACACACACACACACACACGCACGCTCTCTCTCTCTCGGTCTCTCTCTCTCTCTCTCTCTCTCTCTCTCAAACACACACACACAGATCGGCACACAAGTACACACACACGCACTCATCCACACACGCATGTGCGCGCGCGCACACACACACACACACACACAAAAGGACAACCAATTTTTCAGCATGTAAGTCGTGTATGGTGTACAAGGACTTACAGGAGTCGAAATCATAAATCCTCGATCACTTTTAGTGAGCTTTGATAAAACTTCCCTCAGCTAGCACGTCTTTTTGAAGTGACTAGAAGCCTTGTCACCTGACCTGAATACTGCGCGCTGATTCGCTAAAACGGACTTATCGGTTTCTGTACACAAAGAACAAGGGCGCTTGTCGGCTTCTGCTGTAAAACGTGAACTTGCGATGCCTGAAAGTGGACAAAACCGGCTCTTCTGACAAAATGGATTTAGGGTACAGAACGTGCTATATATGGAGAATAATGCACAACACTTAGTTCATTTTTTTTTTAAAATGGCGTTTATCGGTTTTTGCAAATGAACTCTTCAAATGTCCACTGAAAGAGTCTGCAGATAACCAGTTCTCTTGACCGATGCCAGAGCCAGCAGCTGGAGCAGTTTTTAGCGAGAGAAGCTGAAGGTTGGCCATTGTGAGCGGCTCTAACCGAGGTCCACAAAGTGCCCTCAGGACAATAGACAAGTCCCAGGAAGGAACCATGTTAGGGCAAAGTGAGTTAACCTCCTGGGAAACCTGATCACAAGGTAGTGCTTCCCAACCAACTGGCCAGATATAGGAACGTGATATGCAACAATAGCTGCTGTGTACACCTTGAGCGTGGACAGTGTGCTTCCACCGTCCAACAACTCTAAAAATGAGAGAATCAAAACAATCGCATAAGAGAGAGGTTCTACATTCTACATACAGGCTGACACTTGGGGCAGGATAATGAGGAAGAATGCTCTTTCGGTGGGGATGTTCATTTTTTATTTGACTCGCAACAACAACGGAAAGACAGATAAATAGGCTGTCTGTCCCACCCATTTTGTCAGGCTGAAACGCCATTTGAACCAGTCAGGATTCAGGATTCAGACAAAAACTAAGATTCCAGATAAGTGTCATGGACTTATCAGAACCATATTGAAAGTGAACATATGATTTTTAAAGACAAAATTCTTGTTTTATATTTACAGCACCTCCATAAAGAATGTTACAGAGCGCCCAAAGGGATCATGGTGATGGGGAAAAAAAGGAGATGGGAAGAAAAGCAAACCTTTTTGCGAGGGAACAGAAAGGTTTTGCGAAGGAACAAAGATTTTGCGAGCAAAGTTTCTTGGGGGAATGCATAATTTTTGCTAGAGAACACAAAAGCATTGAAATACTTCCCTCCCATGTCATATTTTTTCCATTAACATGTCCCTTTAGGAGCGCCATACAATGTCAATATAAAGAATATGTACGATATCATAACATAGCCTATATTACAAAACTTTGCATGTGGACTGTAATTTGTATAACATTTAAAAACAGAAAGTTTATTATTGTGCATCCTTTGTGGCCTTTCTCTTTAGGGGGCAGTTGGTGGTCTGATTGTGGGCATCAGTCTCTCATTCTGGGTTGGAGTGGGAGCTTTCATTTATCCAGCACTCAGCAATAACACACGTCCTCTTGAACTCAGCACTGCAGGCTGCAACTTCAGCATCACAGATGATGAATACAACCAAACATCACTCACCATGAGCGCTCTCTCCTCTGACAGGTGCAGTGTGCTTCTATCATTCTTCTGAAGTCAAAATAATTAAGACCACACTTTTGTGAAAAGAAAATTGCATTTGTCAAAGCAAGAGTGCCCTCAGTTTTTGCTGCAGCATCAGCATATCTCACATGCTCACAGCAGTGTCTATGTATCTATTGACAGTAGCAAGTCCATACCATATTCAATAATATGCTAAAACTATTTCAAGAGTTGTCATGATTGAAGTGAATTAATTTTATTTAAAAAGTTCTTATAATTATTATAATATAAAAATCAATTGACAATCCTATTTTTTTATTATTTTTTTTTTACAGTACAAATGTAACCATGCTGCACTTTCATCATAAGATAATGTAAATTATCTGTCTTGTGTTCAGGTATTGGCTGGCTGATTCATGGTACTCCATGTCCTATCTGTACTATAGTGCAGTGGGCTTTATTGGCACTGTAGCAGCAGGCCTACTTATCACACTGCTGACGGGTGAGAGCAACATTTCATTAGATCGTCTATTTCATCACACTGGCAGCAACAAAACACCTTGAGTTATAGACTGTATATCCAACAATAAAAAAATCTGCTGCTCTTGGAGAAAGAGAAAGACTATTCATACCAAAGAATCTGAGAGCTGTGAATAGGCATATCAAAGTTATATTAAAGAGTTCATATATTCATACACATATAATGTTATTCAAGGTTTCTTGCACCAAAAACTATGGTTACACTTTATTTTACAGTGCTGTAGTTAGATTGTAATTACTCATAAGTACTGAGTACTATTAATTAACTATATGTACTTACTATAGAGTTACAGTTAGGGTTAGTTACTTGTAATTATGCATAATTTACTGTTATTACTACAGTGAGTACATGTAGTAATGTGTAACTATGGCACTGTAAAATAAAGTGTTACCAAAACTATCATCATTTTGTTTTTTACAACTATTTTCCACTATCTCTCTGACACTAAATAAATAAATTAGTACTGTACTTTAAAGACTGCTATGCTAGCATCGGTAACGACGCTAATTTCTAGGAATATGAAACAAATAATAACAATTACATGGTTTTGCTGTTGGGTCCGATATATATTTATATAAGCTAACATGCAGTACAATCTGTATGTTTCTTTCCATAATGTATGTTTATAAATTTCATTCTGCGTCTTTTAGTTGGTCAAGAGAATTAAAGTGCCTGCTTTTGAAGAGTGTATCTATATACGAATGTGCTCTAGTAACCTGGGAGGATTATGAAATAAGAGGTAACACACAATTGAATCAAACATCTGTAACGAAGTAGTCCTCAGATGCCATGCTCGTTATTTATAGCACTAATCTGACATTAATTTGGTCTTGAACCGATTAATTAGTAGAAGTTATTATGCCACCGACTTTGTGACATAATTAATGACAGTTCTGTATTGTTGAACCAACATGGTTTGGACAACGGATGCGCGACAAAGTTACCACGGTTTCGCAAACAGTCGCGACTAGCCAGATAATTTCTCCAATGATGCATTGTACTATGGTAGTTAAACAGCGAGTTATGCCATTGTATGAGAGACACACCCCTACCTGACAACAACACCGGACCAACCAATGGCATGATTTTAGGATGGGACTATCTGTAGTCTTACAATAGTCATTATTTTAGCAATTTGAGAATTTGACCTCTTTTACACCTTTGGCATACTATTTTGAACATATTTTGATATGAGACACTAAATCTACTTGAAATTTTGCCATTCCCTATTTGAAAATGGTGACTGGTCAACTGATTTAATTGAGAAGCATCATTTGACATCACATCTGATGATTCATTATTTTTAAGGGGAGGCAAGTTCTGTGTTGGAGCAGGCTTGGAACATTTTGAGGTCAGAATTGGGAAATGTCTTACTACCTCCAGCTTCAGCTTCCAATTTCGGACGTATATTGTGTGAATTAAGACACAGCCATAATATTTGTCTTACTTCCTCCACATTACTTGAAAGGGTTAGTTCACCCAGAAATGAAAATTATGTCATTAATGACTCACCCTCATGTCGTTCCAAACCCGTAAGACCTCCGTTCATCTTCGGAACACAGTTTAAGATATTTTAGATTTAGTCCGAGAGCTTTCTGTCCCTCCATTGAAAATGTATGTACGGTAAAGTAGTCCATGTGACATCAGTGGGTTAGTTAGAAGTTTTTGAAGCATCTAAAATACATTTTGGTCCAAAAATAACAAAAACTATGACTTTATTCAGCATTGTCTTCTCTTCCGGGTCTGTTGTATATCCGCTTTCACTCCACAGTGACGCTGCTTCTTCTTCTTCTTTCCTGTTTTACGGCGGTTGGCATCCAGCTTATTGGTGCATTACCACCCCCCTTCTGCTCTGGACAGTGACACTGATGACGTGTTATCTAGTGCGCCCGAGCTTCATTTACAGTCTATATACAAGCTATTCTACATTGTTTGTATTTTGGTATTGCTATATTTTTTAAAATGGTGCGTAGGTGTGCATGTCGCGGATGTCCTAATCGCATCACTTTCCGGAGCAGAAGGGGGTGGTAATGCACCAATAAGCATTAATAGTGTCGCCATAGAAATGCATAATTCCCAGTCCTAGGACGTGAACAGCTCCGAATAGACTGTCACGTGTTGTCATCTCGAGCCTATGGTAATTACGATAGGGCGTGAACCCAGCATTAATTGTGACTAGATGAGTTTCCCAACACTTTGAGCAATCTAGAATTCACTCTGACATTACAATCAATTTGCTTTCTGTATGAATGTACCAGTTTTCTACTCAATGGTCTGCATGGGTGAACTGAGGAATGGGTTTTATTTTGAGAAATTAGATAAATTGTTGTATAACTGTCATTCTGGTGTCTGCAGGACCAATGGACCCCAAAAAGTTAAAGCCAGGGATGACTCGATCAATGAAGGACGTGATGTGTTTCTGCTCTGTGAGATTCAGACACGCAGATTTCAATGAAAACAAAGAGGTACAGAGCGTCTTGTAGAATGTGGCTTTGAGTTGTTTGAATGCAAACTGAACCTTTCTTTGCTTTTGTTAGGATTTAGAAGACTTTGGCAAGGCATGGGATAAACATCCAGACCAGGAAAGTGTCATGAAAATGGACAAGGTCAAGAGCAGTAGTGATAACCTGCAGGAAAATGCTTACACTAATGCTGCCTTTGACCATAATGAAACTAGTCAAGTTCAAGTAAAGCTGTAACTTTTTTAGTTCAGTATCATAAACGTAAATAAACGGTCAATGAAGTCAAAGAATACATCAGCTATTTAATTTAAAAGATACAATCAATATTTTATTACAGAAAAGTGTGATCCAAATCAATGTTACAGACATGTTTTGTACAATTCTTGTATGCATACTGTTGTTCGCTTTACTTTTTATATCAAAACTATATATATATATATATATATATATATATATATATATATATATATATATATATATATATATATATATATATATATATAAAAAAAAAAGAAAATCATGTGGTGTCGTTCAGAGTTGCATTGAACATTATTCAAGGTGACTGTGATTTTGCCAGTTAGAATGTGCTCCTGGAACAACATCTTTGTCCATAACCCCAATCCAAACCTTAAAACCTGAGGTGCTTATTCCTCTTCCAGGAATCTATCTTCCTGCAGAGTTGACCTCCAATCCTATTCAATTATACATGAAACAACTAATTAAGATCTTCAGAAACACTTGATAATTGCACACAGGTGTGTTGGAGCTCAAGTGTGAACTCCACAGGGAGGTCAATCTTCAGGAACAGGAATGAGCACCTTAAAACTCAACTTGAATTCCTACTTATAACCCTTAACCCTGCCCCTGCCATCCCCAACCCTGATCCTAAACCATGGCCCTACCTTCTATTCTTAACCCTAACCTGTAACAAGTCAAGTCAAGTCAAGTCATCTTTATTTATATAGTGCTTTTTACAATGCAGGTTGTGTCAAAGCAGCTTTATCGTGATAATTTTGGCTGCACAGCAACTCTAGAAGAAAATGGTTTCATTAGCTATGTTTCCATCCACCATTTTTATGTGCATTTTGGGATATTGCATAAAAAAAATGCTGGATGAAAACGCCAAGATGCGCATAAATTCTAAAAATGTGCTCAAATAAGTAGGATACATTTTTTATGCAACATGAAAACATGTGCATAAACTACGATGGAAACACTTTTCCCGAATAAATTCCTTGATGCGCATAAAAAAAGACGTGACTTTGCAATGTAACAGCATAACTGGACCAACCAGCAGACCGGTCTCATTGCACAGCATCTGAAATGCTGTTTTTGGTCATTCTGTAATGCCTGAGCAAAGTCTGTCATTAAAGTGGTTCGGTTTAATTCCCTCCCTGAAGCGCCTCACATGATTGGGTTCACAATAGGCATTTGAATGCAAGATAACATGACAGCGTTTATTGTGTTTCATCTGCACACTCTGAGGCGCAAATAATTTATTATATACAATGGTTTAAATTGCAGAAACTTACATTTTTCTTTAGCGCCAGTATATCAGGAAGTGACGTTTTTGTTCTTCTTGACTCGCTGGATTGAAACAGTGCTTTATTCGCAAATGTTTTATGAGATATTCAAAATTTGCGTATAAGTTAAATACGCAACTTTGGATGGAAACATAGCTATTGTCCAGCTTAAGTAAATTCAGTATTGATTCATTCCTTTGTATAAATCATTAGTTATTTAGTTAATTTACCTACACAGCGACTCTGGAGAAAACAGTGATGTCATCGTTCAGTTCAGTTTGCATACAATGGTGTCAATGCAGGCAGATCAAAAACGTTGTTGAATTTCAAGTGTCCCCAACTAAGCGAGCCAAAAGTTTCAGTTTAAACTCTTACCTCCAATCTCTAGTTCTAAACTGGATTCTTAACCCCAAACTCCTGGATCCTGACCTTCAGTCCTAATCACTATTTAAAACATTTAAATCCTAATCGTTACCCCTACCTCCAACTCTAACACATTCTGCTAGTGCTCGAATTAAAGGTGCAGAAAGCAATTTCTGAGAAATGCTGTTGAAAATTTAAATCAACACCCAAACAATTTAGTGAATATTTGCTAGATGTTGGTTCTGAGGGTGCTCTGAAAATAAAATTTGACAGATCCACCGAGCACCACAACACTCTAGTAGCCAATCAACAATAGGGGGCATAAACACTCATGAGGAGGAGAAAGAGAGCAAGCAAGTGGGATATTTGTAGAAAGACTGCAGAAAGAGAGATATTACCAAAGAGGAAATGGTAAGAGGAATATAATTTGAAAAAGAAGGGGTTACGATCGAGAGCTTTAGGACCCGTGTTAATATAATGGCGCTTTTCTACTGAGTGATATGACTTAAAAAGGCTCGCTTTACTTTCAGTTTGCTTTCCACTGCAGTTTAGTGCCGCTTAAAAATGGGTGGGATTATAGACTGATATAGTTGAGATGCTTTTACTGCCATGGATCCGTCTTCATCTCATCTACTGACCACGATACAGCCATTTCTTTTTTTCAAGTTGCGTGCAACAGTCGTTTAAAGCAAGTCATTTAAAAAAGTTGCATGAACAAATGGTTCTGTGGTGGCTGTTACTTTTTAAATCTAGCAGGTTTGGTGTCTCGTGTTTGAAATCCAGTGACGTTGGTCGTGACGATTCTTTTTATGGCCAATCACATCACATTTAGTATATGGCATGCTTGGAACCTCCACTGAGGTGGTACTATTTAAAGGATTAGTTCACTTTCAAATAAAATTTTCCTGATCATTTACTGACCCCCATGTCATCTCAGTGAGCCAGCAGCCATATCACCCTGTAGCCCAAGACTGGTTGCCCACTGAAGCTAAGCAGGGCTGAGCCTGGTTAGTACCTGGATGGGAGACCTCCAGGGAAAACTAGGTTGCTGCTGGAAGAGGTGTTAGTGAGGCCAGCAGGGGGTGCTCACCCTGTGGTCTGTGTGGGTCCTAACACCCCAGTATAGTGACGGGGACACTATACTGCCAAAAGAGCACCGTCCTTCGGATGAGACGTTAAACCGAGGTCCTGACTCTCTGTGGTCATTAAAAATCCCAGGATGTCCTTCGAAAAAGAGTAGGGGTGTAACCCCGACATCCTGGCCAAACTTGCCCATTGGCCTCTGCCCATCATGGCCTCCTAATCATCCCTATACACTGATTGGCTTCCTCACTCTGTCTCCTCTCTACCAATAAGCTGGTGTGTGGTGGGCGTACTGGCGCAATATGGCTGCCGTCGCATCATCCAGGTGGATGCTGCACATTGGTGGTGGTTGAGGAGATTCCCCCTTCAATATGTAAAGCGCTTTGAGTGCCCAGAAAAGCGCTATATAAATGTAAGGATTATTATTATTATTATTATTATCCAAGATGTTCATGTCTCTTTCTTTCTTTCTTGCTTTCTTTTTTGCTTGCTTTCTTTCTTTCCTATTCTACTTACGGAACGAATGCAGTGCCAGTTCCATTTTTTTCTGTAAGTAGAATAGGGAAGGTGTAGGACATACAGCGTAAGCTTTTTGAAGAATACGAAAGTGTGGTTTTGGCGGAAGCACTTGGAATGCGATCACTTGTTTATATAAAGCATATACATTTACATTTTTTTGGAAAATGACGTTTCGCTAGATAAGACCCTTATTCCTCGTCTGGTATCGTTTAAAGCCCTTTGAAGCTGCACTAAAACTATAATTTTGACCTTCAACCGTTTGGAGGCCATTGAAGTCCACTATAAGGAGAATAATCCTGGAATGTTTTCATCAAAAACCTTAATTTATTTTCAACTGAAGAAAGAAGGACATGGACATCTTGGATGACATGGGGGTGAGTAAATTATCAGGAAAATTTTATTTGAAAGTGGACTAATCCTTTAAGTGAGCCGTATCATTCCGTACTGAGTCTTCCCATGAAGTGGAAAAGCGCCAAAAAGTGAGCTGTACCGAACCGTACCATGCAGTGGAAAGCGGCATTTGAAAAGTTTTCCAGTGATGGAAACGTTAAAGAGCGAGGTGGCCTAAAAATGGATGCCGAGGTTGTTTTGTTTCTACTAAATACATGAGTAACATTGGTTTTGCTCTGTGTCACAGAACCAAGATATGCTTTTGCATGCTGTTGTTGCTAGACATTGCATAGTGTGTTTGTTATTTTGAGGGCGGCGCAATGAAGATTTGTGTGTTTGTTTGGGTGTCAATTTCAAATATCAATAGTGTTTCTCAGAAATCATTTACTGCACCTTTAATGTGTTAAACTTCTAAAAACTTAACAATAAACTAACCCTAATATCAGAGAAAAATATTTTCATCAAGACCCAACCCCAGCTCTCCAAAATCTAAATGGTAGATGACAATGTTGTTCCAGGACTATCGGGGATGTTTGGATATCCTACTTGGCAAAATCACGGTAAGCATATCACACATTGGGCCTCATTCATGAAACTTTCGTAGATATAAGTAAAATCTTGCATACCTTCCTGAAAACTCCTCTGGATTCACAAACACTTCACAAACCTCAGATTTAAAAGTTAAACGTGTACATGTTAACGAATACCAATACTTCTTAATTAGGGTGTGCATGCACTCTCATTCAAAATTAACATAATCCTCAACCATGAATCACGCTGTGGGATCTTGCAAACTCCCTTCTCAGACTTTAATATTTTGAATAAATCCAAAAGAATCTAATTGGCAATATGCCGAAGGATTTTTTGTACCAACTAACATTTTGAAATTTTGAACACTTTATTGAATATGTAAATTTAAGTCAGAATGGCTTTACGAACACTTTGCACAAAAATCATTTTGCTCATGTTTCATAATGAGGCCCATTGGCTCCACACAGAGTCTCTCTGTTATTTGAATATCATGCATATGCATTATGTAAATTGCACAGAACTCTGAATTTTGAATTATAAACGTAAGCAGTAAAACTTTACAGCAAAATAGCATCTATCTCTTTAAAAGTAACAATTACATTGCTTTGAAATAAGACTAAAGATTGATGTTGCAGGAATCAAGTCATTGTTAGAATCGTGAGTCTGTGTAAGATCTGTTAAGCATTGACAATGATGGTATGGTACATGCTGTTGCTCATTACTTCTAAACAATTGATTTGTTTCATGTGCTTTTGACAGGCATTGTCAATGAAGACATTTTATATACAACCAAGTGTATTTGATAAAACCTGAATAACATTTGTTGTCCAATAGCCTGTAAAACTGTTAATGAGATCACCACAAGCCCGTTAACAGCTGATCATTCATGATGATGAACGACTAAAACATGTACAGATCTCAGATCAGTCTTCTCTGATTTAAGCAGATATATGCCATGCACACTTCACAGTAAAAAGTGCACAAATACACAAAGGTTTTTCAAGAGCTCTAGATGGGCTGGGCTCATAAATCAGGTCATGCATAGATTACATTACACCAAGTGATTGGTGTGTTACAGTAAAGACTACTGTTTCAGATCAGCCTCACATTTCCATTCTACTGATAAACTGCTGGTCCTGCTTAGCATCCATGACATACAAAGCATTGAAGCAAAATGTCGTTTTTCTAATACAGTGGTTCTCAACTGATCTGGACCAGGGACTAGTTTTAGGGTTGCGACTCGCCAGTTGAGAACCACTGTTCTAATAAATTACACAGTAATAATTTTTAACATAGTTTTATTTCAAATATGTTTTCATGAAATTAAACTCTAATTTGACTTTTTCAGTGTAGCGGAGTATCTATGAAGCAAGAACACATTTCTTTTAGTGCATACTATACCCATATGGGGTTTGTACCCATGCAAATAGAAAGTGCAAAAATATTTACCTAAAAAAATCAATACTTGATTCAAGCTAAGAAAATATGATACAGAGTTCTCATCTGCAAACACTCAAAGGGCCTGAGGACGACAGAAGCAATGACTGTGTTCGAAATGGAATACTAGTGTACTTCTTGAATACTTACTGCATACTGCATAGTATACACTGTAATGTGCCTAATATTTTTAGTATGTTAAAGAGAACACATTATACAATGGTAAATGTTTTGAACAGTAGTATGCTACATAGTGGTCACATGACCTCATTGCATGTTAAATTTAATTGAACTAAGTGGCATCTAGTTATCTCTAAAATAAAAATTTTGCACTGTTGATCAGAAAATGAGAAAGCAGAATCATGGTTCATATCACTTTCAGTGCATTTGTCACACTAAAATGTAAGGTCAAGTTGTGCGCATTACATTTTGGGATACAATATCTCACACACTGCTTCGATACGGCTCATTTCATCACATGTAGTAAGTCATAATATTCCATGCATACACAAAATTAACATACTGCACAAAGTATACAAACTACAATAATAGTATGCTATTTCGAACATAGCCATTACGTTGGGTTTTAAAAACTTGTAAGAATGAGATGCATGCTGGGAGCACTCACTTCACCAGCTTTACAAAACTCTCTCTCTCTTTCACACACACTTACACACATGCAAACACACAATTATAAATGCACATATTTAAACGTGCACACAAACACGCCCAAAGAAAATGAAACAGAGAAAATACGACATTTTACATTTTTAGAAATAAAACAAAAAAGCAAAATGTCAAATGAGAAAATGTGTCTTCCATGTCCATTATCCCAATGTTAATTCTATCATCACATCTGCTTTATATACTCTAACTGTATGAATAATGGTGGATTGATTAATATGGGATTATGCGGTTAGATTTTTACAGTAGGTGACTATGTTTGGAGTGGAATATTAGCTTACAGTTTACATATATATATATTTTTTTAACAAGTAAAATGCATTTAAAAATATATTTAAAGGAATATTTAATGGCACAATATATAGTTAGTAGTTAATTTTGATATTTTGGAATGAAATCTGGGTTTGTTCCAGACAGCAACATAGTGTGGCCCAAATCCGGCCCACATCTGGTACATGTGGATTACACACGGACCAGATGTGGGCCGGATCTGGCCCGACACTATGTTGCTGTCAGGGGTATGTTTTATTGATTTAACTTTATTGTTGTTGATTAATGCATTTTTACTTGCTAGGACCCCATAGCCACTATCTAGGTAGTGGATAATTGGGGATCTAAATAAACAAATGTATTCTGTATACTATTTTTAATAAAACAGCATCCATTATGCAATGATAAATGTTCTAAACAGTAGTATGCTACATTGTTGCTACATAACTCAAGTAATATGAGTAATATCTTGGAAATAATCTTGTTAAATCTGCATTTTTAATCAATTTTTGGTATTCTATTCAAATAATGAACCAAGAATGATTTAATCATCATATTACTTCTAGTTCATTAATGAAACTGGTTTAATAGTGCTGCAGGATGATATATTGTTGTAGGTTAAAACCTGGAAATTAGCATTTTAGCACTTCTGATTCCATCATTCTAAGGTCAGTGGGTTTTTGATTAAATCCTTGAAATAAGGTCTGTGGTTAACAAGAAATTTTTGTTTTATTTTAGCACATCAAATACATCAGTTTTACCCCACTTGTGATTTTTTATAGTTTTACGTGTCTTAAAAAAGGCAGTTGCTAACAAGTAGCCAAATGGGACTACAGATGTTGTCAGGGATATAAATGTCATTAAGCAAACTCATCTACTCACTAGTCCACTTTCACAGCCCATTGCATTTATAACTGCACTCTTACAAACTCTTAACTCAATAAGGAAAATGTGTTTTTTTTCTTCTTTTTAATAAAGAAAGAATTGTCAGATGCTTAGTGGTGGTGACATTGAAGGCGTGCAACCATGGTGTAGGTTGTTTATAGCCTACATGTAGCTTTTTACTTCTGGTGATTGTATTTAGGCATTAAAATAAATAAAAGCTGTTAATTTCAGAAGATTATCATGATGAACAAAACATGTAAGATTCATAAACTTTTGTTGGTCATATAACTTATTTTCTGCAGTAATCCAAAAGCCAGTGGAAAAAATCCTATTGGCTTTTTGTTGAACCAGGGTGATGCTATCTTCCGAGTTGGTCTACAAAAATCACTGCAGCGCTCTATGGTGATGTAGGTGATATAGAAAGTAGGGGTGTAATGATACACTCATGTCACAATTCGATACATATCACGAAACTGAACTCACGATACGATTATTGCGATACTCCAAGACGTATGGTAAAAGGATAACAAAAATTGTACTGTTGATTAAAATTCGAAATTTGGTATTACATTGGGGGTGGAAATGAATAGGCTTGGACTTGGTGCTGGTAACCCAGGACAATGGTGACACCAGAATAAAAATATTCATGATTATAATGCTGAAACAGATTTATTTTAGATGAATATATTTAAAATAATGTAGGCCACTTTTTACTGGTAACATAAGACATTTGGTGTTATCAGAACCCACAAATATTCCCCCATTGCATTATTAAACATTATATTCAACATTATATATAGTAGTTTAATGTAGTACTGTAAACTTCACAGTCATTTCACACAGTAATTTTCATTTTGGGTGAACTATCCACAACATATTGTCACTATCCACGATACGATATTGTTGCATTTTTGTATTGTGATATATTGTGACACCATATATTGTTACACCCCTAATAGAAAGCATTGCATTATGGGATACCACATTTCACTCACAGCACACACTTGTTGTATGCTGAACACTTTTGCAAATGTAGTGGGTCATCTATGCACACAGAAAATTCACAGTACATACATGCAGCACTATATACTGCAGAGATGCAGCTCAGGTAGGTGGGCACATGGACTGATGGAACCATAAACACACAAAATACATCACCGAGCAACAAAAGCAGGCATCGGAACACAGATACACTCACACATCAAATTCAGCTCACACACGCTACAAAACCAGGCATATGGACAAGGACACAGTCTTTTATAAAATTATGAAAAACAAAGAAACAACATGCAATTAAAAAAAAGAACATGCATGTTATTTATATCACCATTTTGCCAAAGATGGCAATTTTATTTATTTTGCCTTGACAAAATGACATTGTATTGAAAGACAGATCTGCATATCTTTTCAAGGCTATGTAGTACATACAAACTGTTCATTTGCATAAACAAACTAATTTTTATTTGGTAATTTTTACCAGAAACCACTTTTGTAACAAGAATCACAATGTGAAATGCTGGCAAGCGAAGAGAGAGGGTGTATTCGGTAAATGTGTTCGTAAGTAAACGTTGTCACGTTGCCTGGCACCAGGTTAGAGACCTGCTTCACAGCGGGATGATAGCTGCCCAAGCACAGACAGAGGCCACGTACACACTGTAAAGTTTCAGGAGTGACAACTGCATTTAAATGCAGGATAAGGCCCTCGTTCCAGGGCCTTGTTTCACAGACGGGGCTTAGATTAAACCAGGATTAGGCCTTAATTCAACTAATACATTTTAGTAGCTTTTATAAACGTGCCTCCAAAAAAAAAAAAAAACATTACTGGTGAGCATCTTGAGACAAAACAATGGCACTGATATATTTTAAGATATATCAGTGCAAGTTGCTTTCAGTTAAAACAGCTCAAACATGCATTTTAGTCTGGGACTAGACTTAAAACTTGTCTGTGTAAACATGGGCATGTGTGTGCAGAACACGACTCACTCCCGAAACTGCTACGACTGACACTGCAGTAACCATAACAATGTTCTGCCGTCTCGCATGTTTGGCCTCTGTCATTTTGACTATTACAGTGACAAAAGACTCGTTATGTTCAGCAATTTTAACTGAAGCACAGTCAACGTGTTTTGCTTATGTTTGGAAAGGCTGCTAGACAGAGTGTGCTCGTGCAGCTTTGCCATATCCACTTATTATAAGCGTTTTGGGCTTGCTTGGCTCATAAAGCGATCAAGTTTATGGAGTTATTAAAGTGAGCAGGTGCGGATCACAATATTTCGGTCTTATTTTCAGCATAAAGCATTTCCATTTATTTTTATGGGCTTTTTCTTTTTCGCTGATTTGCTTGCAAGATCTGGCAACATGAAGTGCTTTCCCCTGTGATTTCTTGCACCGCACATACAGAAGAGAGAAACATCTCTGATGTATGTTAAAATAGGTATTTTAACATGAATCCCTCGTCTGTCATCTTTCTCTTGTCATGCAGCATTCACAACTAGTGTGTTCCGTACACACTACGTATATTTTTTCTAAATGTGGTTGTCACTACCTGCATTTTTCAGGAGTTAATACGTTTTTAGAATGCGGTTGTCACTCCCGTAAATTACTGATCTGTGTGTACAGAACAGGAGGTGACAAATGAATTTAGCTGTCCGTGGCCTCAGAGACGCAGACAAGTAGACAAGCAGAAAACAAGAACTCCAAAAGCCCTTCGTCTGCATAGTAAACAATCCAACCGCACGAGTGCTCCATTCAGAACTATGATAGGACACAGATGAAAGAGCAGCATTACTGCAGGCTATGTTGGGAAGGATGTATGTTCAATGAATATAGTCATTTCCCACCTACACACTGGAGTTTACAGTGTATCAGAGAATGCTGTAATCCATTGATTTCAAAGTTGATGATCCGGCACATAGACATAGCGAGGGTTTGCAAAAATGAAACTCCTTCATGTGACCTTTTTCTTGAACATTTGCAGCAGTGTACTCTGGAACAGACTTTTTATTTAACCATTTAGAAGGCAGGCGGGTCCAGTTGTGCTTTCGGAAATCCAATTTGTCGCATTTCAGCTTGATTTCGAATGAATCCAACTCTTTTCGCACCCTCAAAATGGAACTTATGCAATTCCATGCACAAAATGTCATCAGAGCTTTCTCTGGTGCAGTGGTTCTCAAACTTAAACGTGGCAGACTTCCTTAAAATCAACAATTTCTTCTTTGTTTTTGCCGGGCTGCTGTTTTGTTCTTTTAGCTAATAAACCTAAACTAGCCAACTGTTTGTAAAGTAGCCAATCAGTACAGCTTGAGAACTACTGTTCTAAGTGTGTAAACACACTCAGCAGGATGACAATACAGGTTAACTGGAGGTCTCAGGCAGGGATCATGTGACTGAGAAGAACCTCTTTGGTGCAGAGTACAGTTGCCCATTCCTGGCTCTAAAGGCCCACCCGGAGATCAGGTTTTGACCTCAAACGCTGAATCCGCTCCCTGGTTTATCACAGCAATGAAAATCTGAAGTGGGCAGCCCATGCATGGAGTCAATAAAGCTAGCCATCCAAGGCAGCAGAACGGTCGTACATGAATGCCTGTGTTCAAATATGTGCTGCAGTTGTGCATGTTGCAAAGACGTTTGTTCACCACTCTCAAGCATTTATGTGCTTTTGTGGGTAGGGTATGTGATTCTCCAGTGGGAAATTATCTGTGTATTTATGGGCAGACACGGCTAAGGCCACTCATGGTGATAACGTTTGCCATTCTTTTTCCGCTCTTTCTGCAGGTGCTCCAGTTCCGCCTCATACACCATCTCCTGCATTAGGTATTTCTCCCTGCGCATGCGATCACACAGGTCTTTGGGCATGTCTGGAATCATGTGGGCTATGAAGGTCTTAATGCCAAACACAAGGTGCTACGGAAAATACAACAGACAATAGAAAATTCATAAACATTAAATAACATTAGATTTTTGCAGCTTTGAGGAGCTAACTACAGTATTGAATGACAACTAAATTAGCCTTTCATGTCAGCCATTTGGGTTTTTTTGCCTCCTGTTTTAAGAATACTTGGACATACTACTCATTTGACTTCTTTTTTTTCAACATGAAAATATTCTGGTGGTTCTTGGCCGGAATAAGCATTTTTGCCAACAGTCAAAAGTCTGGCTCTGGAAGATTAGCTACTTTGTCTAACTAGTTCCTCTTGGCCTACTCTGAGATTGGTGATAGCCAGCATGGTAGTCAGGTGTGTAAACAAGTATGCTAAAGACCACAGCCACTAGCATCAGTTTTTAGTTTGCCTCTTGAGCCCAGGGGAGTGAGGTTTATCTGCACAGCTAAAGTGTACCAGTTGGCCTACATTTACACCCACCATCCTAAACCTCATTCCCATCCGGGTCACGGCACCACTTTAACTGGTTCCTCGCAGGCCGCTCCAAGAAGGGATTTGACCAGTGATAGTTGGCATGAAATTGGGCACATTAACAAGGATGCTAAAGACCACATCCTCTATTGTCAATCACTTTCTGAGTCCAGGGTGAGTGAGGTTTACCTGCACAGGTCTCTTGTACCAGATGGCCTCCATTAGACTAGTGCCTTGCATTGTAGCTAACTTTATCAAAGGGCAGCTTTACTTTAACTTAACTACTTAAAATGATCAGTATACTGTATAAAAGTTTCAAAGTAGTTTCCTCAAAACTATATTGTGAATGCTATAAAACTACACTCAAATAAGACTGTAAAAATGTGAAGTAGCACTGACCTCAAAGACGATGATAAAGGCTAGTCTCGCAGCCAAAACATGCCAGAACTGCAGGGTGAAATCGTAGGGTTCAGGACTCCATGGAGGCGCTCTGTAATCCCGATATCTGTAGAGGGGAATAACAGAACTTGAACTCCAGAAAAAGACAAGAAACCAAATGAATAGCATGTAACAACATAAAACTCATGTAAACATGAGTGTTGCAGTACCTGCAGTATCGATTTTGGTAAGTTCCGTTTCTCAATTCACCCATTTCAAAAACAGACAAGCTGTTGTTCAAGTATCCTCTTAGACATCTGTGTAAAGACACGCAAAACACAAATATACAGCATTAGTAATGCAAAGCTTCATATAAGGATTTTAAATGCAACCTTTTATCTTTAATAATGTTACAAACTGCTCCGAGATTTGGGTTGAAGATCCAAATGCAGCTTTATTGGGACAATTCAGAATTGAAATCCATATAACAGGCAAAAGGTCAAACACACGGGCAAACAAAACAAATAAGTAGTGATGTTCGATTCTTGAATGCCATTCTTTTGAGCCAGTTCTTAGGAAGTAACCGGTCGAGTCGGTTCACTAATCGAACTGAATCGAACTTTAGTTCCGGGTTGATGACGCAAGACACACAAAAGTAGCACGTCCGACTCAAAAAGAACCAAATGAGCCGATTCAACCAACTGTCGAAGTTTGCAGAGGATTACAGAGGAGTCCGATGAGTGAGTTGATGATACAATTCTGAGGCACGACTGGAAATATGCTTATTATGACTACTGTTATTAAATAACATTTTATTAGCTGCAAAAACCTTTCTGGCAAAAGCACAGGAGTTCGGAGGAGTGCCCTCTGGTGGATATCATGGGCACTCTGGTGGATTAATTTGTTTAAACTAATCAAAATTATAAAAGACTTGACACTGGTTGTCAAGATCAGTTGCAATTATTTAAAAAAATATATATTTAGGTTTGGGATTTGCATTTACGTCTCCATGTTCTCTTTGCAAAAAAACAAAAACAAAACAACAACAACAAAAAGCTATAGGCTTACAAAACATGTTGTTGAAAAGTGTTTTTTGTTCTCATTTTCACTTACAGCACCACAAGGGTTAGGTTTAGCTGAATGAATTGCTGATTTTCAAAATAGTTTCCCAAAAACATTGACAAAGTGAAGCTGATTCTTGGCAACCCCCCATTACAACCAGAGGGGCTAACAAAATAAATCTGCTCAGCTTTACAATGCACATGCCACTGTTTTTTTTTTAGCCCTGTAAATGCTGCTTGCAGCTATTTTGAAATCTTCTTACTTCTCATGCCGGTAACCCTTATCCACACAGGGCCCATATTTGAATGCGTAGACAAAGCGGGGGATGTAATCTGAAGTTATGGCAATGACAAAGGCATTTGTTATGACAGCCACAACTCCAATTCCCTCCAGGATACCATGCCAGATACCTAATTAAACAAACATACAGAAAAGCCATCATATACCAGGACAGATAATACTATAAACTAATATATATTAAAGGTATAGAATATCAAGCATTAATGTCAATCTAAATTTACAACACATTAAATGCAATTACAACAAAAGACTCTTGGGTTTCTTGCATTTACTGCTAATTGAATGGAAAAGGTCTGACCGATGTCAGTAGCGCGGGCGGGCATCGGTCTCCTCCACTGCGTGACAAACTTGTAGGCATCTAATCGGATCTCAATGATGTTGTTGAGTAGAGCCAGCAGAGGAGCCAGAGGAAATGCCGCCACAAAGATTGTAGTGAAACCAAACTGTAGAACTGTACATAAAACAGATGAAACATACAGCCCATCTGCATAACAGCAAATGATTTGCCAAACTAGAACACTCTCATTATAATCAAGTGTTTACCCTTTTGTGGAGAAGATAGTCTAAAAATGGCTTACTTAGAGCAGAAACACACTTTATGCAAATATGCAAACACTGAAACAAATGCTTGGCAAAAGCACTGCAGGAATGTGGTCCTGCTGAAAATACTTGTCCTGTAATCGTAACAAACCTCAGTCCTCAAATGACAATAGAGTCATCCATTTGTGCCATTAAAGGATTAGGTCACCCAAAAATAAAATTTCTGTCATTAAGTACTCACCTTCATGTTGTTCCACACCTGTAAGATCTTCGTTCATCTTCAGAAGGCAAAATAAGATATTTTTGATGAAATCAAAGGGTATCTGATCCACACATAGGCAGCACTGTCATTGCACCTTTTGACGTCCAGAAAGGTAGTTAAAAACATGGTTAAAATAGTCAACATGACTACAGTAGTTCAAGCTTAATGTTATGAAGCGACGAGAATACTTTTTGTGCGCAAAAAGAAAGCAAAAATAATGACTTTATTCAACAATTTGAACCATTGTAATAGGTAATGAACTCAGTGCAGGCTTCCTTGTATACGTCAGAACGCTGTGTTCTGAAGATGAACAAAGGTCTTACGGATGTGGAACAACATAAGGGGCAGTAATTAATAACAGAAATTTCATTTTTGGGTGAACTAACCCTTTAAACCAGATGTGTTATTATTCTTTTTAACTACACAAGATTCTATTTTGCCATGACAGTATTTGAAACTTGCACACTTTAAATCTCACAATAGGTGTTGGCTGAGCGGAACTCACCCATTTCCAGGTACTCGTCCACCAGGCCATGTGCATTCATGGGCTGCAAGTTCCAGTCTCTATCCCATTGTGGAAGCTCTTCTTTACTGTTATTCTGCTCACCTGCACGTTTCATCTTACGCCGAGACCACCAGTTCTGCAACAGTCTGGTGGATGAAAAGAAAAAAAACATTTGATTTAATATGTGTATTATATGAAGAATGTGAAAAGTGATGAAGAATGCTTAGGGCCATAGCTAATTGGATTCCAGCAAGAGCCAGTGTAATTTATTGTATTTTACATCAAAACATGCCATAAAAACAATGAATCCAACAATCTAAGCCAGTAGTTTTAAAAGAATAAAGTTGACCCAAAATCAATTTGTGTGTTGAAATCCAAATCTGCTGAGGCCATGCAGCTGCTTTATATGTAGAACAGTCCCAAATGCAGTTGTCATTATAAATATAAATATATTAAATATCTTTAACTTAAATGTACATTTAAATACAACGCACTTACATACATGTTTTTTCACATTGTAATTAAATTTTATGAAATGTTGAAATGTCTTAAGAAACATACTCCATTTAAGTACACTTAAGTGGTCTTTTATTTAATTACTATTATATTACGCAAGTAGTTATATATACTGTACTTCTACGATTTAAAGGCCACTATAAGTGCAGATTCAATACAAGCAAGTACACTTCATAAAAAAAAAAAAATCATGTTCCACAAAAAGACAAAATATGGGTTTAGAATGAAAAGAAAAGAAAAATTGAATAATAACAGAGCTGTATTTTTCTGTGAACAGTATCGGTAATCTAAACTTATGTCCCTCATCATGTTTTCCGGATAGTATATTAAGTTCACTCTGTTGCTGTGGCTCTTTCTGATTAAGCATACATTTTACTCTGTACTGCAGAGTTGGCAAAATCAGTCAGCCGTGAACACAGTGGACTAAGGACAAGCTCTCTTTGTATGTCCAGTGCAACAGACACTTCCTGTTTGGGCTAATAATTGAGTAACACAGACCTCTGTTCATACAATCAATAACAAACGCAGATCTTATGAAATAATTTATGTGTATATATTTAAAAAATAAAAAATTTAATATAAAGAATGAAAAAAAATGCATGGCAAATTATTATGAAGGAATCTATACTACTACTGTTTTACGTTTAGGCAATTACATAGGTTATGAAAGAATCAATAAAATCAAACAAAATGCCATTTAAACCAGCTCCATCAGAGAGCAAAAATGGTTTATCAAGAGTTTATTTGGCAAGTAACACTCCAATTTGAGTTTTTTCATTATTTTTCATAGCCTCCAAAGGACTGTCCACAGACCAAGCATAATTTGATACAGTACATCAAATTTGTCACAGCAGATTCCAATTTGCAATTACTGTCAGGTTTATGTTCAGTTTTGTCATTCTAAGTTGACCCATTCATTCATTTTTTCCCATTGATTGATGTATTCCATTCACTTGTTGTCCATTAATTATTTTAGTTCCTCTGTGTATTTATACCCCCCGTTTGGTTCTGTTTGTTGTCTGGTGTCGTACTTACAATGTGGATGTTACCCCCATTATTCAGACCTGTATTTTGTGAGTTATCTTATTAAAACCTGTTTCTTTGTATTCCTCGTCTTCGTGCGATTACTATAGCACCCATGCTTTACAGAACACCAGACCAAAACTGTTAAAATTTGTGGCATTTTTTCCCCGCTTTTATTTTTCACAATGGACCTCCCCGCTGTACAGCTTCTGTGCCTGGAGCAAAAAGACCACTCACTGGAAGAACACACTCAAGTCAAGTCATCTTCATTTATATAGCGCTTTTTACAATACAGATTGTTTCAAAGCAGCTTCACAGTGATAATAGGAAATGGACAGATATTAATGGACAGAGATTGTTTTGGCTTTACAGCAGCTCTAGGAAAAAGTTATTATCGAGCTAAAGTACGTTTTTGATTGAATCCCTCCCATTGTAAAAATCGTTAATTATTAACTTAGGGGCCACTTAGATGGCACCTTTTTAACTGAAAACTTGCTGTTCATTTACGTGTTTAGTCTGTAAGTATGTGCGTTTGAATGTGTATGCGTGCAGACGCTGTCTTTTTTACAGTGACATCGCCAAATTACTTGTCTGGCCCGCATAATACAGAATTATTAGTTGTTTCCGCGGATCCACTCTAGACTTTTCAGATCTAGTGTGCCAAACACATCTGGACCACTTGGATTCCAGTGAGCAGTCCAAAGGAGGACTCGCCGCATTTGTGAAGTAGCGTTACAAATCGGCTTTGACCATCAGCCCCACTCCACCTGACCCAGTGCCCAGTCAGCCATCACCCAACCAGCTAAAACTAAACTCCACAGCAGACACGGAGCCAGCGCCCACCACAGAGAACATGCCAGGATACGAAACTAAGTCGAATACCGCCCTGGAGCCTGTTCCCATCAATATGTCTGACCAGGTGAATGAGACTGCTACAACACCCGTTCCCGAGGGAGTTGTATTTAATGGAGCTTGAGGACTCATGAAAGCCCTGCCCACTTCCCCGCTGCCGTCAATGAGCTAAGACAGGATACTGTAAGTTTCATGGATTTATTTGAGGAGGTGATGCCTGTGAATCTCCATTATCCACTGGTTCCACCCAGCCCTGAGTCTCTTGTTTCCCTGCTGGTTCTGCCCAGTCCTGAATCTCCTGTTTCCTCGCTGGTTTCACCCAGTCCTGAGTCTCCTGTTTTCCCATTGGTTCCTGGCTGCCGGTTACACCTCTGCCTTCCATCCCTTCGGCTCCACCAGGCTCAGTCTTCCCTCTGGCTCCACCGTTGTCCTAGGTTGCACTGGCTCGACTGCAGTCTTCCAGATCCCCGCATCCACCTTGGTCCCTTGACCTGTCAGCTCTGCCTTGGCCCTCTGGACCTGCCGTGTCACCCTGGCTCCGTCTCCCCTCGGTAATGTCAGTTTTATGTTCAGTTTTGTCATTCTAAATTGACCCAGTTTCCTAGTGTTTCAGTTTGTTCCTTTGATTGATGTACAGTATTCTGATCACCTGATGTCCATGTCATTAGTTCCTCCATGTATTTATACCTCTTGTTTGGTTCGGTTCTTTGTCTGGTGCCGTACTTACTATGTTGATGTTACCCCCATTATTCAAGGCAAGGCAAGGCAAAGCAATTTTATTTGTATAGCACATTTCATACACAATGGTAATTCAAAGTGCTTTACATAAAAAAAGAATAATAAAAATAGAACATAAGGAATAGAAATAACAGTAAAAACAGAGAATTTTGCTATCTGGATGGAAGAGCTAGGAAGTCTCAGGGAGTTTGTTGTTGTTGTTGTTGTTGTTTTTGTTGTCCATCAAAGTGGATCTAAATGGATCTATCCATCAGAGCGGTTCAGAATGGATCTTCCTCACATGACAGGACTGCTACCTGTAAAGGCACTTCAAACTGATAAACACAGTTTCAATCTCCCCTTTTGCCAAGACACCTCAAACTGCACCACACAGCCCTTATCCCCCTTCCGGAGATATCTTATCAATGCAACGCAGTTCAAATTTCCCCTTTGGAAAGTGTCCTGACTGTAATCCAGAGATATCTTAATCATGCACTACAGCTTAAAATTCAGACCTGTATTCCTTGGATTATTATTACAACCTGTTTCTGTGTTTATTTCTCGTTTTTGTGTGATTACTATAGCACCCACGTGTTACACAGTCACTTGATTTGTTTCAATTGGCTGGCATCTATGCAGTTTGCAGTTTCTGATATTATTAGTGCGCCCTTACTCCTGATACCGGAGAATGAACTCTCAAAGCTCCGCCCTCTTAGGCCGGGAGCAGCAGCTTATTTGCATTTAAAGGTATACACACTAAAAATGTTGCATTTTTGCCAACTCCCAAAAATTGGCAAATTTAACATGCTATTAAAAAAAAAAAAAACCCTGTGAGGTATTTCGAGCTAAAACTTCACATACACACTCTGGGGACATGAGAGACTTGCTAAAAGGGGCATAATAGGTGGTTGTTGTTTTTGTCATAGTGTAAATGTTTATTTAACCTGAAAAATGTGTCCATATTAAGTGTAATTGGAAATTAATTTATATTTAAAAAACAAACAAAAAAATATTTTTTTATGCCCCCTCATTTCAAAACACCACTGCAGGCCACTGCTTTATACTAACGGTTGTGATCAATTTAAAATAGACACAGTCAGGTTTCACAGTCAGGGCTTGGATTAAGCCAGGATTAGTCCTTAGGTTACCACTGTTTTTTGCAGTGCCATTGTTACACGTTACATATAAATTATGCATAGTTACATGCAATCAACCCTAAACCAATCCCACATCCTAACCCTACAGTAAGTACAAATAGTTAATTATTACACTGTAACACGGACACCTTAAAATAAAGTGTAACTGTCCTTAGTTCAATAAGGATATTTAAGTTGATTTTATAAAATAATAATAATAATAATGAAAAACATTACTGATGTGCATCTTGAGATAAATAATGGCACTGACATATTTTAAGATGCATCAGTGCTTTCAGTTAAAATAGCAAAAACATGCATTTTAGTCTGACACTAGGCTTAAGCATCGTCTATGAAATTGGGCATATATGTTTCAATGAACCTAGTCTTCTTAAGGACCCTTGAGAAGTTTTTGCATAGGATAACCTGATGTATTATGTTAGATGAGTAATTTCATAGAATAAGTCATTTAAAAATCTTATCTGGGTGTTTTTTTTTTTTTTTTCATGGCCTTCCAAGTCTGCCCACTGATGCCGCTGTGTGTCTGCTTATACTCACGGGTAGCCCAGCTCCATGAAGTTGTTCCAGATCTGTTTCAACACCATGATCACTCCCATTTGTAGGCACAAGTCGATCAGACAACCACTGGGATGACACTGAGGGGAAAAAAAGCATAAACATTTTCAATGCTCTAGTGAAAAGTACACATTAGCATACTTTTAAAAAGAGTACTGATTATGGAAATGACATACTTTAAAATAATTAAAAACATTTGACAAGTGCACTTCTAAAAATTGTATTTAAGTGTGCTCAGTCAGAAACAGTCAGCAAAGCCCACTTCTTTTTCACAAGGGTAGTTTTGATTATATTAAATGATTTACACAGACTAGATCTAAAACATACACTATTGTTATGAGCAACCACAGTTGTTATGTTGAGGCAATGAGTAATCTGCACTGAATAACAACCATTTTTATTGAAATCTCATGGCAGTTATTTGATAGGGGAATGTTGATCATGCAACCATGATCAACAATAATAACCAAGTGTCAGAGGACTCGTTACACCCACCTCCTCCATCCTCCACCGGTTAAACAGCTTATTATAGTCACCCGGCCTGCCAGCAAACCTGTGGAATACACACAGGCATAATACATGCACATCACAATAACATACGAAATTAGCTTTGAAAGTCAATTATCCACTCCATCATAGAGGTATTTGTGTTTGTATGTGTGCTAGCATCAACAGTGGAAATATCTAGTTCCTCTATGTATTAGGCAAACAGACAAAAATATCGGACCCACTTTATATTAGGTGATCAAAAATGCTGGCGGTGGCTGGCAACTTTAACAGATCTCAATGGGTAAAACAGAACAAATGGAAGCAGTAACATCAAGTAAACCGTGAACTGAATAATACATCAACAAGTTCAGAGTTGCTTACCTCCCTAAAAAGAAAGCTATGTAGAAGGTAGAACTGTTGAGATTGACAAACTGGAAGAGAAACATCTTGAGGGCAAAGCTGTTTTCCCATTCCGACTCTGTCCGTGGGTGTTCTAGATCACAAGTGAAAGCCATGCTAAAATCATTCGGGAAGCACAGCACTCAATGCTATAGCCATGAGGGAAGTTTCTCACATATAGTGATGACTGCATGAATTTCACCCTTAATCAATAGTAACCTTGACTGAATCAATACTTACCCAAATTTGTAAGTAGGTAGGCCACTTTCTCATAGACCTGTTTGGTAAAAGAAAATGGAAATAGTACCATTACAGACTGAAGGTCAAGGCTGAAGTTGTAAATTTATGTGAAAAATTTGCAAAACATCTTGCATTTCAATTCCATGTGTTCAGGAGAATAAAATTGTCACATCTGGGGTGCCACATAGAAATGGAAATTGGTGCCACATAGAAATGGAAATGAAGCTGTATCCTTTAGGAAGTCTTTTATTAAATTTAATAAATGACTTGGTTTTATCAAAATCCAAGATGGAATAAAATCAAATAGATGGAGACCAACAATATCAACAGCTACCACAATTTCAAAAGCAGCAGCAAAAAGAAGTGATATGGAAGACAAATGTTGACTAAATGGGAATGTATTTAATTACAAAAGCTGTAATATTATTATCGGTGACAATATTCTATTATTATTATCATTATACTGTGAAATATTCCATGGTATACTTTATTTTACTCCCATTGTACCATCCCAGGAGAGTGACAATATATCTGCTTACATTTTCACAATGAGTTTCCAGAGTTTTATTTATTTATTTATTTTGTAAGAATGGTTTTATTTCTCAGAATGTCCAAATCATGTTATTGAAGTATTTATTTCACAGAGCTCCCCAAAAATCCTTTTCTCTCATTTTGCGTGGAGCTTTTGCACAGTTGACAATTTTAGTTCAGGGGGACTTTGTTTTTCTTTTGGTGAGAAGAGGCCTTCGGGACTAGAGAAAAGACACTAACCACATTCAGAGACATGATGATCATAAAGTTGATGCAGACTCCAGTGCCTGAGGTGGCGAATTGCCAGTTCTTCTTCACAAACTCCCACTGGAAGGAAGCAAACTTCTCCATGGCAATGAGCCGAAATACCACCACGGCAAACACAGCTGTCAGAACCAGAGAGATCTGGAAGAAAAATTACGAGAGGTTAACAAGGTGTCAAAAAGGAATATTATAAATAGATGGAGATATATTAGGATAAGTTTGGAATCTATCTGAATTTTCCTTTACAAACTTAGATATGGCTTTGATATGCATTGTCTTTTAATATAAGACCAACAGAGGGAGACAGTTACAGGTGCATCTCAATAAATTAGAATATCATTATTATTGTTATTTTTTTTCTGTAATTTAATTCAAAAAGTAAAACTTAAACATATTCTAGATTAGACATAAAGTAAAATATTTCCAGACTTTTTGTTTTCATTTTGATGATTTCAGCTTGCTGCTCATCAAAATCAAAAGATCAATATCTCAAATTATTAGAATATTTAATTTCAAGTTCTATTAAATTACCATTGTCAGGGTATAAAGACTGGGTTTAGGTCAGTAATCCCAACAGCAGTCATGGGGAAGTCTGCTGACTTGACAGTTGTCCAGAAGATGATCATCAAGGCCCTCTACAATGAGAGTAAGCCACAGAGGGTCATTGCTGAAAGAGCTGGCTGTTTGCAGAGTGCTATGCCAAAGCATATTCATGGAAAGCTGACTGGAAGGAAAAAGGTGTACAAGTGAAAGGAATGACCGCAGACTTGAGAAGATTGTCAGGCGAAGCTGATTTAAGAACTTAGGAGAGCTTCAAAAGGAGTGGACTGAAGCTGGAGTCAGTGCATCAAGAGCCACCACACACAGACATCTTCAGGAAATGGGCTACAACTGTCACATTCCATGTACCAAGCCACTTCTGAAACAAAGACAACTATTGCTCAGAGGTCCAAAGTCCACTTTTCAGATGAAAGTAAATTTTGCATTTCATTTGAAAATCAAGGTCTCAGATTCTGGAGGAAGAGTGGAGAGGCACAGAAACCATGTTGCTTGAAGTCCAGTGTGAAATTTCCACAGTCAGTGATGATTTGGGCTGCCATGTCATCTGCTGATGTTGGTCCACTGTGTTTTCTGAAGTCCACAATCAACGCAGCCATCTACCAGGAAATTTTAGAGCACTTCATGCTTCCTTTTGCTGACAAGCTTTATGGAGATGCTGATTTCATTTTCAAGCAGGATTTGGCATCTACCCACACTGCCGACACTGCACACTGTTCAATGACCATGGTGTTACTGTGCTTGATTGGCCAGCAAACTTGCCTGACCTGAACCCCTGAATCTATGGGGTATTGTCAAGGGGAAGATGAGAGACACCAGACCCAACAATGCAGATGACCTGAAGGCCACTATCAAAGCAACCTAGGCTTCCATTACACCTGAGCAGTGCCACAGGCTGATCGCCTCCATGCCACGCCGCATTTCTGCAGTAATTCATGCAAAAGGTTGCCCAACCAAGTATTGAGTGCATAGCAATGAACATACTTTTCAGAAGCCTGACATTTCTGTTTAAATTATACTTTTTTATTGATTTTATGAAGTATTCTAATTTATTGAGATTGGAATTGGTGGGTTTTTGAAAGAACCAAAGACTTAAAGTACTTCAGTCTGTGTGCATTGAATTTATTTAATACATGAGTTCCAAAATTTGAGTTGAATTACTAAAATAAATGAACTTTACCAAGACATTCAATTTTTTGAGATGCACCTGTATTTATTATTTGTAGTGCAGTTTAGTGAGCTAACTTTAACAAAATGATACAAATGATTTTTATGGCATTCTGTAATGTCTGCATTCTTTTACCTGGGTAGATGCATCAGTATAAAATATGTAACATATGCATCAGACCACATACAACTGACACTTATAAGAGTCTTTAATCTACAATTACATTTTAAGTGTAATTATTTTCCCATGATTTAAAGGTTTTGCACTGATGTGGTGCACATTTTGTACATTCCTTCTTCCTCAAAGTTACACATTAAAATGAAAGTGTAACCACTATTTTTATGGAGTTGTTAAGAAATCAGAATACCAGAATAGTTCAATTCCACACAATTCCCATCCCAATGGATGGTGACAATAATTCTGTTCTGACTGTTGTAGCTTTAGGGATATTTTGAACACAGAATCTTACCATGAAGAAGATTCCTGAAACAGACACCATGAGTCGACTGAGTTTGTCTGTGAAGGGCTGGAAGGGCTCTGGTTTCCCTGAGATAGGGTTTACTCTCTCCTTCCGGGAGTATTTGGCTTCAAACTGGGGCCGTAGTTCCTCCTTTTTTAACAAACACACCATATTACTCATAAAACATTTGTTTGAAGGTACAGTTTTCATGAATGAATCTCATCACACACAGATGTTCAGCATCATCATCTGCTTTGGCTGGGCATGATGGCCAGTGATGATGTCATCCAGAAGTTGTTCACATGAGCTGAATGAGTTAACATGAGTCACTTCAGTGCCTGAACATGAGATACATTTATTAGTACATTCTGCAATATGGCAGTTAAATATAGAAGGGGCTGTATATAGCAGCAGTTCTCAAACTTTTCAGGCCAATTCTCACATCTGATCGAATCACACCATCCAAGCTTCACCTGGCCTTGTTTTTCAGTGTAAGAATGTCAATGTAAGAACATAGGATACATATATAACCCCCTGAATTGGTTGCGCAATTCAGTTTTGCTTTAAATAGATTAATTTCTGCTTTATAAAAAATGAGATTTAGACACAAATTTCTGTGTTTCAGTTTATAATATATAGCTACTTATTTTTAGTTCTTGTTCTGTTCTGAAAATAAACAAAGGATTTTCTGTGAAGTGAGGAACTAAAATAACCAAGTTTATATATATATATATATATATTAATAATATTTGTAAGTATTTAGTTTTATTTACCAGTATTTTTATTTAAATTAATTTTATTTTTTGCAATTACGAAGTTGAGGGGTGTTTTTAGAGTAAGTTGTCGTAAGCTGATTTTTCCATTCAGATGTACGCTGGTTTCTATGTTCTACGTCTGGTTTGATTTGATAAATGAGGGCCAATGAGAAGAAGAACGCATCCTGGTTGCCTCACCAGGGTCAAGTATACTCGCTGTGACGCCCCCGGTCATATCCGTTGGTGCTAACGCCGGCTTGTCTGAATGATATGTTTTTGTACCGAGGGATAGGAAGTGCCCAAAGTTTAATGTACGGTCAGACATTGGCATTAGCGAGTGGATTGAGGAGGCTCAGGCTCCTCAATGAATTTGTCATTTATCTATTCCGGATTTGAAAATCGCCACATGCTCTGAAATGGGTGAATTGAGAGAAATGTTGAAATCTCAACAGAAACAGATAAATCAATTGACACAAAATTACAGATAACAACCCTCTCAGTCATTTGCTCTCATCAGCTAAGGTAGGGGCGATGGAACAGCGTTGGGAGGCCTAGCTTTCAGCTTTTGACTTTGAGGTGCGTTACTGACCAGAGCAATCGGAATGCAGGTGCTCTTTCCAGACAGTCTCCGTTAAATAGTGGGGAGATGCTCAGGGTGTTACATCTTTTCCTGGCTCCGTGAGGCAGGCAGGCTGAGTTGACCTCATCGGCTACCCACACCCTGGCTATCCAATCCATTGTGACTACTCTTCCTAGTTGTTCATTGGTACACAATAAACTGTTAGTGTTACCATATGTGGGTTGAGGGGAAGAAAATTGTTGGCCTGCTATTTTAGTGTGTGTGTATTGTGGGTTTACAAGGGGGGTGAAGTATTGTTTGTGTTCGTTGTTCTTTTTTTTTGTAATTGTACTTTTCTGGTTGTTTTCCTTGAATGCTGTATGGTTTGTTTTTGATTTTGTGTTATGTTTAAGTTGATTAGCTAATTTTTGTACATCCTTGTCACTATTCACATCTTTAAGGATTATTTTGTGTATTTGTTTTTGTTGGTGTAATTATGTAGCATTTTCTTTGTACTCTGTGTGTTTAATGATTTCTGTGTATGTATGGTTCTTTTCTTGGTTAGGAGCTAAGTGTCTTGGAGCAAGGGTGGGGGGTGGGTGTGACTCGTGTTTTGTGATGTGTGGTGTACAGTGTGTGCACTGGTGTGTATGAAGGTGATGTATTAATTTGGTTAATTTCTGTTGATGTTTTTTTACTTATTTGAATGTTGCTGGTGTTTTTTGAGCCCCCCCCCCCCCATCCCCCCATCCCTGTATGCTGCCCTTGTGATGTATAACTGAGTGATTAGTAGAAATATTGTTAATATTTGATATTGTTTGTTTCTAATGAAATCTGAACTAGTCGGCGCTGTACTAATCTTTCAATGTATTGAACATTTTTTTTCCTGTTCTGTCTTTGATATTGGTGTTTTGAACAATTTTTACTAAATGTTAAATGTATTAAAATGAATTTATTTGCTCATCCACGTCTCCTGTCCTGTGAAGGGAAAAATCTGTGCAGCCTATTTACTGGGTTGGTTGATGGGCTGGTATTCCTTGGTTGGGAGTTTCCAGGTGGTGTAGGTGTTTCAGAAATTCCACTTCTCGCTATATATATATATATATATATATATATATATATATATATATATATATATATATAGTAAAATTATTACAAATTCGAAATAAAACATGGGAAAATATAAATAAATTAAAAATCTATTTAAATGCATACACCTTGTGCCCCTTTTCCACCAGCATTGGTTCTGGTGCTAGTTCCCATTCCATTTCCACTGGTCCTACACTGGCCATAAAATCTTGATCTGGTGTGGCACCAGGAACCAATTATCAATTAAAACGTAGATAAAGTTTTTCTAACAACATTTTTTTGGCTAGCTAGCTGCTGTGTTAATGTCTGCAGTAAAAAGTAGTTCTTAACACAAAATGCACAAAAACCCAATAAAATGATCCAATAACAAGAGTCCAAAAATGAAAATGTTGCACTCCTGCCAAAACAGAAAGCTCACAAAAGAAAAAAAATGAGGAGAAAAAAAAAAAAAAATGGAGAGAACCACAGCTTTATAACCCGTTCTGTCACCGTTCAGTTCTCAAGATTGCAAGGCTGAGCACCACCTTTGGCATGAGAATCAGCACCATCTTGGTGGAAAAGGGGTTTGTAAAATGCTTCTGGTGCATGAACCAGTTTGAGAACCACCATTATATAGAAACTAGCAACAACCGAATTCTACAGGGAAATGAATGCAAACACCAGACATACAGCAAGTATCAACCACATCTGATCACTTTGATCTCTGGATTATTTTGAGGTGTTTACCCAAACGCATTACACGTTCACGCATTACACACATTAATTCACAAAAACAATGCTCAATACATTAATTAACTGACACTCTGCACATGCTGATGTGTGATATGTGAATCAAGAAGGGCTGTTCACACTGAGATTTTATCATGGGACGTGAATATACTGTAAATGTACTACTGGCGTGTGTTTTAGTGTGTTTTTTTTGCTCACAGTAAAACAACATAGGCTCATTGGAGAAACGTGCCTCTACCTGCATTTTTGCAAAACTCCAGAAGCGTAACTATACATATACAGTAATTCACTGCAGTTTTCATCTGTAATGAACATGAGCAGAATCAACAACATTTATATCTTTTCACAGTGTTGTAGTACTTGAGACTCGGACTCGGTCTCGAGACCATATTGTAACGGTCTTGGTCTTGTCATGGACTCTTGTGCATATTGACTTGGAATTGACTCATACTCGTACATATTAGGACTCGGACTCATTCCCGAGACCACTCGAGTCCCATTCAAAATATTTCATGACTATTAGCCTACTGTATGTTAATGTTCGGGGGGCAAAGAGCAATGATAATATTGTGGTCAATAAAACAAAATGCATTTGAATTATAGTTAACATGACAATGTGTACAATAGAAATAAATCGCTCAAAAGTCGGAAAATTCGTCAGTGTGAGGCGTTGCCATAATGTGTTGCTATGGGCTGCGTGCGTGTGCGACTGACTGAGTTTCCACAGTCTGTTCCAAATTTCTTTCGAGCCATATATGGTTCTTTCACTGAGTGCCTATGGCTCGACGGAAGAAAAAAATAAACCAAACAACTTTTTAAAACTTTTTTTCCCCCATCAATAATCAAAGCTAGCTTGTCGATTTAAAATATTACATAATTCACCAATGCCAGTTTGTCATGTATAACACCCTAACCAATCGTGATCTGGCTGGCACAACAACTTCAAATTTCATTGGACAACATAAAGTGGAAATTACATGGACAGACGAGTGATTTCTGTGGTTTGTTTCATTTTATAAATTAAATTGCATCGCTGACAAAATGGATGTTAACTGACCACAAAGCGAAAGTCGCATTTATGGTAAGTATTCAATTCATTTAGTGTTGATACACCGTTTACTATTTGATGAAACTAACATAGTTAATGAAGCCAAAGCCAAATGATGCCACCTACAGGCCTGCTATGCTCATCAAACCTGCATTTATCTAATCAAAAACAGCAATATATATTTTAAAAATATTATTACAATTTAAAATAATGGTTTTCTATTTGAATATACTTTAAAATTTAATTTATTTCTGATGCAAATCTGAATTTTCAGCATCATTACTCCAGTCTTCAGTGTCACATGATCCTTCAGCAATCATTCTAATATGCTGATTAATTTTCAAAGTTGGAAAGTGGAAACCGTTTTGCTGCTTAATATTTTTTATAACATGCTGTGATCCTTCAAATCCTTCTTGATTTAAAATCTTCGATTTAAAAATGTTAAAAATAACAGCATTTATTCTAAATAGAAATCTTTTGTAACAAATTACCTTTACACCACCTTCTATGTGGCCTTTTTTACCCTTAACTGATAATATTTTTTAAATCAATATCACTCTAAGTAAATAAAATACAGTGTACATGCCATGGTATATTTGATGAGTATGGTGCCAATTTTATTGTTTCCACCAAACATTTACATATTCTTTTAGATTTCTTTTAGAGGTCTTTAGATTTTTTTAGGTCTTGTCTCACACCCAACCCTATGTGAACTTTAAAGGAACACTCCACTTTTTTTGAAAATAGGCTCATTTTCCAACTCCCCTAGAGTTAAACAGTTGAGTTTTACCGTTTTCAAATCCATTCAGCCGATCTCCGGTTCTGGCGGTACCACTTTTAGCATAGCTTAGCATAGTTCATTGAATCTGATTAGACCGTTAGCATTGCGCTTAAAAATGACCAAAGAGTTTTGATATTTTTCCTATTTAAAACTTGACTCTTCTGTAGTTACATCGTGTACTAAGACCGGCGGAAAATGAAAAGTTGTGATTTTCTAGGCTGATATGGCTAGGAACTATACTCTCATTCAGGCGTAATAATCAAGGAACTTTGCTGCCGTATCATGGCTGCAGCAGTGCAATGATATTACGCAGCGTCTCTCACAAACGTCTCCATGGTTGCAGGGCACGCTTCCCTGTGCAAACAGGGGCTCACAGGCGCTGCGTAATATCATTGCACTGCTGCAGCCATGGAACGGCAGCAAAGTTCCTTGATTATTACGCCTGAATGAGAGTATAGTTCCTAGCCATATCAGCCTAGAAAATCACAACTTTTTATTTTCCGTCGGTCTTAGTACACGATTTAACTACAGAAGAGTCAAGTTTTAAATAGGAAAAATATCAAAACTCTTTGGTCATTTTTAAGCGCGATGCTAACGGTCTAATCAGATTCAAAGAACTATGCTAAGCTATGCTAAAAGTGGTACCGCCAGAACCGGAGATCGGCTGAATGGATTTGAAAACGGTAAAACTCAACTGTTTAACTCTAGGGGAGTTGGAAAATTAGCCTATTTTCAAAAAAAGTGGAGTGTTCCTTTAACTTGTCTTGGAGTCCAACCTCTTTGGTCTCGGTCTCAATTCGGACTTGACCCTCTCTGGACTCGGTCTTGACTCTGACTCGAAAGAGCTGGTCTCGACTACAACACTGCCTTTTCACACAAATTATGATTATAGGGCAGATTATTGATTAATATAGATTTTGATGTGGTTGCTTGCACAATACTATGACCGCAAAACAATTTTACCATATTGCATGATCTCTGAACTAATAAATATTGACATTATTTACTATATATTGACAATATTCACCACACATTTCATTTCCGAACTGCTGTGATAGCAACCAGTGTAATAAAACATTCCCAGATTCATGTTTATCTGTTTCAGATAAATATGAACACACTTTTAGCATCACTGACTGGACATTTCATTTTGACAGTTTCACAAAATTTGCAAGAAGCAACGTAATATCATTTAGCAGAAATGTCGCTACAGGCACATTTTTCCAATGAGTCTGGGTTGCAGCAAAATAACTTCTCTTCCATCTTGCTGACACTACTACAATATCTCACAGGAAATAGGAGATATCTCACAGGTTTACTCCCATTGGTAGATGCCGAATTTCACTGCTTATTTGCATGTTAAAGTTAAACCAGACATTTTGTCAGTGTGAACACCCTTGAGTCATATTCCCATTGGGAGCTAAGCATGCACAACACAACATGATACAGTAGGAGGCACACTCACAGAACACACCATGACAGGGGATTTACACTATAGGAAATACAACAAACAGCACATAGATTGGCCACACACCAGAAATAGTTGTTCATGAACTTAATGGTCATTTTAACAGGTCTCAAACAAGTATATTATTTCTAAAGAAGTAATAACAAAGCATCACAATCTCAGCTGAAAGTCTATTTAAAGGCAGGCTCACCTCCTCCTCTTCCCAGTCAATCAAATCCCAGTCGTAGGTTAACTCCGCTCTTCTCCTCTTCCAGAACTCAAGGAATACCGTGGCTGAGATGGTACAGAAAGAAGAGGTAAGATATGAACATGAAGACCTTTGAAATACAGGACAGTTCTATTCAAAGGCTTTAGCCACTGTTATTAAAGTAAGGGAAGCTCATCTTAGTCAAAAATATACTCAAAGTACATACATGAACATAAGTGCTTCAACTATGCAAACTCAATTTCAGGCATCATTAAGATTGTAATTTTCATTGTTGAAAGGGATACCGTTTTGGCATTTGCATAATCTTCTTCTATGGTGAATTTTTTTTTTTTTTTTTTTTTTTTTTTTCAGGTAAATTACAGTCAGTAACTAACTCTTGAGGAAGTTTGTTTTACTGTCAAAATGTATAGCCCATTCAATCCTACTGTATTTGTGACAAAAGGTTTGAAAAATATGTTGATGTATTTTACATCATGATGTATTTTTTAGGTGTCAACTATAAATGAAAGTGCAGACTGTCATAATTTAACGTGAATTTTTTTTACATGGGTGATGTAGTTGCTTAATTTCTGTTTGCCTCTCTGAACATCTAAAAAAGAAATATAAAAACCTTTTTAAAAATCAGTACACATACAAAGTTCACATTTAGTTCACATTTGATTCATATAACTTTTAAAGCAGTGGTTTATAGTAATAATTCCAGTATTACTCAGAGGTCTAGTTTTAAGTATAATTCTTTTGAAGTGATGGTGCTTTATGTAACGTTATCTAGTGTAAGTGATAAATCCAGTTTGACATTTGTACTGGCTATACAGGCCACCAGGGCACCATACAGTCTTTATCAAAAATAAATAAATAAATAAATAAAATTGCTGATTTACTATCAGAATTAGAACTGGCTGCAGACAAATTCTTAAATGTTGGTGATTTTAATATCCATGTAGATAATGAAAAAGACGCATTGGCATTGTCATTTACAGACATTCTAAACGCTATTGGAGTTAGACAAGACGTGTCAGGACCCACTCATTGTCATAATCATACTTTAGATCTAATATTGTCATGTGGAATCGATGTTGATGCCGTTAATTCTGCAGCAGAGCGAAAACCTCTCAGATCATTTTCTAGTCTTGTGTACTACATTTCACCAAGGCTGCAAAACAAACCTCCTGTTAAAATATAGTAGAACTATCACTAAAAATTGCTTTATAAATAACCTTTCTGATCAGATTCTACTCCTCGGCATATAGCTTAGAAGAACTCAATGTTGTAACAGAAACTATTGACTCTTTTCTAGCACTTTAGACATGGTTGATGCTTTGTGTTTAAAGAAGATTAAGGAAAACAGTCTGACGCTGTGGTATGACAAGCACACTGAGGCTCTTCAAAGCAACCTTAAGAGCAGCCGAAAAATGTAGCACAGTTGGAAGAAAACAAAACTAGAGGTATTTCGCATTTTGTGGAAGGAAAGTGTTATTTTATACAGTGAGGCCTTAAAAACTGCTAGATCTTCTTACTTTTTGACTCTCATATAAGAGAATAAACACAACCCTAGGTATTTACTTGATACAGTGGCTAAATTAATGAGAAATACAGCTTCAATTTCAGACTTTTCAAACAGCACAGTAGTAATGACTTTTTGAATATCTTTACTTGCAAGATTGATACTATTCACAAGAAAATTATAACCATGCAACTAACACAGGATGAAGCTCCCAATTTTGGGACTGTCCAGCAAAATGCTGGAGGGGTGGTCACCCTGTCACAACTGTGTTCCTTTATAGAAAGAAACGGTATCTGTGAGGATTTCCAGTCAGGATTTAGACCATGTCATAGTACTGGAACTGCTCTCATGGTTGTATCTCTCTTTTAGTGATACTGGATCTTAGTGCTGCATTTGATAATAGAGACCACAATATCGTAAATTACTTTGACATTAGTGAAATTGCATTGGCATGGTTTAAATTATACTTTTATCTGACCGTTACCAATTTGTAGCAGTAAATGAAGAGGTGTCACATCGAACTTAAGTATGGAGTACCGAAAGGTTCAGTACTAGGGCCGTTGCTTTTCATCCTGTACATGCTAGCCTAGGGAGATATCATTAGGAAGATTGGTGTTAGCTTTCACTGTTAAGCTGATGATACTCAGCTCTATATTTCTTTACACCCTGATGAAACACACCAATTCTCAAAATTAACGGAATGCATAGTTGATATAAAATATGGGATGACTGATCTGTCAAGTCTTCGTTGTCAGTTAGGAACCTGGGTATGCTCTTTGATACCAACCTTTCATTTGAAAGCCACATTTCTACCATCTGTAAAACCACATTTTTCAATGTTAAAAATATATCTAAATTACAACATATGCTTTCAATGACGAATGCAGAAAAGTTAGTTCATGCGTTCATGACCTCAAGGCTATATTATTGTTACTTCACGCTTAATAAACAAACTCCAGCTGGTCCTTCTCACTAGAATTAATTTATTAATTTAGTTCCATTTATCTATACAGCAGCTCTGGAGAAAACAGTGATGTCATGGTCCAGCTCACTTCAATTTGCATAGAATGGTGCTCCTCTGGGGCTGGATGCTATGGTACAGACGTGCCCAAGGCTACGTCTGTATGCTTTTTCCCCAATCGCTCTGCTCCCGGGAGTTCTAGAAAGAAGATGCAGCTTCTTCTGGTAGCCCCATTCTGGCTGGCCCGAGTATGGTTTTCGGATCTGTCAGCCCTCCTAGATGGTCTCCCTTGGAGGATTCCAGTCAGGAGGGTCCTCCTATCACAAACCGGGGGCACAATATTTCACCCCCTGCCAGAGATGTGGAAACTTTGGTTCTGGACTATGAGGGGGATCAGTTCCTAAATGCAGGTCTCTCCACTGAGGTGGTCTCTACCATTCTAAATTCTAGAGCTCCCTCCACCAAGAAAATATATATTTTAAGATGGAGAGTATTCACTTTATGGTGCAGAGAGCACAATGTGGACCCAGTTAACTGCCCAGTGGCTTCAGTGCTGAAGTTCTGCAAGACTGTTTTTCTTCCGGTCTTTTCCCATCTACACTTAAAGTTTATGTTGCAGCCATTTCGGCTTTCCATGCACCTGAGGTTGGTGGATCTTTGGGGAAGCACCATTTGGAGTCTTGTTTCCTTTGTGGTACACTGAGGATGAGGCCTACGGCTCCCATCCTGGGATCTAGCCATCACTTAGGAAGGGTTGTCCTTGGCACACTTCAAGCCTTTGGAATCAACAACAATTAAGTGTATTGCTCTAAAGATGGCGTTTTTGTTGGCAATTACATCACTTAAAAGAGTAGGAGATCTGCAGGCCCTGTCAGTTGCCTCCTCCTGCACTGAGTTTGCCCTGGGCAGGGTAAAATTTATTCTCCACCCGAGGCTGGGTTATGTACCTAGGGTACCCACTAATGTGGCCCTGTATACAATCCTTCAGGTCTTCCATCCTCCTCCTCATGTGTCAGTGGAATAGAACACGCTACATTTACTTTGCCCTGTCAGAGCTCTTGAGGTCTATATGCATAAGATATCACAGAAGAGAAAGACTGACCAGTTACTGGTCTGCTTCGGGCCCCCTAAGAGGGGGTGCCTGGCTTCTAAACAGACAATTGTGGATTGTAGAAGCTATTTCTTTGGCTTATGAGGTGCGTGGCCTGCCTTTATCTCTTCATGTCAGGGCTCATTCCAGTAGAAGCGTTGCTTTCTCCAGAGTGTTGTTGTTAGGGGCATCCCTGCAGGAAGTTTGTGATGCAACTGGGCTGTACTCCCCACACACATTTATAAGGTTTCACAAGGGGTCACGAGTTCTTCTGTCCTGAGTTGTGCCGGGACAGCTTCACACCAGGAGAGGCATTTGTCAGCATGACGAATTGGGTATTTTGTTCCCCAAAGCGTCAGCAGGGACACAGGGCAAATTCCCTCGAAAGGGAATGTCTTGGGTTATGCATGTAACCATGGATCCCTCAGAGGGTAATGAGACACTGTGTCCTCTTGCCATATTTGCTGCATGCCTGGATAAGGCTCACTTCAGCCTATCAAAAGCTGAGGCTGTTGTGTTGCCTGCTTCCCTTTATAGCTTCCGCCTCACACCGGCACACATCACAAGATTATGCAGCACCAATCAAGATTGGACTTATTGTACATGTGTTTCAGATGCAGTCGCGCTGAAGGCGTTCCCCAATTCGCCAGCTGGGATGTAGTGTTTCGTTCCCCTCTCAGGGAACCATGGTTACATGCGTAACCTGGGACGTTTTTCATTGTATTTAATTGTGTTCCATCTCTCTTACTGTTTGAGTGCAAGTTTAAGTCCTGTCTTTGTCTGTATTCAAATGAGTTTTCCCCATTTGCAATACTTTAGCTCTGATGAAGGCCTGTGTGCCAAAACATGTAAACATGGCAAAATAAAGGATAGATTTTTTTTCTAGCTTTAAAAATCAATTCCTCCACTCCACAATAATTGCTGGTTTTGTTTTTGTGTTCAGATCAAAAGTACTTTTCCACACACTTTGTTGATTTCATGAAGTTGTATCAGAATAACGCCACAATTGTGACCAAAAAACAAACAAACAAAAACATTGTCTTGGTGCATGACTATAGAACATGTTATCAGAGACACAGTATCTCACAGAAGTGAATACACCCCTCACATTTTTGTAAATATTTTATTATATCTTTTCATGTGACAACACTGAAGAAATGACACTTTGCTACAATGTAAAGTAGTGAGTGTACAGCTTGTATAACAGTGTAAATTTGCTGTCCCCTCAAAATAACTCAACACATAGCCAATAATGTCTAAACCGCTGGCCACAAAAGTGAGTACACCCCTAAGTGAAAATGTCCAAATTGGGTCCAAAGTTTCAATATTTTGTGTGGCCACCATTATTTTCCAGCACTGCCTTAACCCTCTTGGGCATGGAGTTCACCAGAGCTTCACCTGTTGCCACTGAAGTCTTCTTCCTTCTGTTTGAGGATGCCCCACAGGTGCTCAATAGGGTTTAGGTCTGGATACATGCATGGCCAGTCCATCACCTTTACCCTCAGCTTCTTTAGCAAGGCAGTGGTTGTCTTGGAGGTGTGTTTGGGGTCATTATCATGTTGGAATACTGCCCTGCAGCCCAGTCTCCGAAGGGAGGAGATCATGCTCTGCTCATTCATGGTTCCCTCAGTGAACTGTAGCTCCCCAGTGCCAGCAGCACTCATGTAGCCCAAGACCATGACACGCCCACCAACATGCTTGACTGTAGGCAAGACACACTTGCCTTTGTACTCCTCACCTGGTTGCCAAGTTTTTCATAAACATTGTTTACACATGCTTGTCACCATCTGAACCAAATAAGTTTATCTTGGTCTCATCAGACCACAGGATATGGTTCTAGTAGTCCACATCCTTAGTCTGCTTGTCTTGAGCAAACTGTTTGCGGGCTTTCTTGTGCATGAGTGGAACCTGTCCTGATAAACCACTGTATGGTCTTGGCATTAATGGCTGTGTGTTGAGTTATTTTATTTTGTTAAATTTACACTGTTATACAAGCTGTACACTCACTACTTTACATTGTAGCAAAGTGTCATTTCTTCAGTGTTGTCACATGAAGATATAATAAAATATTTACAAAAATGTGAGGGGTGTACTCACTTCTGTGTGATACTGTATGTGTTCATCAGCATTTCAATAAGCAATCAGAATGTTGGGTTAGAATTATTCATGTTATAATTTTTAAATCTCACTGGTAGATATTCAGATTCAATCTAGATACAGAATGTACTCAGCTAGCTTATTCAGAAGCATTGATTTTTGACAGTATCATAGGAACTGATTTATGCACTAAAAATGAATACTAAATAAATCAAATTAAAAATAAGATAAGTTCTGTGAGATTTTCAGGATTAAATTTAACTGTAAAAAAAGAACAAAACCATCTGTGTTCTGAGTTCACGTCGCACATTTCTACCAAAGGACTGTATGACCCACTTTTGTTTATTGCAAAAGAGCTTGAAGGGAAGAGACAGACAGAGAGAGAGACCAAGAAGAGAGACAATGTTTAATTTTTAAAACAGTTTTCATCCCGAAAGCGGTCTTCACATTTCATCTTTCAGGAATTCAACTTGCAGATCGGTCTGGGTCTCTCTATCAGGAACAGTATGATCTCCATTTTCTAATAATACAATTATGGCCCAGTTTTACAGACAGGGCTTAGATTAAGCCAGGATTAGATCTTAGTTTAATTAGGATATTTAAGTAGATTTATATGTCAGTGCAAGTTGCTTTCAGTTAAAACAGCTCAAACATGCATTTTAGTCTGGGACTAGTTTAAGCCTTGTCTGTGAAACCGGGGGAACAACAGGATCATGCTGTATTTACAGATGATGCGCCTTGTATCAAATCACTATGGGGCACAATTTGTCTCGTATTTTTCATAAACATTGTTTAATAAGGTCTCTTCAGTGGGAAGAATAACATAGTATCTAATAAAAGAAAATCAATATCTCAAGTAGAAAATAAATTCATCCATTAGCTGAGCAACATCCAGTGAGATGGAAAAATTCTAAGTTTTCTGCAGGTATTATCACCTTCATTAAATGTTCCTAATGCATATATGGATTGCCTTATTTTTTTTTTCATCATTTACAGCATATAATTGTTTTTTTGTTTTATTTTTTTTTTTACCTGGTAACTGTGCAAATTCCATGCTCTTACGTAACGCTCTCTGTAGTGATTTATGTGAAGGTCAAAGCATGACATGATTTTGTTAAGAGGTGCATTGAAGTCCTGACCTCAAAGTCATGATGCCTTTGCTCTCTCAGTTAAGTTATACACTGAAGGTAGCAGCCTATTGAAGGTGTGGTCATGATGAGATGATGCGAGCCCTTCATTTTTGGTTGCCCTCCCTCCAATATTATCTTAAGTGTTAACTGCTGAAGCAGCAGCTTATTGGAGGAGTGGTCATGGCGAGATGATGCAACACCTTCAGCTTTAGTTGCCCTCCCTCTAGTATGTCTGGAGGTTTTAGAGTTGAACTGCTGAGGCAGCAGCTTATTGAAGAAGTGGTCGTGTTAAGATGACCCCTTCACTTTTAGTCTGAGCTTCTTCCAGCTCAGCTGGTGAAACTGCTGAGAGGCATCCATTTTAGAAGGGCTGGTCGTGGTGAGATGATGCGACCCCCTCACTTTCTGCTATTCTCCCTCCATATTCTGGAGGTGTTAGCAATAAACTGCTGAGGCAGCAGCTTACTGAAGGAGTGGCTGCTGTGGGATGATGTGACCCCTTCACTCTTTAGCTGTTTTGCCAAGGTACAACCACTTTTCAGAATGTGGTGAGAAGTGGAAGAGTGGCTAAACTCTTAAGGTTAGAGTCTGTAATGCTGAAATTCTCTGTAATACTCAAGTACCCCTTAAGGTAGAAGCAGATGGATGGAATTACGATGGGTACTTACAATACTCCCTCTAATTCGTTTACCTCTCTCCCCAACTATTGTTGGGTCTTAAAGTAGGGGTATCGCTCCCCTTTGGATTGGTGCTCTACTAAAAATGAATCACTTGCTAAAGTGGGTTTTGAGTAGAGTACTCTAGACAGTGTATGAGCTGCTCTCACCCAAAAATATTGGTGTCTTTAAGTAGGGCTTGAGCTCCCCTGTGGTTCCCTTGGGGTTAAAGCCTGGGTGATGAGAGTTACTGGGCACACTGCATTATGCACTGCTTTCATTTCCATTTATGGGCAGAAGTAGGGATATAGGCTTCACCTTGGAGGAACGGCAACATCGAAGGAGCCTGAAGAGCTAAATACTGTGGGTTTTAGCACCTTGCAAAGGTCATAGTTGAATTACTCCTTTTGATGAGCTACTCCCTAAGGGCTTTGTTAAAGTATTGACATAGCTCGCACTTTAATAAGGCCCGGGTATAATTTACTTTCCGTGCCCGGAAGCATCTCACGCGCAGTCGTATCCGCACATCTTTCAAAGTATACTCAACCGCAGATGCGCGCAGTTGACCGAGTTCGACATGTGCAGTACAATTTTTTTCTATAATCTACCAGACATCGGAGGGCATTACTGAGTCATGTCATCAACGGGACATTTGCTGGGCAGGATCAGAGAAGAAAAGTAGTGCATCCACCATTGCAACATAGTTCAGAAGATACACCAAGAGAACAAGAATCAAAAATGGAGAAGGATATGCTATGTACTTAGTCTGGGACTAAGTACATAGCTTAGTACTATGTACTAAGTACTATGTACTTTCTTATCTCTTTGCACAAACGCTCGTCAAGTTTGCCGTCCATTGTCGTGTTTTCCTCCTTGTTTCATGAGTGTTGTTTTTGAAATGCTCTTTCCACACTCTTCTTCGATGACTGCACAACTGTGCTCAGTACTGTGCGTATTGCCACCTAGCGGACTCTTCTGTCCCACTGTTGCACGCACACCATCCACGCTGTCTCGAATATGGGCTGCATTTCGGTGTGCGGTTGTCCGCGAGCCCTCAGGATGACGAAAATTACATCATGCAGACAGTGCACGAACGCGGACAGCCGAAGTATACTTTGGGCTTTAGAGCTTTTGCTCTTGAGGCCTTTAAAGCTTTTTGCCTACCCTGCAAGAGATAAAGGAAGGTTGTAAAGGCTGTGACTTCCCTTGCAATAGAGCTTGGATACCTTTTCTTACTATTAGAGAAAAACATTGAGCTTAAGTACTGGCTCCACTAAGCAGTCTATGAGTCACAATTAGCACCCTGGGGGTTGACGCTCTGACTCTAGTGATCTGTAGAAACAATTTATATTATGCCCACACTGTTTGTGCATATCCACAGCATAGTCAGACAGGTGTCCCCTCAGCATGGCCTAGTGATCTAGGTTACACATGTAACCATGGTCCTGAAAAGGGGAGCGAAACATTGCGTCTTGTTGCCATGCATGAAGTTTGCCTGCACACCTCAAAAGAGTTGATGACGTGTCCTGCAGGCACCCTTGTATTCAGACACTGGTCACGGTGAAGGTGTTCCCCATAGCATCAACTCCATCTCATTCCCCTTCTCAGGGAAACAGGGTTACATATGTAACAGACATTTTGAGTCAAAAGATAGAGCCAATGAGATATTCTAGCATGAGTTTGTATGGATAAAAGAGACCATTGAGTGATTTGAAAGACATGAAGGTAGCACTGTTTTGTTGCCATAGACAGTGATCAAATATAGCCTACAGTTTGGCCAACAGAAAGTGAAAATATTAATTGCAGTGTTTGACCAATTAGAATCAACTATTAAAGAGAGCCATAGAAAGAAAACTTAGGGCATACATTCCTGTAATTAAAAATGCGACTGAACATCTGTGTTCATGGCCTATATTTATATTTTAATTCTAGCATTTCTTTAGTTCTATTGTTCTATGCCAAGCTTCTAAAACACTGATGGGGCATTTCCGAAGTGTTAATGAATGGTCATCCTTGTAGCGCTTTTGTGTGAACTATCATTTGTCTCTGAAATGTCTAAGGGTGCTTTCACACTATCACTTTTAGTTCTTTAGAACATTTGTAGTACATTCGCGACAAATCGATGCAAGTGCAGACACTTTGAAATCAAAACATAAGGTTCAAATACCAAAATTTAAATGTAAAATATAAATACAAAAAACAAAATATAAAAAGCTATGCATTTTGCTGCCTTCTCCTGCATCATCTTTAACAAGCAACAGGGGTAAACAGCCTGCTGCTTTGATGATGCAAACACACTGCGGTTTGGACCAAATAATATAGCGTGAACACAATCCAGTAGGGGCAGAGGGAGGGGGAGGAATGGAACCAAGTGTGGCAATCGAACCAGGCAATCGAACAAATTGTGAAAGCGCCCTAAGAGAGAAATTTATCCTGGTTTCTCTTGACAATGGAATTGTGGTTTATCCTGGTTTCTCTCGACAAAGGAATTGTGGTTTTGTTGTATTAGAACAACCCTTCTTCATCCTCACTAAAGCCATTCTTTTGAGCAGTTCATGTATTCCATGAATTAGTTTTAAAAGCAAATTACCAATTTGATGACAGGATCCCCATTTACATGTTTTTGCTCATTGTTTACAATTACGTTTGATAAATTAAGGAGTTCATTGTAATTAGTAGCCTATAATTTCTTGTTAAACTATACAGCTTTATTGCAGCTACCCTAACTGTGATAGTGTTAGTGGCATATGTGTCATGATTTATTGTTTTTATAGCCATTTTCCAGCAGATAAAAATATGGCTGTGACTAATATGTTGCTTTGTTTAGATCCCACACGTCACCTACAGTTCTGCACCTGAAAAATCCTGCACAGATAAAGCAAACACAAATAATACAAAATATGTTAATGCAAACACATGTACTGTAGCTATACTATTTAAATTTTCACGCCTTCTGGAATATATCATATAAAACACTTCAGAGCTAATTCATGTTAGTTAAACTACCGTTTGTTTAATGTCACATTTGAAGAACATTTCCACAGCCCATTAAATCCACCATGTCTATTCAGATTATTCTACTTTTATTTCACTCCTGGGAAGTGTTTCATTGGCTTTAGCCAGTCAATTACACAAAATAATGTGGCCACAATTATCAAGCACTAACTCACCTGTGATCGCCACCAGGGATCCTTCAACACTTATTTATCGCTGCTCGTGTTCAGAGGGGTAAACTAAAGTTTAAGCAGTATTGAAATATTTAAATATTTGGGCTTTAAGTGAGGTCTACTGTGACATGACTGGATAATTTGTTGTAATGTTGGACAAAGCGGTGATTGATTACAGCTGCTTCTCTTGGGCTTTTTGTCATTCCTATAGCAGACCAAAGACTGCTATAGATTCTTATTCTGCATGCTGAAGGAAGCCTCTTTTATATTGCTTAATTTGTTTTTAAACCACATGCTGACCTGTCTGTCTTTCTGCTGGTGAAAAGAGCAATGATTAAAATAAAAAAATTCAGACTCACCCCATATTGCCATGAAGATAGCAAAGAACACCGTGCCTCCATTATCAAAAAGATGGGTCACCTAGTAAGCACAAAAAAAGGCAATATGTTTTAGAATGTATAACTAGGAAATAACAGCAAGCTAGAGCATGTATCAAGAAAAGAATGGAATAGAAAAACAAATGAACAAATAATGATTCTTTACATAGGATTCACATTCATTAATCTATGAGCAACAGGACAAAGTAATCTCAAAAGGTTTAGTGTGCACTAGCAAACAATTCAGATGTTCTTTCTGATTTGTCAAATCAAATTTTTATAACAGTCTCATTACAGTTTGTAACTATTTTACATATTTTGTTTTACTATTTTTCGTACTATTTTGTACAATTTCATTAGTATGTTTTCATACGACTACTGTAGCTCATGCCCCACTGATGGTTACAAATCAAATTACAAATTTTTCCAACAAATCACATCATGCAAATTTGTTAAAAATTGAAACTTCGTAAAATATTTACACATTTTCCTGAGATCAAGTTGGATTTTTAATACTGAGAAGAATGAACACAGGTTGTCACTGCAATAGCTGCCATTTGTGTCACTGGTTTCGCTTGTGCACACAAACAAGTAGCTTACCCTTCTAAAAAAAAAAGACCACAGTGTCTTGCATCAGTCACTAATGTGCCTCTTGAGTCCAGGACATTGAGGTTTGGCTTCACAGCTATCTCATACCAGCTAGCCTGTGTTACACTCAGCCCTCGAAACCTCAATCCTACCCGGGTCACAGCATCATTGTAATCAGTTTCCCTTGGCTCCCTCTGAGCGGGGCTCAAACTGGTGATTGCAGGCATGGGAATAGGGGGCTAACAAAGTCGTTAAAGGCCACAGCCTTTAATTCATCAGAATGAATGCTCACTCTGCTCCTCGCCAGTGGACATGAACCGTTAATGTGGTACATGTCTGAGAAAGAGAGAACGTGCAAATCCAGCTCAACATTGTTATGTCTGTCAGCATCAGTGATGGATGATGGCATTGTCTATCGGCCCAACCCTAGCTAACACACATCCATATCTTTTTGTTTGTTTAAAATAAATAATTTCTATTAACTTGTATTTTTAAAACTGAGAAATAATTGTTTTATTAAATCTATATCTATTTGACTGGATAAAGCAAATAATTTCTAATACATATTTCTTAAATGAGATGTTTTGTTTTTGGATCTTTTTGTTTAGATCAAAAATAGAATTTATTCAACAAAAAAAATATACTTTGTTTTCATAGACAGAGAAAACATTATTAAGGGCAAATTATTTGTTTTTTCATTGGCTCAAGTTATAAAATATAGATGTGAACCATTACCCTATAAATTTGTTTTAATTGGGTGAATGAAAACATTTTTTTCAGTGTAGAAACTTCCAGGCAGGTGTGTTGAGGCAAGTTGGAGCCAAACTCTGCAGGATAATGGCCCTCCAGGAACAGGTTTGGACACCCCTGTTATATACCCTTGAAACGTAATTGGCAGCATTTCCTTCAGAACTTATGTTATGAACTTCATTCAAGAAGAGCGGGAAGTAAGACAGAAGAAAGAGCTGGTGGTCACCAAAAATTCCAGTAGTAGGATGTAGAGAACTTGACTGGCATGTGCCAAATAACTCTCTGTTGATTTGAATCTAGAGCAGAAAGCAAGACTGATCTGTTGCTCTGACTTCCCAACGGGAGCTTTATTTTTTGAGGAGGTGGAGATTTTGGCAGAGGAGATTTGAGCTGTAAGTCGTGAGAAGCATCTGAGGGCTTGGCAAGAGGTTTTATGTACAGCTCAAATAATCGTTTATTTAACCTGCACTGCACTGCAAAAAAAAAAAAAAAAAAAAAAAAAAAAAAAAAGGTAAAAAGTCTGGCAGCAGAGTTTACAGACAGATTTCATAAATTACAGCAAATAACCATTTCACAAAATTACAAAAAAAAACCTGTAAAAATTAATTAAATTACAGTATATTACTGTTGATAACTGCTTATTAAACCATGGAAAAACTGAGCATGTCAAATTACATAGAAAACTACTAACATTCAGGTTAAACTGTGAATTTAGGGTTTTATAAAGTTATTTTATAATAATACTTTGTATGTCTACAGTCAGGGCTTGACATTAACTTTTTTGCTCACCAGCCTCTGTGGATAGTGGTTTTCCAAAGTTACTAGCCACTCAGCATTTTCACTGGCCACAATTTTGCTGTTGAGAAATTACATTTTATATGATTAAAGTTGACTTTGACATACTAAAATTAGCCTACTTGATTTTGAGTCATTTTCCTTGAAACCCTCTCAAACTTTCAAAAGCAGATTGAACCTAAATCAAGACTAGGCCTGATATATCAGCTGGTATGTACGGGTGGGCAAGAGGTGGGTAATATGACCATAATATGATACATTTTATAATTGTATAAGTTATATTTGTTAGTCTATATAAAAAGAACAAAGAAGCAAATTACAAATACAATAGTAAATTAAATAGCCTAAACTTTTTTTTTTTCAGATACAGTAGGTTTATTTAACATTTATTTACCATCTTTTGTTGTTTGATTAACATTAATGACAGACATGTATTTAATTGGGCTGCTGAATGCATGTATGTAATATACTAACACATATCCAGTTTTTACCAACCTGTTTACGTACACTTAAGCCATAACCGACTGTATTCACGTGAGATACTCCACACGATGTACATTTTGACATCTGTGTGTGCGTGTATTTGACTATTCGGGTGCAAGGAGAGCTGATTGCACGCGTGCACGACAGAAAGAGAGCACATGCCAGAGAGTGCTTCTATTGTGTGTCATTTAATGCGATTCTGCCGATCCTGCCTTCACTAATTGCAAGTTAATCGATAATGAATTGTGATCGGATTGTAATTTTGGGCTACGATGAGCTTGGCTATCTTTGATAAGGCTGTAGGCTGAAATTATATTCAACCTGCCAAAGTGGCTAGTGGGAGTGGCTGTCTTACCCGCCACAGCTGAAATCTACCCCATTTGGCGGGTTGGAGGGTGTTAAAGTCAAGCCCTGTCTAGAGTAATTTACTCAAAAGATTGAGAGCCTTTTGGATATTTTGGAATATATAACTGGGTGTCATTTGCATATAGATGCTACATAAGGTTGTATTTATGAAAAATTGAGCCTAAATGGCTCGTATACAATAAAAATATAATAGGTCAAAGTATCGACCTCTGTGGCACACCACTTTGCAATTCAACTGATGTGGAACACAAATCTCCAATGCAATCTGAGAATGACCTATCCTTTAAATGTGATTTAAACCAATCTAAGGCAGTACCCTTAATACCATCACCTTCCAAACACTGTAATAAAATGCCTTAATCAACGGTATCAAAGGCAGCTGTGAGATTGAGTAAAATAAGGATATCTACCTTCCCAGAATCAACTGCCAATAAAATATCATTAAAAACATTAAGAGGGCAGATTATACCTAAAACCTGACATATCTATTACAGCATTCAAAAGTTGTGATAAAACGACCTTCTCTAACATTTTCATTAAAAAAAAAAGGTAATTTTGATATAGGTCAATAATTACTTAAGACTGTGCAAAAAACGACCTAAATTAGGTTTCTTAAAGGGATAGTTCACACAAATATGAAAATGATCCCATAATTTTCTCACCCTCAAGCCATCCGAGGTGTGTATGACTATCTTCTTTCAGGCGAACACAATCTGAGGTATATTTAAAAATATCCTTAGTCCTCCAAGGTTTATAGTGGTTGTGAATGGTAGGCCAAATTCTGAACACAGAAAAAATGCTTCCATCCATAAAAAAAAAAAAAAAAACCCACACGACTCCAGAGGGTTAATAAGGGTCTTATCTTGGATATCTCAGATTGTGTTAGTCTGAAAGAAGATATATACACCTTGGCTTGAGGGTGAGTAAATCATGGAATAATTTAGATTTTTGGGTGAACTATCCCCTTAAGAAGTGGCTGTACTACTGCATGTATGTTTAAAATAAGCAGGAACATTTCCACTGATTAAGCTAGTATAAAAAAGAGACAACAGCTGATGAGGGATAGGATCAGATGAATGCACAGAAATTTTTAGAGAATCCTTGGCAAATTTTCAAAGGAGACTTGCTGTCTATCCTTCTTCCATCTTCACTCAGCCCTTTTCTGCATATTTGCCTAGAAGTACGGATTTCATTATTCATCCATGGCTGTGACTTAGTTTTTGGTTCCCTATATTTTAAGGGTGCAATCTCATCTAAAATTTCTATACAAACAGAATTAAAAGAATTAAAATACAGTACATGTACTATATGTACAAATAGCCTACTATTTGCCTTACAAAAACTCCTTTTAAAAAACTAAAATTGATGTACTACCAAAATAAATAAAGTAACTACCTGTGAATCTATGTAAAATAACAGGTATTTCATTGTATAATAAAAAAAGGAAAAAATCTGTAAAAAAAAAAAATAAATAAAAAAAAATACAGACCATTACCTGTAAATTTACAATTTTTAATAGTGTGCGTGTAAAGAGTATATTGTCATTTAATCCTTTTGGATATGGGAGGAATGGCAGAACTTGAATGGGGATTTTTATAACAGAACACCCGTTGAGTGAATTTTGAAGCGAGTTTGAAGAACCGTAACAGATGTTTTTGAAAGCAGAGCTGTTGTAGGCAGGCATTAAATCCCTTAAGCTGAGAAATCAATGGCGGGTTATGAAAATCATCCTCAGAATTGAAGATTTTGCCACCATGTGACAAAACTGTTTCACTAGTGTGGGATGGACCGATAGTAAAGAATTGCTGAAAGGTGTAAGGACAGTAGCTTATTTCCATTCCATTGTTACCGCTGGCCCAAATTCAGGCCCATGACAGTAGTGGGTTGCCAAGAAAGAACCATGTCAACATTGTTTTAACATTGTCTCCTGAGCTATGAAAGAGCAATCTTCAAACAATAAAACATTGCTCAGGGCAGGAACCAATTTTTAGGTGTATTTTATTTAAATATTAGCCTTTCCCAGGCCAAATCACTACCATGTTCCCATGACACAAAAACTTTCGGTACTAGCTTCACAGCTTGAAGAATCTGTGTTTGATTTGCATGTTGAAAATCCAGGACTAAACACTAATTCAAAACATATGCATATCTTTGACATCAGAAAAAACAGGCTTTCCTAATGAGGCTAGAACAGATAGATACAGGCTAGATTTCAGATACTCTGAAAACAAAGTTGTTACCATTAGAAACTGCTATAAACTATGTCTGTACACTGAAAGAGTAGAAGGAAACATCTTTTCTGCAAAACAAACTGTATTCACATAAAGATGTCTACAGGAAATATACAGTATATAAAATATCACCACACAACCAAGATGTGTTTGCTTTGAATTTCATGTTGTTTGTCTTGGTTTTCTTGACTTTCCATGTTCCCACAGTATAGCATCATGATCTTATTACAGGGAAGGACGCCAAGATGCAAATTGGCTCGAGCAAATTGGATCAAAGACACATCTACTGAAGAAAAGTCCAATATCCATTAACCTCTGCTTCGTAAGAACATTTGCTATCAACTTTTTTAATTGTTAAAATTGTTTATGTAATTGTTTTAATTTTAATTGTTTTTTCTTAATAGTTAAGAGAAAACTGTGCAGCAACATTTTCCTGATATTAGGTCATCAAAGTGAATTTGTTGGGAACAAAATCAAGGTGGGACAAGGGCCATTTGACTGGCTTATATTTTAGTCTTTCAAATTTTCTGCCAGGACATTATCTGTTAAGTTCATAGGGTCATTAAATGAGTAACATTTTGAACAAAAAGCTGAGAATTTTGCATTTTTGTCAAAGACTACAATGTGCATAAGCAATGCTTTTATAACTCGTTTCTGCTTCTTTTTTGCCTGTGTTTTGATCTTGACTTTCTGACACATTTGACCCTTCCTTTACACCTTAACCCACACTTAAGCCTACCCATATCACCAAACCTGTACCTAACCTTACCCATATCCAAACTCAATAGCAGCACAAGTGTTTGAGGCTAGCATTAAACATAAGTACATCAACTTTTTTATGCACACTGTAAACCATAACGCTCAAAATACTTAATTGGTTTGAGTAAGACAAACTTAAATTGAACAAATTTAGAAGAGTTTCTGTTAATGTGGGTTTTTGGTGAGTTACCATCATGGTGACAAGTAGCGCATATGGCTTGGTTTGTGAGCAGATAAATTACATGTTTTAAGTTGCTGTTCTCATTCAGTAAGTGCTGCGCCATGTTATTGTTAACATGTTAGCAAATTAGCAAGTTGGCATTTTTTGTATTTTTTTTTTTAGGATTTATAGTGAAGTAAATAACTAATTTGATTTGCAAGAACTCAAAATATTTAGTTAATTAACTTTTTTATTTTATGTTAATTGCTATCAAAATGTATTAGTTAGCTAACTCAATACTTCAAGTTAGGAGCAATTAACATGCATGAGTGCTACAAACTCAAAACATGATAGTTCTGCTTACTTAAAATTGGGAACATCATAATTTAAAAAAAAAAAAAAATGATGTAACTGATTACTTTCATTTATTTATTTTTTAATTAGCCCAACTTATTTGGGTTTACAGTGCGAGTACAATATAGATGATTCCATTGGCCCTATTTTTACAGACTTTTTTTTTTTTTTTTTTTTTTTTTTAAGTGTACATAAGCATCATTACTTAGTAATGTACCATAGTACCTTCTGCATTAAAGGTCCAATGTATTTTTCAATTTAATGGTGTGTTGATATGTCATTAAAATTGTGATATTTATCAAAATGACATTTGTTTTTCATACAGAACTAATTAGTCTATAAAGAACTATGGTTTATGCCAGTAGAAGGTGGATGTACGATACCTTTGCATAGACACAGCTGTCACTTAGCGTCCAGGAGCTACAGTTGCCTTCACACATGGGGCACATGATGGTGGTGTTAGCCTCACAGATCTCTTTACTGAAACAAAACAAAAAAATCAAACACTCATGAATCTGTGGTTTATTGTGAAGAATTTGTAGGGAAACATTTAATACTGGTGACTGATGGGACCAGGTCCAGGAACACTGGGGGTCATTTTGAAATAACTGAAAACACCAGCAAGGACCAACCTTACTTGGCTGGAGTCCATGGTGAAAAGCCCATAGAGGAAGACAAAGAGGCCGACTAGAGCAGCAGGGATCAGCATACCTGTATACCAACCTAACCAGGCAAAATACAGCCCGATCTTCTCTCCGAAGTACCGCCTATGAGACAGACAGGCCAATAAATGACAAAAAAGAACAAATAAGAAACATCAGTAAGAAACATTCATTAGGGCTCAGTACATTTTCACAGCATTTATTAATTCTGATTAACACTAAAATACAAATATACCTCTGTTCTGTGTTAGTTCATAATGCATTGACTGATGTTATTCAGCTTGTTCAAAATATCTATACAGAAATTTTTGTATTCATATTGGTTCCATATGTTTTGAAAAACTTTAATAACACTTTTATATGAACTTAATATTGACTATATAAATGTAATACTTTTATATGAACTTTTTATTTTGACCTAAAAACTCTAAAATGTCAAGTGGTATAACCATTAAGTAAAAATAAATAACATTTCTTTACACCTAGAATAAGACACACAACAACAAAATCACTTCCTGCATGTTGGTTACAGCAAAATTACTTCTTTAAAGAATTTGCTTTTACATTGCATTTTAATTACACATTTTTCTTCATTACTATCTTAGGATGGTTAGGCCACCTTGACCAATGTGAATGTTTATATCTGATCTTACAGCAAAATATTCATCAGTGCATGACATGTTAATAATACTCTAATCAAAATGTAAAAACTTGTTCTTTCTTTGAATCAGATGTTCTGCAGAATTTGGCCATGTGGGTTCATGGATAGTGAATAGCCAAGTAGCTACTTATGACATTGTTTTGCAAACTTTATTCAAGTCATTGTATGTATGAATTGCATTTTAAAAGTGTTTTTCAAAAAAACCAACAAACAAAAATAAACATTATTGACCCAGTGTCATTCCTGTCAGCTGGAGTGACTATGATAACCACCAGAGGGCACTGGTTAAATACATGGATTAATACAGAAGACTCAAGGTGACTAAAAACAAGGGCATGTAATTCACTTAAAACATACAGGTCAGGGTGGTTAAATAATTCCTCAAATGGAGGGTGACCTTACTCTCAAACTGATGAGAAGCTAGCAGCACCATCACAATTAGTTTTCTGTCTCCATTTTAAAAAGAGAGTGCTCTAATCCAGCTTCAGTATATGTTTGTTATGAACCTGATTACATTTTCTCTCACTTGCGGTCAGCCACACCAACACAGTGCACATACTGTATGAATGAGTTATTGAGATTAAAGCTGTCTTCACACCACAGATATTTCTGTTCAGGATTTCACTGCCATTCTGAGTCACCAAAAACCTTACAGAAACAAAGATTTTGAAAAAGCCCCAAACAAATAAACAAACAAACAAACTATAAGCTGTTGTGAAGACTCAAAAACTTTGGCAGTATCTTCTGTCTGTATTCACAGTGCAGTTCAATTCATATTTGTTTTCCAAACTGACTGAAAGAAATTGTATCAATTTGTTCAGATATCATAGTAAATATCTGGTTTATCTACGTCAGTGCTTGATATGGGTGCACACTTTTTAGCATATAAACATGAATATGAATATATATCAGTGTCCGAATGTGTCCTTATTCATTTATTTGTGCAAAATACATTTTATTTTTATTAGAAAGTATTTATTCGGTAAAAATGTGTTTTTCAGACTAAATAAGTAAATGTATTTATTTTGGATATGCCCCAAAAAAAATCATTTTCTTTTCCAAATTCATTAAAAATAAAAAGTGATTCATTTGTTTAGACAGCATAGTAAATACACTGCAAAAAAAAAAAAAAAAAGAAAGAAAAGAAAAAGTAGAAAATTGGCAGAAAATTAGCAGGACATTATCCAGTAATTTTACCGACATTTCCGTTAACCCTAAAACACAACGCAATGAAGTTCAAAATTCAAAATACAAGTAAAACATGTGTAAAAAATAAATAAAGAAAATTCCGTCAAATTAATACAGTACATTGTGCCCTATTTTAAATGATTTTAAAAGTGTCCAGACAATGTATAGTTTGCTGTGAGTTTCTTACCGTATGAGGTCTAAAGGCTGGTATTTGTACCAGATCCCCCAGCGTGCCCATCTTTCGTACAAAAGGTGTCTGTGGTTTTGAGCTCCATGGGTTTTAATTGGATGTCTGCTTTTATAACTTCCCTAGAAAGTCAATAGCAAAGATTTCTATACAGTAAGAAAATAAAGGTAAAAACTGCATTGTGACTGGTAATAAATTTAACTCATTTTACCTCATGTGGAGGAAATGCTGCCTCATATGTGCCGTTGCCAAGTAATCGATTAATGCCTAAAAAATAAATAGAAACAGAGAAAAACAATTTTATTTGTCTTCAATCTTCGCATCTATTTTGCATCTTAGTGCCTAGAATGACAGTTCTGATGTCTGATGACTGTATATTGCAAGAATGCAATTTAAGGATTTGCAGAAATAAAATATAAATAAAGAAATAAAATGTATAGCAACCTTCATACACACAACATATAATTTCACATAAAACATTGAGTAACATCACAGTGACCACAAATGAGATATAACAGACAAAACCAAAAAAAAAAAGAAGAAAAAAAAAAGAAAAAAAAAAAGGAAATACTCAACAAAACTCAAAAGATACAGCATGAGATGTGTGACTTCTAAACTTTTACACACAGACTAATGTTACAGTAAGGTTGGAAATTAACTTTTTCACCCATCAGCCACAGCGACTAGTGAATTTTACTAGTCTTTTTACCAGCCATGTTATTTATTTATATCCTAAATATAAAGCTCAAATACTGTATATACATATAGTAAGATGAGGTAAAATGCCCCACAGGGCACGACCTTTTTTCTCCATAGGAGGCACAGGAACAAAATCTCAAGTCAAACTTTAGATGAATAATTATGCTATTTTTAATTTTATCTGAATATCAACATTTGTGAGTTTGAGTTTTGTGGTTTAAAGGGTTAGTTCACCTAAAAATGATAATTCTGTCATTAATTACTCACCTTCATGTCATTCCACACCCGTGAGACCTTCAAACTACTAAAGTCACGTGATTTCAGTAAACGAGGCTTTGTTATATCATAAGTGTCGAAATTTCAATGGTTCACCACTGGGGGGCATGACTTTGGTAGTTTGATACACACTCCGAACCACTGATTCGAAACAAAAGATTTGTAAAGCTTCGAAGCTTCATGAAGCAGTGTTTTGAAATCACCAATAACTAGATATTGTTGAATAAAGTCATTATTTTGTTTGATTTTTTTTGCCGCACAAAAAGTATTCTCGTCACTTCATAACATTAAGATTGAACCACTGCAGTCATCTATCCAAAGCACTATTTGGACAGTGATTGTTTCTCACGTGAACGTCTGTAAAAATAAATTTGCATGGCACCTCAGTGATAAATTTCATGCGTTCAGATGGCGATTTATTCACGGTGGAGGAGCGAGTTTAGTGATCCTGCGAACCCGAGAACACACTGCTCACGTGGTTGCATGATTGTCTGCTGTAAATAAAATGTAATAGGCAATGCTTGGAACAATATGAATAAATTCATTTTTAATTTAATAATAAGAAAATAATACCCTATTTATTATGTGATTATTCAAATCTCTTGTTATAGGAAGATAAACATGCTATTGAAATGCTTTTTGTTTTGCATTTTATATCGAAATGATAGATGTCATTTTAAAAATATTGAAATTAATGGAAATAAGTTAATGCAGTTTATGTTTATCTTATTTACATTAGATAAACATAAAGCTGGTTTATCATTTTAATGTATATAATTGTATATTATTCCTTTTTTAAATTGTATTCCTGTAAAGGCCCATTTCAAATGAAAACGTGAATTTTTCACTGAGGTTGAGTGGTGTTGAAATATCAAAACGGTGAATTTTGAATTGCTCTCCTCTTGTAAACTCAGAGATGTGGATTCGGAAGGCAATTACCACACGACCTTGACGTTTGTCAAAAAACATGATTCAGCCGGGGATTTTTACGCGGGTGGTGGGAGAAAAATTCTGGATTCGGACGGCAATAAAATCACTGACTAGACCAGAAACTAAGCCACCCAGAATTGGCAAAACAAGGACCTGAGTAGCATGTTGTTACTAGTGTTATTATTATTTTTATTTAATACTTATTGAAATTCATATGATTATCATTCAAAAATTACATGAATTATATGTACATTTCAGACATCTTCACTTTTCATTCTATTTTCATTAATTCTTTCACTTTTCAAATCTAATTGAGTGAAATCATTCCATTTGAATTCACAGTGTTGCTATTATGACATATCTTCAATTAAATATATATTCATATGCTTGTATATGCAGTAAGTCATAAAAGAAATTTCAAATGTCAGGTTTTCAAAAATGTAAAAGCAACACAAAACTGGGCAAAAACAGAAGCCAAACTAAAGCCAACATGGTAACGGGACCACAATGGGAAGCACAAGTAGGGAAACAAAAACAAACCAGCACAGGAGAGAAAACACAAGGGGAATAAATGAGGAAGACGATGAGAAGGGTAACAAGAGAGGATAGGTGACATAAATTAACCAATAATTAGGTAACAAGAGGGGTGGGGTAAAGACAATAGAGAGTGGAGCACATGGTACATAGAAACAAACAAAACAAAGCCATGTGCTCACACAAAACATGACACAAACATGCAGCTCTCACAGACTGTGTTTCCATACAAAAGATGACAACATGAAAGCAACATGAAAAACTATGTGCTACACAGAACACAACACAAGAACGCCTGACCAATGAACACAAAGACCAGGCGCTTGACACAAACACATGAGACATAAGAACAAAAGACAAAACATGGAGCATTAATGTCCAAACCCTGACACTGAACCGAAAACGAAATAGACAGGAGTGCCGGGATCCAAACACCACACTCCACGCATGAGACAAAGCACGCAGATGAAAGAGAGCATAGATCGAACACACTCGAAGCTGCACACTCACACAAAGACAAGACAATACATGAGAGTCAGGGCTCTGTCACAAAAACAAGAATAAACCAAAACCATAGTGACAAAACCCTGACATCAGATGAATCTCTTTTACTAGGATTCTGCTTTGTCTGTCATTGGTTATTTAATTATTCAACTATATTGTCAAAAAATTTCAAATAGAATAGTTTAGTATTTTATATCAATTACACTTAGACATACATATATATATATATATATATATATATATATATATATATATATATATATTGTGTTTATATATATATATATATATATATATATATATATATATATATATATATATTATATATCAGTGGCGTGCAGTGGTGTTCTGAAATGAGGAGGCACTTTTTTTTTCAATCAATGTAAATTTGTGTGCATTACTCTTAAAGTTGACACATCATCCTTGTTAAAATGTACATTACTTTACATTACATCAAAAAAGAAAAAAGAAACCAAAGACAATTCTATTTTTTAATTATACATTAACAGTGTAATCAACTTGATAAATCTCATCAAGTTAGTGTTTTAAGCATTTCTACATTCATTCCAAAAAAAAAAAAAAAAAAACATTCATTCCAAAATAATAACTAAAGGCAATAATAATTTAAACAATATGCTATATTTTATTTATGTATTGCGGTTTTTCTTTTTAATTGTCAACCTAGGATATTTTGGATCATCAGTAGTGCTCTGTAAACACCGTCTGTCACAGACACGAATTGTATTTTTAATTTCACCAATCTGACTGCACTAAAACCCCCGCAGTCATGATGTTTTCAGTCCATTTCAAGTTTGATTTTGACGTGACATAAAGCGGTGATATCTAACTGTGATCTGTTTACTTACTTTTCAATTAGTCTTCTGATTGACGCCATCATTTGCTCATTCAAACTGATGCGCAGAACGCGCACGCCAACAAGAGGCAGGATTTATCGCACAAACCAATCATATCCAATCATAACCAATTACATCCAATCATAGCGTGATGGAGACATTGCCTCCTCTCATGTGACTTTCCCACATTCATTCTCAATTACCCCCCACAAAACCCACTGCACGCCGGTGGTCTGATGATTTTATATGGTTTTCTATGAGAGGAAAGGGAGGCATGACTCCATAGACTGTAAAGCATGACTCCTCTGTGTAACTTTACCTGCGGGTGTCGCTGTTGGGCGGTGTTCCTTAAGAAATACGCGTGACTTGCGCTCTTTTTAATGTCATAATTTGTAATATTTGTGTTGTTGTATATGTAATATGGATTATTTTCTCATCCTATTTTTCTGAGGAGGCACTGCCTCCCTTGCTTACTCGGAGGAAACGCCCCTGATATATATATATATATATATATATATATATATATATATATATATATTAGTGGGGTAAGATGGCCTCTTTGACTAATTTTACATTTTGTGACGTCAACGAAATTATGGTATAACAACTAACGTTTTTCATTCTTATCTTTCATTCTTATCTCGGCCCCCCATTGATTACCATAATATTTATTTTTCCTACTATGGTAGTAAATAGGGGGTGAGATCTGCTTGGTTACTGACATTTTCTAAATATCTTCCTCAGCAGGACAAAGAAATTCATACAGGTTTGGAGGTTGAGTAAATCATGACAGAATTAATTTTTGGGTGAACTGTCCCTTTAATAACACATGCATCATCATCCTGCACATACTAAACTTGTACCTAAATATGTTTCAGTTTTTGCTAAGGCAAAGTCTTGCTAAGGTGTTTGAAGTAACTTGTTGCATCTACAAACCCGATTCCAAAAATGTTGGGACACTGTACAAATTGTGAATAAAAAAGGAATGCAATAATTTACAAATCACATAAACTTATATTTTATTCACAATAGAATATAGATAACATATCAAATGTTGAAAGTGAGACATTTTGAAATGGCATGCCAAATATTGGCTCATTTTGGATTTCATGAGAGCTACACATTCCAAAAAAGTTGGGACGGGTAGCAATAAGAGGACGGAAAAGTTAAATGTACATATAAGGAACAGCTGGAGGACTGGAATGCCACTGTAATTGAAATCATATAATGGGCTCAGGAATACTTCCAGAAAACATTGTCAGCGAACACAATCCACTGTGCCATTCGCTGTTGCCGGCTAAAACTCTATAGGTCAAGTGCAGGCATTTTGTCTGGGCCAAGGCTCATTTAAAATGGACTGTGGCAAAGTGGAAAACTGTTCTGTGGTCAGACGAATCAAAATTTGAAGTTCTTTTTTGGAAAACTGGGACGCCATGTCATCCGGACTTAAGAGGACAAGGACAACCCAAGTTGTTATGAGCGCTCAGTTCAGAAGTCTGCATCCTTTGATGGTATGGGGTTACATGAGTGCGTGTGGCATGGGCAGCTTACACATCTGGAAAGGCACCATCAATGCTGAAATGTGTATCCAAGTTCTAGAACAACATGACAATGCCAGACCACATACTGCATCAGTTACAACATCATGACTGCATATAAGAAGGATCCGGATACTGAAATGGCCAGCCTGCAGTCCAGATCTTTCACCCATAGAAAACATTTGGCGCATCATAAAGAGGAAGATGCGACAAAGACCTAAGACAGTTGAGCAACTAGAAACCTGTATTAGACAAGAATGGGACAACATTCCTATTCCTAAACTTGAGCAACTTGTCTCCTCAGTCCCTAGACGTTTGCAGACTGTTATAAAAAGAAGAGGGGATGCCACACAGTGGTAAACATGGCCTTGTCCCAACTTTTTTGAGATGTGTTGATGCCATGAAATTTAAAATCAACTTATTTTTCCCTTAAAATGATACATTTGATATGTCATCTATGTTGTATTCTGAATAAAATATTAAAAATTTTAACCTTCCACATCATTACATTCTGTTTTTATTCACAATTTGCACAGTGTCCCAACTTTTTTGGAATTGGGTTTGTATGTTTTTGGTTTTTATGTGCTAAGAAATAAAATCACATTGTTTTTCAATAAATTACGTAGCAGGATGCATCTGCCTGCGTTTATTTTGTCCTGCTGCTAACATAACATCAGTTCCACAGCATGTTTGGCTTATATCAGGAAACTCATTTGCAGACAGATAACAGCAGAAATGAGATTGGGCCAAAGGAAAGTGCAGCAACAGGAGCACAATCCCGTAAATAGTAGTGGAGCTTGCTTTTCAAAATGCGGTGTAAGTGAGACCCTGGGTTAGTCGTCAGCCTCAGCAATGTGATTAAGCCTACATCCAATGCAAGAGGAAATGGACGGAAAATGGCCCATGATAAAATTGTCATGATAAATTAATTTAGCTAAAGCTATTTTTATGAGGAATGTCCAAAACACCAAGTTGTTACCAAGTGGATACTAAAGTAATAATAAAAAATAAGCAATTCCATTGTAATGTTTCTGTAGTAACAACAGTGGCAAATATAGAATCAATGTTCTTGAAATTTTGACTTTAGTGGAATTAAAAAATAAATTATTTATATAAGCAATAGTTATTTGTCAAAGGCCAATCTAAGATGTCTAATAAGTGTCCACTATAGTGACTGGCAGATAAGGCAAAATAACCCGTTTACCCAGTTGCAGGTGTTAATTTCCCACCTTGTTTATGGTGCAAAAATACAAATATGAAAACACAAAAAAATGATATTAGTAAATTTGGTCCCATAACTCACTAAATGGGTAAATCTCACAAAAACAGTCTAGAACATGTCCAGGTCATATTCACATATCCAAAACCAAATAAAGGTAATTTTTCCCAGTTGCTAAACTGCATAAAAATCTTTCTTCCTACATAGTAAAATAATTTCAATTTTCAGATTTAAATATTTAGAGGGGGAAAAAAAAGAAAAGAAAAAAAAAGGGGGAAAAAAAGTCACAGTCTCAAAATATTATATACTCTATTGGAAGCATGTGGTTTAAAAACTCAGTTAATTCAAGTAATTATATTACAGCAATGCAGAATGTGTTTAAAGCTTGATGGTCCTAAAAAAAAATGCTTATGTTTTTCTTTATGCAATATACTCTATACTGATATACAGAAAAATATATATATATATTTCTAAAAAATGTTGTGCTGTTTTGTTTTCACAAACAAATAAAAGTATCACCACTGAAAATTCAACTATGCCATTAATAAGCTTTTTTTTTTTTTTTTTTTTTGCATAGTGGTGAAATCTGATATGGACATTTCAAATTTTTGACACTGAACCCAAAACTATATTAAGAAGCACTCTTTGTCACTTTCTCTCTCAATCTCTTTGTCTTGCTGATGATACTTTTAGAGATGTGATGATCCCTGTGTGCCCATTCAACAGAGACTGTACAGCACTGTACGCACCTTCCCATGAACTCCCTGAGTGGCCCATGAGGAGCTGCTCGTGATGGCCATAATAATTAAGCAGATACAGACAACACAACGGAGGAGCTGCAGAGAGACGTAGACCGTGTGACCAGCAGAGACATGCAAATACACGCTCACACATAGAACCATGGGGGACACAGACTGACGGGGCCTGTTTCAGTTCAGTGATGTTTATAATGTGATTAGTGCTAGTCATAATGAATGGAGTTTCAAGGCTTGATGAGTATGTGGTGAAGGACTGAAATACTAAAAGGAAAAATACAGTTTTTACAAATGGATGGATGAAGAAATGTCAGTTTTTTTTATAGACAAAATGGTATAAAATGTTCAGGAGCCATGTAGATAAATTCCCTCTCTGATGACTCCCTCTCAGTTGTCGTCATCAGTTTTTAGGAAATAGTTATACTAGGAATAACTAGGAATAGTTCTCCCCGAAAAATGAAAATTTTTATCATCAATTACTGACCTATGTTGTTCAAAACCCATATTACTTTAGTTATCTAATGGAGACAGACAGTGATGTTATTTTATATTTATACAAAGTGCTATTATGCATTGCTTTGATGAAGCTTTTATGCCGCATTCTTAATTTAATCAATGAAACTGGTTTATAATAGAATGATAGGGCCTTAATGAACCACATATTTGATACTGTCATTGTTTTTGTTTTGTTTTTCTTGTCTTTTTTAAGCGTGAAATATTCAGTCCCCAGTCTGTGCATGGAAAACAACAAACTCGTTTGGAATGACTTCTGTGTGAGAAAATGATGACAGAATGTTCATCTTTGGTTGAAATATTCATAAGCTTTTCAACTCTCAGTTGTTGTTTATTTTCAGTCTGAAATAAATGTCAGGTACGTGTTTTAAAGGGATAGCTCACAAAAAAAATTAAATTCTGTCATCATTTACTCACCCATATGTCATTCCAGACCTGAATATTTTTCTTTTTTCCTGTATAACATAAAATAAGATATTGAATTGTAGTGTTGTAGTATTTAAGATCAATCTTGGTCTTGAGGAAAGGAAAAGGGAAAAACCTTTTCTGTTGCTCTAATATTGCCTTTTGGCCTGTTCGGCAACACAGTCAACTCTATTGCTGAAAGCTAAGAAACAAGCAGCAGCTTTTCAGCAGTTTATCCCTCACTCGGTCCAAGGGCTGGAGGCACCAAGGTGTTCGGGTCATCAAGGGCTGATGCCCTTGTGAAGCTGTTCTTTCAACCCCGCCACCTTCAGTGTTTTGGTGAGCAGCAGCATCCGGTGGGGTTCCCACCCCATCTACATCAGCAATCTTGCTGGAGAAATGCGCCCACCCCATCTTTGGAGGGTATCGGAGCATGTGAGGTTGCGAGGGCAGTGGGCACCCCACAAGTTTGGGCTCTCCCCTCTCAAGTCTCCAATTGTGAGTGCGTTGTCTGAACCATACTATGAGGATATACAGGTTCACGATGTTAATGCTTAATGCTTAAGAAGATTTTGTTGTCTCAGAGTCAGAGAAAAACATTTCTGGGGGTCAACGATGATGCAAGTTTATTTTCCACAGGGGTGGAGTCGATCCTTGCCACTGTACATAACATCAGGCTAAGCCGGTGTATTTTCATCCGCCGATACCCGAAGTCTTATAGTTGCATTTACGATACGCTTGCTGCACATTAGATTATTCAAGTAGTGTTTGATAAGCATGGGGTTGTGCAACCCCCAGCAGTTTTTAAGGGTTGTGCACAGAGGTTTTTGTACCCTTTATCTGTGGGAAGAGCCCAGTTTCTAACTCAGGGTTCCACACTGGGGGCAAACAAAGACTTTCGTGCTTGGGGACCGTTCTGGATGGTCATCCAGCTCGGGGGCTTCGGGAAGGCCTTATCTTTCATGGCACATGAAATACCTGGAGATGAGAGCAGTGTTTCTAGGGTTGAAACACATTCTTCTGGACCTGGAGCAGCAGACCCTGCTCTGGGCTGAGCAGATATCTTGTAGAGGAACTATGTGGGCAGACCCTGGCTTTAACCATGGGTGCCACACTTGAAGCGTGTTGCCATTGTTGTCACAGTGGATGCCTTCCTAATATAGTTCCTGCATGACTGTCTAGTGTCTATCCTTAATGGGCTACCCTTTTTGGTCAAAGTTACATTCCCTAACTATTTGAACAGACCCCAGCTTCATCCTTGGGTCCCACACTTGATGCATGTTGCAGTCGTCGTCACGACGGATGCCTCCCTCATATCTCCATTAAGGATGGATATTATGGTTCAGCATAATTTGCCCCCAGCATGGGAACCAGAATGCATTGTCCTCGAAGCTCTGCTCCCATGAGTTCTAGTGATTGTACGGCAAGACAGATTATGCCTGCTATAGCTCCATTTTGGCTAGACCGGGTTTGGTTCTTGGACCTAGTGTCTCTCCTAGAAGGTTCTCCGTGGAGATTCAAGTCCAGGGGTCAATCTTTTACCATTGACCTGAGTTTTGGAACTTGTGGGCAGGTCCCTGAGAGTGATCAGCTCATAGATTCAGGTTGAATCTTTACATTGCGGTGCATTCAGCGCCACTTAGACCCAGTCCACTGCCTGGTTGGTTCAATGCTAGAGTTCCTGCAGGAACATCTTTCAGCAGGGCTGTCACCTGCAGCTGTTTCGACTTTCCATATTCACCGCTCACATCCTCTGTGGGAGCCTCCCTGGTAACTAGTTTCTTGCACTCCATTGTGCTCTTGGTGTCAGTCTCAGAGAAGTAAATGAATCACGAAAGAGTAGGAGACTTGCAGGCTCTTTCAGTAGCTGTGTCCTGCTTAGTTTTTGCCCCTGGACTGGTCAAAGTCATATTGCACCCTAGAAAGGATTACGATCTGAAGGTGCCTTCATCGACCTTTCATCTTGTCGTCCTTATTCCCTCTGCCATTTGAACTTGCTACTAGGAGTGTGGCTTCTTCTAAGGTGCTATCCAAGGGTGCATCTGCAGCATGGATATGGATTCAACCTCAGGATTTCAGGTCCTGCTGGGTTCATCTATTTTGCTTGTACATACTTTTCATCTTGTTGGGCAGGCATTTTTCAGTATGGTGGCATGGGTATTAGCATCCCCATAGCGTCAACAACCATGACGCAGCACTGAGTTCACTGGAAAGGGAATCTTTCAGGTTATGTATGTAACCCAGTCCCCTGAGAAGGGAACAAGACAAAGTTGCCAAACTTCACACATTCATCCACAGCATCTTCAGACAAAATGAATCTAGGAATTCCATGACAGCGGTGCCCTTTTATGGTCCTAATGACGGACTGCGTTTCATCACCTGACCACCGTCAAGCAATAGAATTGGCATCAATTTACATGTGCTTTAGACACTGGCACATGCTGAAGGCGTTCCCACAGGGCCAACAACCATGATGCAGCATCTTGTTCCCTTCTCAGGGAACCGAGTTACATATGTAACCTGAGTCATTTTGAGTACCAAAAGTATATTACCTTGTTTCATTTGATTAAAATTCTCAGTTTAATAAAGCCAGATTTGTAATCAATGTCCCATTTGCTGCCGATGCTTTGAGTTCACTAGGACATTGAATTGAGCTGCAGTGGCATGATTGAGCACAGGGATTTATGGGGGATTTAGAGTTCTTTTACCAATCTGATCTACCCTGAGCGAGTGGGCGGTCATTATTAATTTATTAACATGAAAATCCCACTTGCAAGACCAACTTTAATCAGCAGAAAACCACAAGAGCACACAGACAAGAAAGCCAAATAAGAAGGGCACAAGCGTGACATTAAAATAAGAGGACTAACAGAGAGATTGAGGGCATATTCAGTTAAAAAGGTCAAAGGAAACTGTAGGGCATTGCAGATAAAAATATAAAACAGCTTGTCAAATATTTACTAATAAAGTTATTGACAAAAAATAAATAAATAGAGATTAATGTACTAGAATTCTGTCTGAATAGGTGGATTTTATAACAACATTTCAATTTTTTTAAGTACCGTTCTATTATTGTGTTTATTTTTTTTTAATTCAGATTGTTTTCAATAATTTTTAGTATTTCAACTTCAATGTATTTATTTCAGTTACATGCTGTATTTTATCTAATATTTTATATTATAATTATATTTTGCAATTTAATTTGATTATGCCAGTAATTAAGAAGTTTTCAGCTGAATATATATATATATATATATATATATATATATATATATATATATATATATATATATATATGACCTGGTATGTTTTTTTGAGATTCACTCAATATTGTAAATGACTACAGTCTTTTAATAACTATTATTGAAAAAAATATTATGTGTCAGAGGACATGATATATCATTGTGTATATGATGTAGATATATCATAGAGACTGGAGTGAGAAACAAATATGCGTGACATGTTTGATGAAGATGGTTTTAGGGTTAATTCAGCTGCCCTCTTACCCATCTTAGACTTCCCATCCTCATACTTTGTGCGCTGTAGTACATGATGTACTATTCTGCTTCTGGTTGAGTTTGAGAAAAACGTCTCTCTGTTGTTGATGGTAAAACTACAAGAAAAAGGACATTGTTTTAATACACAAATATGTTGTAGGTTAATTGCATTAATCTACTATACTGAATACAGTAAAGAAAAATACGCTACATCAGCCTAGAGCATGTCAGTGTAAATATCAAATTAGAAAGGATTGCAGCTGACCCAACACATCAAGCTCAGACCAGATTGTATGGATTAGTACACCCAGCTATCTCAGTATACAGACAAATTCACATTAAAGAAGGGCTTCTTTTCCAAGATGAATCTCACAGAACATATCAAATACATGTTCAGGTCATGTTACACCTCAAAATCAAAAGAAAGGAATCAGAATTACAATCTTACTTTAAGAACACAAAGCCTACAGTGGGGAAAATAATTATTTGATCCCCTGCTGAAGTTTGCCCACTTACAATGAAACAAGGAGTCTATAATCTATTATGGTACATTTTTTTTTAATGGATAGAGACAGAATATCAACCCAAAAATCCAGAAAAAAAAACACATTATATAAAGCATTATATTAGCATTTGATCAAGTGAAATAAGTATTTGATCCCCTACCAACCAGCAAGAATTCTGCCTCCTACAAATTGTTTATGCGCTCATGTCGAACACAGATTAGTCCCGTCACTTTAAGAAAGTACTCTTAATGTCAGCTCGTTATGTGTATAAAAGACACCTGTCCAAAGAATCTGCATTTTCCATTCAAACATCTCCACCACCATGGGGAAGAGCACCAAAGAGCTGTCAAAGGACATCAGGGGACAAGATTGTAGACCTGCACAAGGCTGGAATGGGCTACAAGACCATCAGCAAGAAGCTTGGTGAGAAGGAGACAACTGTTGGTGCGATTACTCAGAAATGGAAGAAATACAAAATAACCATCAATTGCCCTCGGTCTGGAGCTCCATGCAAGATCTCGCCTCATGGGGTAAAGATGATGATGAGAAAGGTGAGGAGATCAGCCCAGAACTATACGGGAGGAGCTTGTAAATGATCTCAAGGTAGTTGGGACCACATTCACCAAGAAAACCATTGGTTACACACTACGCCGCAATGGACTGAAATCCTGCAGTGCCCGCAAGGTCCCCCTGCTCAAAAAGGCACACGTACAGGCCCGTCTGAAGTTTGCCAGTGAACATCTAAATGATTCAGAGAAGGCTTGGGAGAAAGTGCTGTGGTCAGATGAGACCAAAATTGAGCTCTTTGGCATCAACTCAACTCGCCGTGTTTGGAAGGAGAGAAATGCTGACTATGACCCCAAGAACACCATCCCTACAGTCAAGCATGGAGGTGGAAACATAAGCTTTGGGGCTGTTTCTCTGCTAAGGGACTATGAACGGGGCCATGTACCATAAAATCTTGGACGAGAACCTCCTTCCTTCAGTCAGAACACTGAAGATGGGTCGTGGATGGGTCTTCCAGCATGACAATTGTAAAAGCGCTATATAAATAAATTTGACTTGACTTGACTTGACAATGACCCAAAACATTCCACCAAAGCAAGAAAGGAGTGGCTCAAGAAGAAGCACATTAAAGTCATTGAGTGGCCAAGCCAGTCTCCAGACGTTAATCCTATAGAAAATCTGTGGATGGAGCTGAAACTTTGAGTTGCCAAGTGACAGGCAAGAAACCTTAAGGATTTAGAGGATCTGTAAAGAGGAGTGGACCAAAGTCACTCCTGAGATGTGTGCAAATCTGGTGACCAACTACAAGAAACGTCTCATCTCTGTGCTCGCCAACAAGGGTTTGTCCACCAAGTACTAAGCCATGTTTTGCTTGGGGATCAAATACTTATTTCACTCACTGAAATGCAAATCAATGTATAACCTTTATATAATGTGTTTTTTTCTGGACTTTTGGTTTGATATTCTGTCTCTATCCATTAAAATAAACCATAAAAATTATAGAGCATTTCTTTATATGTGAGTAAGCTAACAAAATCAGCAGGGGATCAAATAATTATTTTCTGCACTATATTTTAAGACTATTAATTGTTTAATGTTTCTTTGTTGGTCTTGTGCTTGAGCACATATGACTCTGTCTGTGTTGGCACTGTGCTCCTGTCTGCACACCTCCATGTTTCCTGTTACAACACCCTCTTGTTTAGTCCCTGTCTAGTCCTTGTATGTTTGATTGTGTTCACCTGATCCTCATGATCTCTGCTCCCAAATCATTGTGCTCTTTTCCCACATGACATGCAAGAAAAAAAGTAAATTGTGGACACAATTTACTAATTTGTTCCCTTGATGTACTAAATTGTGCACACAATTTACTAATTTGTTCCCTTGATTTATAAATTGTGTGCACAATTTACTAATTTGTTCCCTTGATTTATAAATTGTGTGCACAATTTAGCAATTTTAGGGAACAAATTAGTAAATTGTGCGCAAACCTCTTTATAAACTGCACAAAGACCCAGAATCTGACCCTACCTAAATTTACGGTCAGGAGCCACTAGCTAATGTACAAAAATTGCAAAAAGTAACAATGAATAAATAAATTAAAGATAGATATAACCCGAATCCTAAAAATGACAACAGTTCAAAATTACTAAAACTAAAAATATAAAGATAAAAGCTAATTCAAGCCAATTAATTTTAATAAATATTAAAATAACACAATTTTTTATATGTTTTATGTATTTTATATATGCAATATATATATATATATATATATATATATATATATATATATATATATATATATATATATATATATATATATATATATATATATATATACAGCTATGGAAAAAATTAAGAGACCACTCAATGTTAAGTGGTCTCTTAATTTTTTCCATAGCTGTATATATTTCTTAACACATTTTTGAAAGGTTTCATAAGATTCACCCTTTTGCTGCTGTCAAAAAGTCTGTATTATGATAATCTTTTTATTATCTATTATGTGTTTAAAGTTATGGAAAGACATTAAACCCTACTTGCCCAATTCCAACATTTATGTGCATACAACTCCTCTGTCTGACCTCAGATAAACCCTTGCTAATAGTACTTTTCTTCAATAATAAAAACACTCTTTTGCCCCAGGACACAGTAATTTATGAGGTCATGCATTTACACTGATCTCTGATCTGTAAAGTGGACGTCAGCAACCAGTGACTTGTGCATTCACAAACAGTCATTCAAGTTCAAGTACATCAAGTACACCATCTAAAAGTGCTTCCATCATAAAATCTGCCATGAAAGGGTCAGCTGAGGCTGAAACCATTCACTTGTTGATGAAGGTTGCAGGATTGTGGTTTCAGCTTCAGGTTTCAGCTATTGAATTACAGTATTCCAGAAAGCAAAAGGTTTTCTGTTCTGTATAGGTAAAATAGACCTATATATGATTGTTTGAGAAAATATGAAATTTGTTTAGAACAAGGTTTACGAAAGAGGAACGTACTGGTGCACTCTGGCCCTGCTGAAGGGGGCAGTGTAGCAGTCCGTTTCCTCCAGATCTGGTAAGGCCTCCTTATCCAGTTTCATAGGATTCCTGGGCAACCAGCTCTTCAACTGACGAAATCTCAGCTGAAATTGACTATAGAGAAACATTTGCATTAGTAAAAAAAAAGAGGTATTATCTCCAATAAGCAGGCTAAAAAATGACAGGTAGTTTAATGGTAGTTTTTCCATTTCATACTTACAGTCACTTCTAGAGTTGAAGTCTTTTTTGATGCAAATTAAAGGTGCCATCGAATTGAAAATTGAATTTATTTCAGCATAGTTGAATAGCAAAAGTTCAGTACATGGAAATGACATACAGTGAGTCTCAAACTCCATTGTTTCCTCCTTCTTGTGTAAATCTCATTTGTTTAAAAGACCTCAGAAGAACAGGCGAATCTCAACATAACACTGACTGTTACGTAACAGTCGGGATCATTACTATGTACACCCCCAATATTTGCATATGCCAGCCCATGATCGAGGCATTACACAAGGGCAGCCAGTATTAACATCTGGATGTGCACAGCTGAATCATCAGACTAGGTAAGCAAGCAAGGACAACAGCGAAAAATGGCAGATGGAGTGATAATAACTGACATGATCCATGATAACATGATATTTTTAGTGATATTTGTAAATTGTCTTTCTAAATGTTTCGTTAGCATGTTGCTAATGTACTGTTAAATGTGGTTAAAGTTACCATCGTTTCTTACTGTATTCACGGAGACAAGAGCCGTCGCTAATTTCGTTATTAAACACTTGCAGTCTGTATAATGCATAAACACAACTTCATTCTTTATAAATCTCTCCAACAGTGTAGCATTAGCCGTTAGCCACGGAGCACAGCCTCAAACTCATTCAGAATCAAATGTAAACATCCAAATGAATACAATACTTACATAATCCGATGTATGCATGCAGCATGCATGACGAACACTTTGTAAAGATCCATTTTGAGGGTTATATTAGCTGTGTGAACTTTGTTTATGCAGTAATAGAGTCGAGAGCTCAGGAGGGGGCGGAGAGCGCGCAATTTAAAGGGGCCGCAGTATGAATCGGCGCATTTCTAATTATGTCTCAAAATAGGCAGTTAAAAAAATAATAATTTAAAAAAAATATATGGGGTATTTTGAGCTGCAACTTCACAGACACATTCAGGGGACACCTTAGACTTACATTACATCTTGTAAAAAAAACATTCGATGGCACCTTTAAAATCAAACCTGATTAACTGTTAAAAAAAATCTTTACTTTTCCACAGCTAAAGTATGACTCAAATTAAATTCAAGTAAATTAACAAAATAGATGTACTGAATGGGCTCTTGACTATAATACAAATAAAATATAAACATTAACTACCAGCCATAAATGTGGAAACACAGAACAGTAAGATCTACCAGCAATATCTTACCTTCCCATAGTTTTTTTCTTCCAGTCTGTGAAGTAACACTTTTTCCTATAAATATATACATATATCATATGATCACATTGAATTTACTTAAAGTATGAAGTTTAGTACAACACAGTGACAGTGAGCTCTACCTGAAGGGCATTCGAATGTTCATTTGCTCTGCATATTTACACAGCGTGTCCCATGGTGCATGAATCTTCACAAACATGATATCACCATTGGTTAATGAGGGCTGTCAAAGTGAAAGACAAATCATTATCAGCATATAATAAACATAGGCATATTTTTTGTTGTTGTTGTTGTTGTTGTTGTTTTTTCAGTAAGAGAGGCATTTAACCTTCAGAAAATGCTGATATTCAAATTCAGAAGATCAAAAATATGATTTAAAAAAAAATTCTATTAACCTTATATGAGTTATTACTTTAATTTTGCATCTGAATACATTTTAAAACTTTGATTTGTGTCATTAAATAAACATGTACATACATAAATATGTGTGTGAAATTCAATATAAATATTAATTAAAAAAGTAATAGAATTACTATTTTGCAAAATGAGAACAGGGAAAATGAAACCAAAACACAATGAAACTAAACAGAACTAAACCTAACCCTGACACCGGTAACTTACACCGTTTTAGTTTCATTGTGTTTTGGTTTCATTTTCCCTGTTCTTATTTTGCATGTGTTCCTGTTCATCATTAGTTTCCATAGTTACTCATTAGTTCTTCACCCGTGCTTAATTCTGTTGATTATTCTGTCTGTTTATTTAAAACCTTAGTTTCCTCTGTTCTGTGTTGTATTTGTATAATGTATTGTTGTGTTATATAGTATTCTGTGTGATTACTTGCCTGTACCTTTTGGATTTATTTATTTGTTATATTCTCCTATTGTTGTGCGCTCATTACGGCCACCAAATGTAACAGAACATGGGAACTAAAAGTAAAGAAAATGGACTTACCAGCAGTCCACCTGCTCTGCCTAGAGCAGGAGCAGTGTAACCTCAAGAACCACACTAAGGACTTCCTAGATCTGGCATGCCTCACAAAGTTCCCTGAGTTTTTTTCAGGCCAGCTTGAATGAGCACACAAAGGCACACCTGCCCAATGTTGGTCCTTAGGGGATTTTGCTGCGTTTGTGGAGTGGTTGATGGTGAAAAGACATCACCAGCCCCACTCTGGAATTAGAGCCCAGCCAGCCACCTCCCACACCATGCATGGAGACTATCCCAGAGCCCAATGCAGACAAAGAGCCCGAGCCTGCTGTGATGTCAGCGGCAAGGACAACGTCTGAGCTGATCATCACCCTGGAGGGACTATGATCTATGATGATTTGGACTATGATGATTTCCGGGCCTTTAGCTGTGCTTCATTCCTCTACCCCTTCAGCTCTGCATTCATTGTGTTTTGGTTTCATTTTCCCTGTTCTCATTTTGCCTGTGTTCCTGGTCATTATTAATTTCCATAGTTACTCATTAGGTCGTCATCTGCTCTTGGTTCTGTTGATTACTCTCTGTACTTAAACCCTTAGTTTCCCCTGTTCATTGTTTCATATTGTATTTGTATTTTGTGGTCATCTTATATATAGTATTCCATATAATCACCTGGTTGTGTCTTTTTAGATTTATTAAAGACTGTCTTAAATTGTGGGAATGTGAAGTCCTGGCCACAAGATAATTTTTTGAGGTTTTTACTCGGATTCATTATGGTAAGTGTTTATATTTTAGACCTAGCAGGATGGTTTTCATGGGAAATTAGGTACATATGTTATTCGCCTGTGCACACCACATCATATCCGTAAATAGAGAAAAGATGCTCTGGCTACTTTGACGTGTGTATGGTGTGGGAGTGGCATAGAATAGTTGTCACAATGAGTGAGAAAGGCTGACTCAAGCTAAATCTCAAACAGATTATTGAACAAAATAATTCCATATGTAGCTCTCTGACACAGTTCATTGTAAAGCATTATCCATTGTGAAGGGCCATTTCATCATGGTGGTTGTAGCACTGTGCCGGAATTATTTTCAAGGAAGTACTGTATCAGTGGGTATAGCTACAGTAACGTCTTGAGGTAGTCAGCTTGAGGTCCTTTCCATCTAAACTGGTATCTTGTAAGCCTAGTAGTGAATGTTTTATGAGTAGTAGGATAACCATAGTCATGCAGAGCCGAAGCACAACCAAAACATTGTTTTTCTACAAAATGCATGCAGGTTTTTTTTTTTTTTTTTTTTTTTTTTTACATCACTAGAGGTCCAAAAGTTGTACCTTTAAGTGTAACTATAGTGGTAACATTGTTCTGAGCCTCTTTTTAATAAGAACAAATACAAATAATAAAAAAGAAAATATAATAATTACATCTCTGGGGGTCAACATTTCCTGAAGTTTAAGCTCCTCATTCCACTATTACCTTGTTGAAAATCAGCTCTGTTCATTTTTAAAGAGTGTCGAAATGTATGTAGACCCAATATGTGGCAGAACTAGGAAAAGCTGATGTTGTTAGCAAGTTTGGAAAAAGGTGAAACATTTCAAACTGTATATGTTCCAACACCACAAGCATACGTAGAGAAAAGATATAGAGGTTAAAAAAAAAAAAATAGTATGACTAATGCCTTGTTTATTGTGCTAAGTATAAAAATGGTATGACAGATCTGGGAGAAGAAAAGTAGGTTTCATAAAGTAGAGTTCAGGTGTTCAGCTACCAATATAGAACACTGGTTACCTAAGAAACCAAACTAGACACACAAATTATAAAAATGTACACAATCTTTGAGTTCAACCTCTTCACATTCATAGGGTTGACTCCCTCCAGCATAGCAGTCCACTCTTTCACTTAACACCCTCCCCAATTTTTCAAATTGGGGCCTAAAGCAGGGTTATTGGCTCCCCTCTCTAGGGTCGGTTGGTATTCTCATGGTTTAGAGGAGATGAGGTGGACTAAGCTGGTATGCTGCTCCTTTAGCTTGTGTTTAGATCTGTTAGGGTTTTATGTAGAGCTGCTGCTAGCGACTCTGTATTTTATCTATCGCCTAGATCGGCTGCCAGATGTAGCGCTATGGACTTAGCTGAGGCTATATCATAGACTGTAAAAAAGATGGATGACGCGACACCACTTCCTTCCATTGTAATGAATGACGACGATGGGCGCTGACACATTACGCAAAAACGTAAAAAAAAGTTTGGAGCCTGGGCATGCGCAGAAAGGAATTGTCAGTGGAGCCCGGAGGCGGAGTCGCGGTATCAAACTTCCGCCCGGACGACTGCGTCATCATTGATGTATTTTAAATAGGCTATATAAATTATACACAATTTAAAAATACTACTTATAAAATAATAGGCTATTCTGTTTCTAGAGCAATAATATTTTTGAAACAGCAAATTCAGTAGATAAACTCAATATAATATGCCACTAGAAACAACTCTAAATCGTCAGAAACTGTCCTGCCATTTAAAATAAAGTTAAACTAACGTTACAGGAGATCCATTGCTGTAATTAGAGTAGGCTATCACTAGTTTTATCCTGCTAATTATTATTTTATACCCATAAAAATAATTAGTAACCACACTGTTATCACAAAAATGAACAGTTGAATATATATCAGCGTGATAACAACTACTTTAAATGACCAAAACCATCTTTCAGAAAAATTTATTTGAAGCATAATTTATTTTTATGTTTTGACAAGTCTCATTTGTCTGCATTGAGAGGGCGGGGTTTATGACCTGTACTGCATCCAGCCACCAGGGGGCGATCAAAGAGCCCGCAGCTTCACTTTTCAGGACGTATGAGACACACCCGGGCTATATCTATGGTCTTCCCTCTTAGGAGCTCTTAGAGAATACAAGCTGGTCTAACGCAGGAGTCCCTTTTCCAGAACATTTTAGGGTTACATATATAAACCCGGTGGTAACACTTTACAATAACAGTACATGAATAACCATGAACTAATACCTGAGTTAATAGTTACTTCACCATGAACTCAAGATTAGTTAAGATATGAACTAATGAAGAGTGATCCTTAACTACGACAGGAGTCATAGGGATTCATGCATGAAAACAGAAGCCTTAACTATGCGTTAATACATGTTTGATAATTAATGCATTAATTAACATTTAGGGTAAACTAAATCAAACATATCTATAAGAAGGAATAATACATATTTGGACTTTGAAATAAATTTAAACAATTTATTATTGTCAGAATTTAAACTACTGACATCAGCAGCTTCATTATAAACATTACTGAAAGGCACATGATTAGTTTGTAATTATTTTCACTGACCCTCCCTATCAAACATATAAAATACTAAATACACTATTTAAATACACTATCTTAAAAGGTCTTAATCTGTTTTGTGATATTCTTTCCTATCAAACTAAACTACTGTGACTTACATCAGTTCCTGAGGAATCGGTTCCCAAAAAAATAACCAAACAGGAAACATGAACTAAAGTCAGGGAGCATTTGCTGGGATCAGATTCAGAAGTTCACTCTCCATCCAGACGCAGGCCGTGATCATATACTGTACCTCCATTCTCTGACTTTTTGAAAAGTCAAACAACATCACTTAACTGGGCTGATTACTTATATAGTTGTGTTAGTACAAGTGTATTTGATAGTAAGTTAATGATAATCATGAGCTGAATTTGGTAAGTAGTTAACAGTGAATTAATTATGATTGTGCCCCCTCAAGTAAAGTCATGACATAAGTATACATTAACAAACCATTAGTTGATGTTAGTATATGCTTAGTTAATAATGAGTTAATTATGATTGTGCCCCCTCAAGTAAAGTCATGACATGATGCACATATCACACATCATTAACTAATATATGAATAAATACTATAGAGTGCCATCCTTATTCCTTTACACCCAGGTACAAAAAAACTAAAATAAAAAGTATTTGTATTTTATTTTTATTTACATAATTAAACATATATGGACTTGAAAGCAAGCCATAAACATACCTGTAAAGACACACATAAGGCACATTTACATGTAAAATAGCGCGCGTCCACAAGCTAATGCTAATCAAAGCATATACATTTAAACGACAGAAATACAAATACAGTTAATAACTGCACATAACCTCCTGAAAACCCCAATAAAACATACATGTAAATATGTCTTTAATTATTAATTCGGCTTACCAAAGCAGTCAACATTTATTAGTTTAAAATGCCAGCAACACAACAAACGCGCCAAGAGAACACCTAGCGTGCGCCACTAATGAGTGTCCCACCAGAAACAAACCCTTCATACTTTAGTTCCGGGAATAAACTAGGCCTATGACTATTTAGCTATGACTAAATGTAAATGAACTATAAAAATCAGAAAACAGTTTAGATCAAATTAAATTTATTAGTGGTAGTTAGTCTATTTTCCACATTTGATTAGACAGATCTATGTAATTAATGGCTAAATAATCATGTGCCATTGCAATTATTTGTCACAAAGCTGCAGATGGCAGATTCTGATATTACAGTGTAAATTATGACAGTATTAAATCACGTTTAATTCAAATTCAGAGTACAGGCTGATTTATTTAGTTTACCCCTAAATGTTAATTAATGCATTAATTATCAAACATGTATTAACGCGTAGTTAAGGCTGCTGTTTTCATGCATGAATCCCTATGACTCCTGTCGTAGTTAAGGATCACTCTTCATTAGTTCATATCTTAACTAATCATGAGTTCATGTTGAAGTAACTATTAATTTAGGTATTAGTTCATGGTTATTCATGTACTGTTATTGTAAAGTGTTACCAACCCGGTTCCTTGAGAAGGGAACGAGATGCCATCAGCCAATAAGATTGGAGTGAATTCCTTCTCAGGGAATTGAGTTCACAAACGTAACCATATGTTTAATGACTCTTCACTGACAGCAATTAGTTTGTTCTAAAACCTAGTGAGCTGCCCATGTAGGGACCACTGTAATACAAGATTGCTACATGAAAGCTATTCAAAATGTAGTTAGCAACATTTTTTTTTTTAATGTTTATTAGAATATTGCATAGTTAATGTAGCAATATGCTAACATAATACTCTATTAGAATGAATTAGGAGAGACAGAGCTGCTTTCTATGAAAGGTTTTACATCAGAGGTTCAGTTTTAGACAGGAAGCATTTAAAGGCAGCATCCTGTAGACAGCCAATAACTTTGGTGATGGTTCGGTCTTCTTTTCTTAAGGATGAAAGGAATCAATCCAAACAAATTATGTTAATATACCACAGTCATCTAGTGAAAAATATTGTCTTGTACCTCCTTTTCCAGCATTAGACCTTCCGCACGCAGGTTCCTCTCAAATGTGCACCTCTTCTCCACCTGAGGGCTGGATTTCTTATACACTAAGATGTAGTCGATGCGCTTCTTCCCATCTCTAAACATCAATCCTGAGGGGTTATCTAGACTGTTCCCCTGAAAACAATCAGAACATGTCTTTATTTAATAAGATTTTATTGGAAAATATGAAGCAATAGAAAATACCAAAATGTCAAAATACCAAAACTGTAATTTGTTGCAGAAAAAAAAGGGACCTGTTACCACAGACATTTTTACTCGGATAAAAAAAAATTGTAAAGACCTATTTAAATTTCAAGAGGGAATTTTTAGCACTTGGCCTATAAATTGATGTTTATATTCTGCTGATTTATCATTTAAACTAATGACTATGATGACATTTTAATGTGATAAGCATTTATAAATAGCTACCTTTACATTGTCAAAAAATTAGTATCTCAGAAGTTGCTACCAAGAAGAGAGATGTAGTACCTGTGTGGATTCTGTGCGGGCCTCTAGCTTTCCTCTGGGCACCGGCTTCTGGTGGACGAGGTGTGTTTCATGCGTTTTAGGTGCAAAATCCCCCACCTCCTTCTCTTCCATATAGACATCCTGACCTGTGTCTGTCAAGAGTGAAACACTGGGTTCTATGAAAAGAACTCATTAAAATGAAATGGTGATGAATGCGGATGTGCAACTGGTGCATAAAACACAACATTTAGAAATGTTTTATTTATCATTTTGCTTGTTTATTATTTCATTTTTTTTTTTTTTTTAGCATTTTAATAAGATTGTTAATATAACTAAATGTAAATAATAAAGACTTATTAGGGCCTCTTTGAAACACCCTGAGAACCACTGTTCTACAAGGCATTTACCTAAAAAAAAATTGTCTGAGCAATTAATTAGCATAAATGCTCAAAATATACAGTTTTATATATATATATATATATATATATATATATATATATATATATATATATATATATATATATATATAATATCCTATGCTTTTCATCATCCTTACTCACTATACAGTAAGTTGCAATTACTTTGCTAGTCTTAAAACATAAAATGTTATTAACCTGTTAACTGCTGACGCCTTTCTCTGTTGTTATATTTACATCCCTTGATTTTTAAACTTTTATGGACAAAGACATCTAACTATCTCTTTAGCTGAATAAAATGCAGATAGAGATGTTTTGAATGACATTTAGACTATGCCATTTCTTGGATTTGGGTTCTAATAAGGTATTAGTTGTGTTGTTATAAAGTGTAACACGGTTAGTAGTTGTGGGAAGAAGGAGGCGGGAACCGGTGAACATTCAACGTAACTTTAATCTCAAAATAAACAAACAAAACGAAAGTAATGCCGGCAGACCCTCGCGGACGTCTGTCGGCCACACAAACATAAAAAAACATAAAATAAAGTCCAGGCCTGGTCCTCTCTCGTCCTTCACTGATGTCGCTCCTCCTTTTATGCCTCCGGAGCTCCTCCGTGAGAGACTCGAGGCCGGCACGCCTCGCAGGTGACGCTCATTATCACTCGCGTCACCGGCCTCGCGCCGTTCCCTCACGGCTCTCGCCCGCCCTGCTCGTCACATAAAGCTTATTAATAATACTGTTGAACAGTATTTTCTCTCTCCTAGTTATTTCTTAGGCAGTGTCAAAAAAGCCAGAGAGACTCAGAATCTCAATCGTTGTAATTGTTGTGTGCAATGGTGCGATTTGTTGGCTAAAAAAGATGAATTTGACTGATATATATATATATATATATATATATATATATATATATATATATATATATATATATATATATATATATATATATATATATATATATATATATATATATATATATATATATTGTTTCTATAGATAAAGCAATATATCGTTACGTTGAATTATTTTGGCCATGATAACCATGGTGTGAAAAAACTGATAATGTGACAGCCCTAGTTTGAACCCCCCGAAGCCAAAGGCAATTAACCAGAAATTTATAAGCAACAGTTACATAATTCCACAAGAAAGTAACACAAGTACTGTAATTATTTTGGACAAGACTAAGCAACAATAGCTGGATAGACAGATAGGCTATATCTCCATGGACAAGCACATGTTTGTGTGACAGACTAAGGCAAGTGAGTGTACGGATCAGCCTTGGAGAGCAGTTTTCAGGTTTTGTAGACTACTGCAAACTAAATCACATCTGAATCATCATCTGTTGTCACCCAGATAATGGTCCAGTCCTTAGTACTGTCACTACAAAAGGCAGACCTGAAATGTCTCTGTATGAGCATATGCACTAAAGCTACAGAATAACTATATGAAAAACAGCTGGCTTAGAACTCTTTATCCATAATTCATTCCGCTCATCAGGTCAGGTGCTTTTGCTAAAAGATCTTCTGGCAGGAGTGTTCAAAACGATGGCCATTAGTGGGTGGTACTAAACTCAAGGGAAAATATAATGCTGTTCTTTAGAGGATTACGGCAGTGTCAGCACTTGGAAATGATTCCAGCAACTTCACTAAGAACATTTGAGCAGCACTTGGAACAAGCCATCTCATCTACACACCTGTAGAGCTAATAAGGGTTAATGACTACAGTAGTCAGCACCAATCTCAGAACAGAGTAGATAAAGTGGACAAATATTGGTGATGAAAGCAATAACTTTGTGTTAGCAGTTTTTTTAAGCTTCGTTGCTTAAATTCAAGGCCCTTTGTCAAGCGAAAAACAACCTTTCAAATCCAATTAGGTCTATAGCACCTGAAGAAAGCTATTTCACTGACAACTGTTTGACAAGTGCAGTACACCTCTGAAAGTACATGACCTGCATGATGCTATCTTTGCTCATGGGTACCTTGTTCTGATGGCACCACAAGACCTTTCACTAGTGACTAACCGAAGCTGTGAGGAAAATGTATGCAGATTTCACCCTTTTAAGAGAAATGTGAAAAAACATTTAGAATTCTGTAATTAATGAATAACTACAAAGGAATAAATGAGTAACACAATATTAACATTATAATAACTACAATTAGCATTTAATAGCACTCCGTTGAATGTGGTAGTAAATTTTTGTATACCTTTCAGAGAACTACTAAGGAACTATATACAGTTTTAGTTTAATGTGAAAAATAATATATAATTCTAAAGTGAAGATAATAACCAACTATTGATGACTCCAGTACTACCAAATCCTTCAGAAGGAATATTTGGAGCAGTATTAAAGTGAAAAGCATAATAACGCCCTAGTAATTACTGTCATTGTAAGCTATTGAGTTCCCTTTTGAAGTAAACTTCAACACTGCATCTCGGTATTGACGCTATGGAGAACACAATCAGCATGACCGGTGTCTGAGGCACATGTAACCTCACGCCAATATTCATTGGCAGACGTTATTCACCAGACGTCACGAGCGGAGCACCCTTGAGTATAAAAGGGTGCCTGTATTACACATCATCAGCTTTTTTTGTCTTCAGGAGCCATTTTGTTTGTAGCATGTGTAATCGAAGACAAAATATTGATAAACCAAAGCAACAAGTGATTTAGAAAGTTTGTGCCTCTGTATCCTCACTTCATGATACCTGAGGACACCTACAATCATTGTGTTGTTTGTTTGGGAGCGCTCGAGGGTCATGGATGCGTTTACTGTGACAAGTTCACAGTGAAGAAGCTCCACTCGTGCTTTTTTTGGGGTTCTGCTGCTGCTGAGGCACAGCGGAGACTTAAATCATGGGGATTGCAGGTCGAGCTAGCCGAGGAATTTGAGAAGGGCTTTCGCTTTCTCAAACCTCGTTTGCCAGTTCGTATGATCTGCTGGATCAGGAAGCCCATTCTATGGTAACTTCCGATCTAGCAGAGGGCATGTTTTTGGCACCATCTTTTGGCACAATCTAGCTTTGAGGAGGTACATTCAAGCTGATCATGGCATGGGCCATTACATCTAGTACTTCCCCATAAGCAGGGCTGATGGAAGGAGAGGGCTCAACAATTTCACTGTCTTTGCCCCCTCTTTCCATCAGCCCTACCAATGGGGAAGTATTAAATGTAATGACCCATGTCATGACCAGGTTGAATTTTCCTTGATCATGTGAGAAACAAGAGAAAGTAATTTGAGTTATACTCAATGAACGTTTTCTGGTGGGCCATGATCATCCTTCCCCCCGAGCTTTCCATTTCTATTGGATCTGCACAATGAAATGGAAAGATCCTGGAAGAGATTATTTAAATGTGGGGGGCTTATGAGGATGTCACTTGTTGAGAAGACACTGGCCAGCTATCTTTCGCAGGGTGAGGCATCTTTGTTAAAGGCTCTTAAAAAAAAAAGAGGACATCCTGCTCCCTCAAGACTGGCCACCTTAAGGGTGATGCTGGGTGAATGAAATTATGTGGAGTTCCTCTATTTCATTTACTTCCCTTACTAACTACTGTTGGGCCTTGAAGTAGGGATATTCTTCCCCTTTTGGATTGGATTTCTTTATGTTAGGGTTTGAGCTGCTCTCCCCCAGTGACAGTGAGGTCTGTAAGTAGGGGTATAGAGCCTGGTGAATGAGAATTTTAGAAAATTTGCATTATGTCCTTTGTGTCCATTAAGTGGTCGCTCCTTGTCTATGCTATGTCTGTTTACTAAGGATTTTAGCACCTTGCATGCTTCTTTTGGTAGGCTGCTCCTTAGGAACCTTCTCGGAAATCTAGCTGAGATGCTAGTGAGGCATTTTGAACATAGCTGAGGCTAGCCCTACTCTTGGGCTTCTGCCTCAGGCCCGTCCCATAGAAGCATAGAAGCTTGGGGGTACTATATAACTATTGCAAGCCACATAGGGTGCGCCCTGAGGTTGACACGCTTTTGACTCCAGCTAAACTCCGTAGAGTCATTTAGTGCTATGCCGTTTGTGCAGCCCTTCAGCATGGCGTAGTGGATATTGGTTCCCCATAGCATCAACTCCAAGACGCAGTGTCAAAGTTTTACTTTGAAAGAGAACATCTAGGTTACCTACAGTATGTAACCCCGGTTCCTTGAGCAACGGTATTAATGGTAAATTTATAAAAATGAATATTTTTAAAAGTTGCATTTAGTACTGTATAATATGATAGTACTGTACAATTACAATATAATATATAATGATTCAATTTATACCACCTTCATAAATTCAACAAAACCATAAAAAAGCAAAAACAAATCTGATGCTCATTCTTTATTCTTCATTTTGTAGATGTAGAGCTAAAAAATCTTGTTGAATTTTATGCAGAAAAGCTACATCGCCATCTTGCAAGTTATTTGAATGCACCATGATGTTGTAATTAAGACTTCCCTATTTGTGATTACAAACTTCCCAGGAGGACTTGAGTCACCATAAGTGTGTCTACTTGGATAAGTAAACTGGGTATTACAGGGATAGTTCACCCAAAAATTTAAATTCTGTCATCATTTACTCACCCTTAAGTTGTTCCAAACCTGTATGAGTTTCTTTGTTCTGCTGAACACAAAGGAAGATATTTGGAATAATGTCAGTAACCAAACATTAACCAATTTAATGCCATGGTAGGAAAAATAAATACTATGGTAGTCATTCTTCCAAATATCTTCCTTTGTGTTCAGCAGAAGAAAGAAGGTCATGCAGGTTTAAAACAACATTAAAGTGAGTAAATAATGACAACATTTTCATTTTTGGGTGAACTATCCCTTTACCAACCTGACCTCACAGCAATTTTGTAAAAAATTGTACTGTGTGAATTTTACGAAAACGTATCATTTTTAGAAATAAAGCATAAACACCAGCCCTAAATATAACCATCATATGAAAATGTCTGAATGAGATTGTACGATTCATACAAATTGAATTCATACAAATTAACCTACCAATTTGCAAAAACATAAAATAGTAATGAATTGAGATTGTAGTTGTGATTGTGAGTGTGAAACACTGAATGGTTTGTTATGTCTATTACATTAAATAGGGCATGCTAGCTTACCACACAAAAAGGTTATCTTGCTAACCATAAGCGAACTAAAAACACACATAAAAGTGATACTAGTGCTTACCTGTGGGAGGTGTGATGTGTGTGCAGGAGGCACTGACGCTGTGAGAGTATGTTTTGGGTTCAGGACTCAGAGGCACAGACAGGAAGTGATTGAGGTTCTGAGGATGTGTCTGGCTCTGAGCCAGACACGGCAAACTGCGGCGAGACGACTTTAGCGTTTTCTCCTTCAAAATCTGACTTATACTGGTGTGCATACCTGCTGAGAAAGAACCATAAAAAAAATACACATCTGAGAAATGAAATTAAAAATACCAACATTTCCATTTTTATAATAGAGATTTTTTTTCCCTTTTTTCTTCTTTTCTTTTCTTTTCTTTTCTTTTCTTTTCTTTTCTTTTCTTTTTTCAAATATAAAAGGCACATATTATCTGACGGCATTGACACATTGAGTTACAATAAATAAAATCAGGTGGTTCCACTGAAGTGTGATTGAATACCCCTGTGCGCCTATTAATTCAAAACTGTTGTTGTTTGTTTCTTTGTTTTTAAGTTCTTTTGTCCCATGTCTCAAGAATCTGTTTAATCTGAAGCTGATCCAAATACTCTGTAATGCAATATAGTACCAGTAAAACTCACTTTTGCTATCAAATGCAAGGGGATCATGATCACATAAAGGGCAACCAGTATTACATTTACTTAATTAAATAACTCCTGGAAGAAGGGTCAGTCTTTATTGACTCACAAGGTCATCTAAGGATAAAGGATGTACTAACTACATTTCAATACCACATGGGCAAGATGCTGTTTCTCGGTTTGCAATAGACACAGAAATAGCGGTTTTGTTAACACATAATAATTTCCATTATATGGGCCATAAACCAAAGTTGACTGAACATTTGATAATAGGTTTAAGTTGTAACATTACATATTGTATTAGCTGTCTTAAAGTAACAATGAACATTTTATAATCCATGCAGTTTAACGTTAATTTCTACATGCACTAATACTTTTTTTTAACATTTCAAGTTGTATAAATTAGCATTAATGTATGTATGAATGATTGATTATGAATTAATAATGAACAATAGTATGTTTACAAATTTACATAAACAGATTAAGAAATGCTGTAAAAATGTTGTTTATTGATACTTAATGCATTAATATTAGCAAACTGATCCTAATTTGAAATTGTTTTGAAAATGTATATTTTAATTAACGTTACACCCCAAAAGATATTTTAAATACATAACAAAATCACTGACCAGAAACAAAGAATTTTAAAAAATCTCTCATTTAAATATAAATATGGCAATGTATTTGGTGTATTCCGCAGCTGAGTCCTCCATTTTATCAGTTAATATGCATGAAATGAATGATATCTAAATGTGGTGTAACATGATTAAAGTAACACTAAAGTTTCTTTAAAAATACTTTACATCTGTTATTTGTATGTAGACCTGTTTGAAACATAATTGCTTTCCCATATCACTTTAAAAATGTGGGTGAGACAACTGCGGGGTAAAGGCATGTTCACACCAAGAGCGATAACTATAAAGATAACTATAACAATAACTAAATTTGACGAAAAGGTTTGTCTTTTCTAAGCTCACGTGCTGCGGTTTCAAAGTGTGTACAACATGTTTTTGCTGTTCTTGGTGCATTTACGTGTCTTTAACCAGCAGATGTCCTCAGCATGCTATGTTTCGAGTGGATAGCTAGTGTAATCGATCTAATCTAACAGTGAATTTAGCTGATGAAGTCCAAACTAGTGCTGAATACCTGAGGTAATTTTATGTGTTTGCTAGCCTGGCACGATCTCATATCCGATAATTACACTTCTCTCACCGTTTATTCAGAGGGTATGAATAATTGTTTTCCATATATCCATTTTCTTTAAAGTATTCTTGAAAAGGAGGTTTGACTTGTCAAACACTGGTGAATTTCTCTGGACCTCGGCAATATCGTCTGCCATTTTAAATGCACAAGCCCTTAACTTAGACTGTATTGTGATTGGCTGTCAGTGTTTTATCATAAAAAATAAAAAATAAATGTTCATTATCATTTCAGGTTTCTCTATATTGTTATCGTAATAGCTGTAGTGCTATTCCTTTATATTTAGAAGAACTTTTAGAACTATATCTTTATCGTTATCTTTATAGTTATCGTTCTTGATATGAACAGGCTTTAAGATGATAAAATATTTAAGGAATTTACCTCAAAGTGAAATTTTGCATCAAGCAAGTAATGCCACTTAACGCTAGGTTAATGTTTTAGAGCTGCCATTATTCTAACAGTATGGACAGCAATCCTAGGGCAGGAAACATAATCCTCTTGGGAGCAATTTCAGCCTATGTTTTGAATGTAATATGAGATGATTATCCTCAGCACACACTGAATGACCAATATGGCTCCTTTAATAAGCCTTTATGCATAACAGATTAAAAGAAAGAAAGATTCTTGTACATTTAGATAAAATATATGCATTAAAGTTTCAGTTCAGTGTATATGACCATGATATGTGAAGAATTTTATGATGCATAATGTTTGTAAATGTTTTTAATAAAAGTTAACACACAGTGTTTCTCTTTAAGACATTTATAACATAAGTTAATTGAAATACCAATGCCAAAACAATAAAAGCAAACCTCTCAAGTACCAGAATGCTAAAGAATGAATCATCACATCTGAATAAATGATTCCGCGTAACCATTTAATTAAAAAAGCATTTCACAGCATGAAGACAGTATGATTCAAGGTCACACTAACACACATCCAGTGAAAAGCTCATTTGTAAGGCGGTGCCAGAGAGATCACTAGCTGGGAAAATGCCTGGTCTTCCCCACATGACTGCACACAGATAGCACTGATGTGGATTTCCTCTAAGAGTGACCTTGCCCACGATGGCTACATCAATCCAACCCACTCCTAACCTACGGCTAACCTTTTAATACTAAACAGAGCTAACATGAAACAAGAAGCAATGATTTAGAATGTAAAACCCAAAGCACACAGAGAGAGAGTTACAGAAAGTTCAAAGAACAAACACATGCAGGGCTAAATTAATCAAGATTTTCTCACATTTTGGATGCATCTTAAGTACTCAAAATTCAGTACAAGCCTCTTGAAACCCAAATGCTCAGCCCTAAAATATACCCTTCTTGAAGAATCTTGGGATCGAGACACCAGAGACAATTACTTTGGAAAAACTCTGCCTGTAACCCATTTTGCTACATTAAAAAAAACAGACATTTACTTGCATTTGACGATGATGTAAGAGGTGCTTGCCTGTGCACAGCTCTCCACCACCAAAATAGGGTGGTTGCCAGGCTGTTGCTATGGTGTTTTGAGTGTTTTTAACATCGTGCTATGTGGTTCCTAGAGTGTTCTGGGGTGTGTTTCCCGAACAGTGCAACTCGCTGCTCAACCAACACGTTGTGCAATGCTTAGTTAGAGAAATTAACTAGCTAGTCACTATTACAGTTTCCCAAAACCATTGTAACATTGTCACACATCCGTCATTTTAACCCTATTGTTTCAACAATATAGGACTGTCGTTAATGATGTCATGCACATACGGTGGAGTAATAACTGTTGCAAAAGAATCAATTCAAGATCTTTAATTCAAGGTCTTATAATTAACAGTGTAACTGCTGTACATTTTACTCCTATATGCATGCGGTTCACTCAGTCAGTTTAAGCACTTTAAGTGTTTTTCCTGTTAACCATTGTTTTTAATGACTGAAATACTGCAGCATGCAGTAATTAATCATGGAGTGCCAAGTTCAGGGATTTCACACTGAACATAAACTGAACACAGCATGAAAGTTTCTGAGACTTTATAAAGCACATGAATGTTTAATGAGATAAGCAGTGAGGCAATTTATGATTGATTATCTGCTGCTAAACAACTCACTGTAACATTCGAGCACTGCATTGTTTTACACTATAAACTCAAAATCAGTGTTTTCTGTCATTACTTACTGGCCAGTATTGGCCGACGCTGTACATGTTTCTGTCAGGACCACTATCGTCAAATATGTTTGATAATGCATAGAGTTTGTATTGGCGGTATGGATTCTGTTCTGTTCAAGAACTCCCTGTGCATCCATGCAGCCTAGCATGGATAAGAGCAGGGAGAGCAGCAAAATCTCAAAAGGTGCAATGATGTCTATGTGTGCTTCAGAAAAAAATCTGATTTTATCAAAAAATATCTTCATTTGTATTCCGAAGATGGACGACACGAGGGTGAGTAATTAATGAAATAACCCTTTAAGGCTTTTTTGCATGTATCCTTTGGCAAGCAAAAAAATCAGCGGAAAAAATATAAATCCAATATGGCAAGTTAGGTGAGAGGAATGTTGATATGGGATGAACAAACTTTCATTCAATAATGAAATAATTCTGTGTAATTAAAAATTTCTTATTTCACATTCCAGTATTTGTGTGTTTGCATATCAGCACATCACTGCATTTTTTTATTGTGGCATTAGCTTAGCAACATGCTAAAGTAACAGGATTGCCTTGGTTGTGTAGAACTCACGATGGACACCAATGGAATAGATTTTTATCCTTTTGCAACACAGAACAACGGTGATCAGACTCGTGAATCACACTCGCACATGTTAGGAGCCATTCGCTTTCTAATCTGCCTCAAATCTAAAATACTACAGTTCACATGGACTACATAAAACAATCATACAAAAACACATTTGAAACATATGGCCTGTACCTGTTGGCAACACGTAGGACAGCGGTGATCAGATTCGGGAATCACACTCGCACATGTTCTATAATGGAGGTGAACATCAAACTGGATATTAATACTACACATATAGCGGCACAAACAACAAGCATACAATATATTTCTAAACACCTGTATATGTCAGTGCTAATCCATAAAATGCTTAACAATTAATACAAATATATTTTTCTCATGAAGCACTCACCGTCACCACAGCCATTGACTCTCTCAGCTGGTGCGAATCTAAGGCTACGTTCAAAACGTCAGTCTAAATCAGATTTTTTGTGCATATCCGATTGAAATCCGATCATATTTAGTAAGTGTGAATAGCAAATCATGGCGTAATTCTCATTTTTAATTTCAGCTTTATTTCCAGACTCAATCATAGGCTAGGAAGACATGTACTAGAGCACAAAAGCACTCTTCAAAAACGGTGCTTAAAATCTAAATAAACTAAAATATGTAAATGATTTTGTATATATTCAAAATAAAAGATATACATTGTACGTAAAGTCAGCTTGCTTATTTTGCTCAAGATAACGATTTATTAAGTTCACATGTCATAAAAACAAGGAACATATATGCAGGGTTGGGGAATAACGGAATATATGTAACGCCGTTACGTAATCTGGATAGAAAAATCCAGTAACTGAAATTTGTTAAATCAAAAAAACTTAGTAATCAGATTACAGTTACATTTTGAAAAAAAGGGGGAATACTATCAGGATTACAATGGTTTCATTTAAAACTAAATAAATCATAATTTTGCCATAATAACACATATTAAGCGCTGCTTGATTATACAGTAGTTCCTGTTGCCAGTGATGACTCATGTGAGCCACCCGCTGGTGCATGCGCAAATAACACCCGTCTACAATCTCCTCAGATGTAGATTGAATCACTGCTGCTAGTTGAAATGATGGACTTTTTTTTTTTTCTGAAGAAGAAGAAGAAGAAAATGCAAACAACATGGTTGTACAGTGCAAACTCTGCCTTCTAGCTACGAAAACACTTTTGTTTTTATTAACTGACTAAAAAAAATAATCTGTAATACCACACTGTAGCCACTAGATGTCTGTATAGCCCTTTCCATTTATATATTCAGGGCTTGTGTATTCCCAAGTTGTGGAAATGAGACATGATTGCTTAGTTTTAAAAGGTTTTAGTAAACAAAGTAAACAAAATGCTAAAAATTAAAATGAAAGCATGAACAGATGTTTGATCAGAGCTCGTTCAGTTTGGTTATGATGTCACTGTTATATTTTTAAGCTCTAAACAACAATGATCATAATGTTGCAATAGATTTTTTTTTAAATATTTTTATTGTTGAGACCATTCAAAAGTATGAAACATGTAACCATTTAAAAACTTATTAATAATTAAAATTACATTTAAAAATGCAATTAATTTACAATAAATTTGGACTGACAGTGTGAATGTAGGCCTATCTAATATGACCCTGCACTGTAAAAGAATAAATCCATAAAATAACAGAAAAGGTACTGGCACCTCATTTCCTGGACATTATCCAGTAATTTTACAGACACTTCCATAAATCCTAAACACACAACGTTCAAAATTCGAAATGCAGGTAAAACACCTGTAAAAGATAAAGAGGGAAACTTCTATCAAATTAATACACTACATAGTGCCCTATTTTTACAGATTTTCAAGGTGGGCGGGCCACACATGAAAATAAATGTAGCAAGTGGAAGCACATAACATAAAACTTTGAAATCAATCATGTGGAGCACTATTTGTCTGCCTCTGTAAAGCAAAACGGTAACTTACGAGGTTGATGGTTAGGATAGGCAGTAGACAGCTTTATACCCCTTGAATACACTTAAAATCATTATAAGTGTATGCCAAATAAATAAACATACTGTAAATGTAAAATTTGAAGCAGACAGTCTGATAAACATTTTTTTTTTTTTTTTTTTTAGAAATTCACAACACATTTAATCAGACAGGCTTGTATGGCTATAGATGCCTACAGAGTGCGTACAAGTGCATGGTCAAATTTAGATTGTGTGTGTGTCTCTCTCATCTGTGTAATATCTCCTTATTGTCTGTAGAGATGTATCACTGCTGCCCAGATTCATTATGCGCCACAATAACACCAGCTCCCCACAGGCAGAGACAATATGACACAACATTATCTAAATGCAGAATAATTATCTCCTTCGGTTTATCTCGGTTTGGAGATTTCTGTGTAAGAGAAGAGCAGATGGTGCCATGGGCAGCAGTGTGCCACATAAAAACACTCATTAACATTAGTATTCTTTTAATGATTGTCTAATTCTTAATGTTATAGCACAGATCATTTCCCTTATATTGAACTTGTGAGAATAAATCCGGTGTGTGGCAGGTATTTTAAAGTCAGCATGAAGTGGCATTCACAACTACACTTAAAGTACAAAGTACACTTAAAGGGTTAGTTCACCCAAAAATTAAATTTCTGTCATTAATTACTGACACTCATGTCATCCCAAACCTGCAAGACCTTCGTTACCAATACTGAAGCGGCGTTCGGACATAAACACAGAATCCTGCACTGCGTTCACCACATCAACTGAGTATGACAACAGTTCAAATTGTTGAATAAAGTCATTATTTTTGTTTTGTTTTTGCGCACAAAAAGCATTCTCGTCGCTTAATAACATTAAAGTTGAACCAGTGTAGACACATGGTCTATTTTAACAATGTCTTTAGTACCTTTCTGGACCTTAAAGGTGCCCTAGAATAAAAAATTGAATTTATATTGGCATAGTCAAATAACAAGAGTTCAGTACATGGAAAAACATACAGTGAGTTTCAAACTGCATTGTTTCCTCCTTCTTATATAAATCTCATTTGTTTAAAAGACCTCCGGAAAACAGGGGAATCTCAACATAACACCGACTATTACGTAACAGTCGGGGTATATGCCCCCAATATTTGCATAATACCAGCCCATGATTGAGGTATTACACAAGGGCAGAATGTCTGGATGTGCACTGCTGAATCATCAGACTAGGTAAGCAAGCAAGGAAAACTGTATTTGTAAACTGTCTTTCTAAATGTTTCGTTAGCATGTTGCTAATGTACTGTTAAATGTGGTTAAAGTTACCATCGTTTCTTACTGTATTCACGGAGACAAGAGCCATCGCTATTTTCATTATTAAACACTTGCAGTCTGTATAATTCATAAACACAACTTCATTCTTTATAAATCTCTCCAACAGTGTAGTGTTAGCCAAAGAGCATAGCCTCAAACTCATTCAATATCAAATGTAAACACCCAAATAAATACAATACTCACACAATCCGACGCATGCATTCAGTATGCATGACGAACACTTTGTAAAGATCCATTTTGAGGGTTATATTAGCTGTGTAAACTTTGTTTATGCTGTGATAGAGTCGAGAGCTCGGGAGGGGGCGGAGAGAGTGCGCGATTTAAAGGGGCCGCAACCTGAAATCGGCTCATTTCTAATTATGCCCCAAAATAGGCAGTTAAAAAAAATTAATTTAAAAAAATCTATGGGGTATTTTGATCTGAAACTTCAGACACATTCAGAGGACACCTTAGACTTATATTACATCTTTTTTTAAAAAGTTCTAGGGCACCTTTAAAATGTGAAAGGACGTTGTTGGTTCAGAAACCCTTGGATTTCTTCAAAAATATCTTAATTTCTGTTCTGAAGGTGAACAAAGTTCTTATAGGTTTGGGACAACATGAGAGTACTTCATGACTAATCCTGAACTAACCCTTTAATTGTATTGAAAGTTGACTAACATTCTGAAGCAGCACATGTAAAGTATTTGATTATAATTTTAACTGTAGTATGTTATTAAATATTACATTTAAAGGTAATACATTTTGGCCTGGTTTCACAGACAGGGCTTAGATTAAGGCAGGATTAGGCCTTTAAGTAGCTTTTATAAAAATGCCTTAGAAAAACAACATTACTGGTCTGCATCTTGAGACAAAACAATGGCACTGACATATTTAAGATATATCAGTGCAAGTTGCTTTCAGTTAAAACATCTTATAATGCATTTTAGTCTAGGACTAGGCTTAAGCCTTGTCTGTGAAACCAGGGGATAAGTACTGAATTGCAACTTTATCTTTATACATTTTTAATTACATAAATATATAAATACATGACATAAAAGATTCAACAGAAATTACATTAAAGGGTATTTTAGTTTACCATAAATGCTTATCAGTACATTTGCAGTATATTTCAAAGATGATGGAAATAATTATGAAATCACATATAAAGATGTACTTAAGTGCTACTTAAAGGGTTAGTTCACCCAAAAATAAAAATAATGTCAATTATTACTCACCCTCATGTCATTCTACACCCTTAAGGCCTCATCTTCGGAACATAAATTAAGATATTTTTGATTAAATCTGACGGCTCAGTGAGGTCTGCATTCAAAGCAATGACATTTCCTCTCTCAAGATCCATAAAGGTACTAAAATTGTATTGTTATGAAAAATGCACAAAAACAATATTTTCAATTTTTATATGAAATCTATATTTTTCAAAACACATTTTACTCTAAAACTGAGAAAATCAAAGCCATAAATCTAAACAAGTTGTGTTCCAATTCCAAATTTGAGGTTGATATATAGCTTATCAAAAAATTAGCTTTCAGTAAGATTTTGTTTGGGCGCAGTACCAAATGTTTCCACTAGATGACATGTGAACAGAAATGAAAACATGTTTGATACTTAGGGATTTTAAATCAGGAAGATTACGTCAGTTTTTTAACAACAGCCACTGAGAGAAGTGAATGAAAGTACTTTTGAAATCGCGACCGTGAAATCAGATGCTGTATTGGTTCGTTAGACAGCGGAGATGGCGGAACGGCGCGTGGAAGTGTTGCAACAACACGACTGTTATGTATGTTTACATCCGCTTCCGGGTCTGATAATATCCTTTTAGTGTGTGCTGTGCTACAAATTTCACATCTTGTAGTGTGTGCATGTTTGAGATTTGCGAGAAAAAAAATCTGTGAAGATTCTCCTTATATGTGTGCTGCAACCAGATTCCACAATCGGGATTTTAAAACTCTAGCCCCCGGTTTCACAAACAAGGCTTAAGCTAGTCTCAGACTAAAATACATGTTTGAGCCATTTTAACTTAAAGCAACTTGCACTGACGTATCTTAAAAATCAGCATATTCGAATGATTTCTGAAGAATCAGGTGACACAGAATGACTGATGCTGAATTTAATATAATATAAACATTTATTTAATATATTTTAATATATTAACATTAAAATATATTTCATATTATTTTATATAATAAAATAGAGGGAAAAAAAGCTATTTTAAAAGCTCACACTGTTCAGAGTTCTCACTGTTGTGACATCATAGTGGAGATTCCATTCTGGCAGCACTAAACTGCAACTCTGACTCTGGTCTGCTGTTGGTGTGTTAGGAGTGAACTGATCGGAAGACTTTCGAGACTTTCTGCATATATATCGACAAATATTGAATTCGCTTGCAGCATTCAGTGTCCATTAATGGCGCTGTTTAGCAGTGTTTTTATCCGACTGTTTGAGCGTTTCGCTCACTTCTTGCAAAGAAGGGAGACACAGCCGTGTGCAACGCAAGAATTAGCGGCAGCAGAGAAACTTCCTGAGGAGTGTGAGGCCTTTGACTTCACTGCCAATGACAGGAAGTGCAGGAAGAGACGCCACAAGGTACCTAAGAAGTGCCAGCTTGGAGAGAGAGAGGAGGAAATAGAGGTGAAGATCAAGGGAAAGATCAGTCATACAGATGAGGCTGAAGAGGAGAGAGCGCCACTCAGCCTTGAAAAGTTAAAGATAAAGAAGAGTGGACGTGTGCATCAGAAAAAAAGAGAGATGCACAGTCTGGAAAAGTTGATGGAGGGAGGAAGTGAGCTTAGGGAAGCTGGAGAAAAGAAAAAGAAGAAGAGAAAACTGAAGCAACGGAAGGCCACAGAGCCAACACCACTTCTTGTGGAGGTCAAACCTCTGCATACTCCAGTCAGATCTTCCTTCTTGAAGCCAAGAGAGGGAGGAATACCAATGCCTCCAAGTGTCTCCGAACACCTCACTCTACCAGCTGCTCACTTCGAACCCCTGCCACCAGTGACAAAACCACCTGAGAGTCTTCAGAAACTGACTCCAGCACCACAAGTGGAACCTCCCAAACTGTCGGTGGTTCCTCCATGTCCTGATGAAGTTGTTTCACTCCAGAACTCTTCATCCCAAGTACGTCCTTCCAAACCACCGATGCTTCCATTGGCGGTTCCTCCGCGCCCCACTCCAGCGCCTGATGAACTGTTTTCTTCATCTAAAGGGCGTCATCCCAAACGACTTCCTCCGAGCCCAACTCCTGCACCTGATAAAGCCATTACTCTGCAACGTCCTCCCAGCCAAAAGCCTCAGCCGTTTACCTCTTCTCTGTTTGAGCCGCTTCCAGAACTTATGCTGATTGATATAGAGGATGAGGAGAACGAGTATGTGACCTTCCCAGCCAGTGACTTTCTCAAGTCTGAATGCCCCCAAATGCAGGAGGCTGAAATGAAACCGAGAAAGATAGTTGCTTGGTTGGAGAAGGACAGCGAGGTGCAGGAGGAAGAGTGGGAGTGCAAAGTGGTGGATGTGCAGGGATTTGAAGAAGAGGAACCCAGTGAAATGGGAGATAGTGCCAAACAAGGCCATGCCTCTCCGAAAACAGAGCTCGATGAACTCTCGATGAAGCTCTTCTGTGTAACCTCTCCTGACTCTCCCAAGAATGAGACCCAGCACATTGTGAACATCCAGGAAAAGTGCCACTTTTTCTGTTCACCTGGGCAGAGGAGAAGGCCAAGAACAAGGAGGAGAAGAAAATAATCAAGGAGAAGGAGCGACGAGAAAAAGAGTTGTTGCTTGAACGCTATACGAACGATCCGAAACTGAAGCACTTGTGGATCAACAAGCACAACCGCAACTACTGCTTCTCCTAATGCAGATCATCTCTCTCCCCACCTTTATCCTATGTAAATAAAATCCTCTTTACCTTTAACCTGTGTTTGTCTAAGACATGTAATATGAAGTGAAACAATTTTAACTAGTTTGGTTAGTTAAAACTAACTGTTTAACCAGTGTTGGGGGTAACACATTACAAGTAACTTGAGTTACCTAATCAGATTACTTTTTTCAAGTAACTAATAAAGTAACACATTTAAATTTACAATAACATATCCGAGTTGCTTTTTCAAATAAATAACGCAAGTTACTTTGTTTTTCCCTTGTATTGACTGCTCTCCCCAGTTTAGATAAATCAAGATTAAGTGCAGAGACATTGTGTGTAAACATGATGGTTATTGTAGCTCTAGACTAAATGTGAGCATTTACTCATCTCACTTGCACAAAAGCAAAAAATGTATAAAATTCCATAAAATGTATAAAAACTGTGAAATGCAATCTCAGAAAATTGCATAAACCTGCAATAGTTAAATATATTAAATTAAACAAATATATTTTGTGTATTTAATCTCACTTTATTAACCAATGTCTTTGCTGCTGACCTTCATGACCTATTTCAACCATAGTAATGAGCAAAAATGACTTTAGATAAATATCACATTTTTAATGCTTATTCACTTCAATTTTTTAGTGTGAAAGGGCCTTTACATTTGACATTTGACATTTTTTTTGTTATTAAAAAACAAACAAGCAAGCCCAGCCCAAGGAAAAGTAGGAAAAGTAACACAAAAGTAATGTAACGCATTACTTTCCATAAAAAGTAATGCAAGTAGTTACTTTTTTTAGAGAGTAACTCAATATTGTAATGCGTTACTTTTAAAAGTAACTTTCCTCAACATTGCTATTTTTTTCCTCTGGGGTCAACTTATTTATGTAAACATGACTTTTTTATGATTCTGTCTGACCCTTAGATAATATAAAAACACTGTTTTCGCTACTGTGCATTCAAAACATCTGTTTAAACATCATTTGTCATGAGCTACAGGACTGCAAAGCCTGCATTACTGTACATTGAGCAATCCGTGCTTAAATATGCCTGAAATGGACTGAAATTATCAGGGACCTTGTAAACTTCAGATGGGTATGAAGAAGAATCATAACATCTGGTGTTTACAAATAATTGTATCTATATGTCTTCTTACTTCTCCTTAAATTGTCGAGCGTAAAAGGTGGACAGGACTAGTCAATCGTCATGAAGGAAGGATCATGCCAAGAACAGCTCAGTTTCAAGCTTCTTTACAGTAATTAGATCAGGGTGGAGAGAGTGCAGGGATAAGAGGCTCACGTTTATTTCAGACAGCGCGCAAATACTGACTTTCAAGTCTTGCGCTTCAGCAGACAAATTCATACAAACATTATGTCAGCATGCCCATCTTGACGAGTTTCCTAGCAAACATAGTCGGTTATGTCTTAAGTGAACATATAATAGTCGAGAAAGACATCGCATGTGTAACAGTATATGTACTGGATCGTGCATGTCTTAAAGGGAAAAAAAACTATTCCTGCTGCCTGTGTTTTCTTCAATAATGATTAATCTTCATTTATTTTATACGGTGAAGTTAATATGCAGTGCTATTTTATATTTAATTACTTTATCCATTTTATGTACCAGAAAACTACAGTTAGATACCTGAAAAACCTGGAAATTGCTGTTTATTTTATTTGAATATTTGCTCTATTGTATTTATTTGTGCTGTTGTTTGTAGTTTATTTGTTCTTATTTTCTTTACCGAAACCATGACCCTAAAACCGTGATACAAACCGAAACCATGAGCAATTTGAACCATTGCACCCCTACTAAAAACATATTTAAAACAGTTCATGTGAGTTCAGTAGTTCTACCTTAATATTGTAAAGCGACAAGAATACTTTTTGTGCGCCAAAAAAACTAAATAACGACTTTTCAACAATATAGTGATGGGCCGATTTCAACCGCTTCGGAGCTTTACAAATCGAATCAGTGACTCGGATCTCCTATCAAATGGCTAAACTGCTGAAATCACGTGACTTTGGCGCTCTGAGTCACTGATTCGATTCGCAAAGCTCCGAAGCAGTGTTTTGAAATTGGCCCATCCACTAATTGTTGAAAAGTCGTTATTTTGTTTTTTTGGCGCACAAAAAGTATTCTCGCCTTTTTATAATATTAAGACAGAACTACTGAACTCCCATGAACTGGTTTAAATGTTTTTAGTACCTTTATGGATCTTGAGAGAGGAAATGTCATTGCTTTGAATGCAGGCCTCACTGAGCCATCGGATTTAATCAAAATATCTTAATCAAAAATATCTTAATTTGTGTTCCGAAGATGAATGAAGGCCTTACGGGTGCGGAACGACATGAAGGTGAGTAGTAAATGACATTATTTTCATTTTTGGGTGAACTAACCCTTTAAGTGGGTCAAAAAGCACTCTAAAGTTCAGCTAATTACATTTAAACTATAATACATTTTTAATAAATTGCAATTAACAATTAAGTGTCCAAAAACATTCAGTTCACACTTAAGTACATTCTTTTTTCCCCATAATAAGTACTCTTTTTTTTTAAAGTATGCGAAAGTGTACTAATTTCTCAAAAGGAATCTGATTTTACTTTCAAAATGTAACATATTACATGAAATGAGTAAAGAAAAATGCAGGGTGGGGCATGATTGTTATTATTGTCCAACACCCAGAAAGAAAATTTGTTTGACAAGTTATTACAGTTGAATGAAAGAATACAAACATATTACTTAGAATAGCATGTACTGATTAACTGTGCACAAATAAAACTTAAAATATATACTGTGTATTTATAGATATTGATTTCATGTTGGCATATAACAGAGACACAGTTTCATGTTGTAGAAGCAGGTGGTTCTCGTGAACTTATTGTGTAGGTTGGTTTATATAAATATATAAAAGCCCATTTTGATGTGCAATCCTGATTATAATCTTGCTATGTCTAGCTCATACTGGTTTGTCAGGAAAAGAAATGTTAATCCTACGGCTACGCTTTAAGGAGGTATATGAGGATTAAAGAAAAATTAAATAGAAAACGAGAGTGAAACACAACAACTGTGCAACAATACCAAAATATTACCAAAAGGCAGCAATGTAAATGAAAGAAGAAAAAGAGAGATAGAGTGTAATGTGTATATTGATCGGATCCAGTCCAGTATTGTCAAGTCACATCTCCACCACTAATTGAAAATGCAAGAAATGTTCCTATAGAAAACAAACACTATTCGTGCAGCGCCATGCTTGCTGTGCCAGAGGGGAAGAATCTGCAATCCTGGATTTAGCCAGGGAGGCCAAGCCAATACGTCTCTGTGATTGAGTGAGATTATCAGCACGACTGCGTGTGTGTGAGTTTGTGACCTCAAACCTGCGCTTTACTATAATAATAAAGATAGAGAGGTTTTCTTAACAGATTGAGAGTCTTGTGTAATCCCAGTACAGCTGTGCGCTCTTCACATATCAATCCAGTTTCAAAAGGACACTGCATTATTTGGTAAATGCTACACAGTGTATTCCTGCAGATATACATGTCTTTAAATAGATGATGTTATGATAATGACTAAGTTAAGGACTAAAATGTAGTTTTTTGATTTTGGTTTATAGGCTTAAAGTGTCACACACCATTTCAGTTTAGCTTCTACCCATAATAGTACTGTATATAAATATCTCAAATGTCTAACTGTCAAGGAGTGTTGCAAATCAAGTAGGATGCAGGATCTAAGCGCAAGTGATTTTAAGGTTATTTTAACAAAAAACTCAGTATATATAAAAATGCAAGAAAGAACAACCTCCTAAACGCAACAATAACAGACAACTGAACTCAACTTAACACAGGGCTTAAATATACAGTGAACTGAGGAGCTAGACAAACCTGAACTCAAACTCTAATCAGAACAGGCACCATGGAAACAAACAGGCAAAGGACAGAACTAATGAATAGAACAAGAAAACCAATGAACAGAAACACAGATCTCTAACAATCTCTAAACATGAATAATCAAACTCAAAACATGACACTAACAGTTTAACTTATAATTGTTTTGTAATTTTTAACAATATAAGGGTCACTGACTAAGGTTTTTAAAAGTGTAAAAAACATAGTGGAGATAATACATTTTGAAGTTGTATTAAGTGTTAACCACAATCTCATTGTTTTTATAATGAATTATCACTGCTTTTGTTATTTTTTTACAAGCTGGACAAAATTTGTCACCAAAAAAGTTATTTGGTTTAACCAAACTTTCAGTTTTACCTAATGACACTTTTGGTTACACCAAATGGCGATATTTTCAAACAATGCTAACAGGCTGATATCTAGCTAGCTTGCTGGTTAGCTTGCTAGCTAGCTAGCAAAAGGTCAATCAAACATTTTATATTTAGTATAAGTTTTTAAAATATTACAACATTTTCCATGTTTTATATCAGGTGTACCGAATGGCATGCATATGATCGAGCAAGTAAAAACATGAATTTTTCAAATAGTTAAAAGAGAGTTATTTACTTTCCTTCAGGACCATGTGGTCCTTTGCAGGTGTCTGAATGATGTCACATCCTGTCACATTATATTGACCACTTGACTTGATTCAAAATGGTCCGTTTATATTGGTTACTCCAAATGACATCAAAGAAATTCATTTTTCCGGACATTCTTTCTCATAACTAAGCAACGACTTCTACACAAAATTTCATACCATTTTGCACTGTTAATATATGATGTTGTAAAATCATGCCAGAATAAAAAATATATACATTTATTACATTTTAAGATATTTTAATCACAAATAAAATGACTGTATTGGCCTTTGGACGGTTAAACCGTATGACCTTTTGACACTTCAGAATCTTTAAAATACCTTTATGTAGCAAAATATGATTAAAACCTTTTGAATTCAATAAAAGAGATCTAGTTGTACTGCCTTACATACTTTGGATGTCATATCTTTGTTTTTTTTATTATTATTATTAAGGCCTTTAAAAAAATGTACAGTTACGTCATCAGCTACGTTTCCATTACTCTTCATATTGCGCAAATTGTAATTGCGAATTGAAATTACGCTCAATGGAATCACGTGGATTTCTTAAAAATTCCCAAATATCCAAAAAAGTTTTTACGCTCACAAGAGGTGGTTTTTTAGGCAATTCGAAAAAGGAATATTTCGCAAAGCTGCGCATTTACGCATTTACAGGTCACCTGACGTACAGTCACATCAACATTCTCATCATCATTCGGTATGTTTGTACAGTAGACGAGAGAAGGGGTGCTTTTTTCTTATTTATGCATCTCTTTCCTCACACCTCAGCTTCACCCCATAGATGCAACGGGAGGATGCAAGAAAAGAAAATGAGAATTGGAAATCATATTTGTATATTGGAATATTCTTGATCCCTCAAGCTTCAGTTTAAAGCGTCATCAGCTGCGCTCGAGCGTCGAGGGATTTTATGTTATTGAAGTTTAACACCTAATAATAATAGTATTAATCTATTAACAATTAATAATTAACATAATAGAAACTAATAGTATTAGATGTCTATGCACCTAGCATCCTCGCTCATAGCTCCTCAGGAAGCTTTCTCATGCCTTGTTCCTCACCTCTTCGTGGTGCATTTATAGATTTATAGATAGAGATTTTCTTTGATTGGTTTCCAGGTCACAGGCTGGAGAATGGAGGTGAAATGAGGAAGCAGCCATTGGAGTATTGAGAAGCACCCAGGGAAGCATATATGAGGGAGAAGGGCTTCCAGAAGCCATGGCAAATATTACACTCCGAATAAAGCGCTCAGAAAGAAGTATCTTTTAGAAAATGACTTATCGCAAGAGGAAAATGACTCATCGTGAGAGTTTTAGTTGTATAACATCGGTTAATGGAAATGGCGTAATTTCGCAATAGTTTTTTATCGACATTTAGAAAATATCGCAAAAGTTTTGTGCAAATCGGTAATGGAAACGTGGCTAGTGACCCATAAACATATCCACTGACTGCAATAAATACCACAGAGTTCCCAGCTGGACCATTACATACTATTAAATGACGGTTCGCAACTCTAGACCCAAAGAATACTACATTTGCCAAAATGTGCAATATACTGTATCTCAGTGAAAACTTACAATAGTAAAAAAAAATACAAAAGAAAAAAAAACATTTTTAATTGTAAAAATAGTTCACAACATTACTGGTTTTACTGTATTTTTGATCAAATAAATAATGCAGTCTTGGTGAGTCTGACACTTTAAAAAACACTAAAATCAATTATTTAAATTATATTTGAGCCCATTCTCAAAGTTTTTTATGGAAAATATTACATTTTTAGTTAAATCAGCATACAAAATATACACACTACTATATTAATACTGCAATTTTTTACATTAATGACAATATGATTTAAGTAAAGAGAATTAAAGCACAATGCATTCTAACTGACCCAAACACATTATTGACAGGCTTCAATTAATACACCCAAATGTCATGTGAGGACAGCTGTTGAGTAAATTAAACAAATATAGCTGGATTAGTGTTGAAATAATGCATGTAGAGCCAGAGTTAAGACCCAGAACAACAACACGATTAAGGGTTATTTGATTCTATAACAAAAAAAATAAATAAAAAAAGCAAACGGAAAGATGCACTGCTGTCTGAAAAGTAGCTGAAAGCTATAGAATAAAAGAAGCATTTAGGAAAAGAAAAAAAAAGACATTTCCTTGAGAGAAAATGAGAGAGTGAAAGAATTGAAGGAAATGAGGTCAGTGGGTTTGCCCGTCTTCCCTATCTAAAAACCTTGCATAATTCATCTCTAGTTCCCAACAGCTCTCGGCTCACAGGAGTTTTACATCGCCCTGCCCCATAAACAGATGCTTTTTATAGATCAGAGACAAAGTGGGCTGGGTAACTCTACACCCCTCTCAGAGCGGGTCTTTACGGGATGTTAAGGGGCTGCTGGCCGATGATCAGATGCAGCTTTATTTAGAGGAACAGAAGAAAGTGCAAAGCTTTTTTTGAAATGCACATGATTTGTAGCAGCTGCACTGATTCTATGATATTGTTAGCAAAGTGCAATGAAGCCTAAATTAATAATTTTTGGATTAAATAGATTCAATTTCCATCAGTCTGGACTGTAACCGGACACAAATCCCTAGCTTAAAATATGAAAGGACGGCATGAGCAAATTTATATCATGATAATGGTAAATCAGCGGAGCGCTGCTGTGTTAAATTGCCAAAACGTGATCTTTCATGTAACGTTATGTATGCATACGATAGTTTTTATCATCTCCAGAAATTGAATCCCTCTGTTTGTCAATCACATTAGGCCTTAACCGAATGAGTTAGTGTTTAGTTAGTAGCAGATGGCTTGTTTCCAGAGCTTAACTGAATTCCCCACAAAATTACACAAGCCAGTCAATGACGTGCTGAAACATGAAGACAGGAGATTACAGCATCACTCACTCTCCTCTATTCCTATCCAGCCCTATTAAACAATGTCATCTCCTGTAGTCCTAAACATACAAATTGAATATGTTTGTGTATTCTATTGTTATCATAAGGACAATGTTTTCTTGTTAAATCCCAGACAAAGTCAATAATCAAACTATTAATTTCACCTGGAATAACAACACTCGAAACAATTTCAAACAGCTTACTAACTCCATTACAAATGCTGTCAAAGTGTGTGAAAATTTGTTATTTCTCTGTAACCGTCAGCAAGGGTTGAAGAAAAGATGGAAATAATGGTGCTGGATCTATTTGCAAGCAGTTTTTAATGCGAACAAAGCTTAAAATGACTCTTCTCTGGAACTCTCAGATCTGTCAAAACCTGAATCAACCACAGGGCTATAAATACACTGGGACACACTCACAGGCAGAGGGTGAACTAACTCCAAGGAAAGGCGAAGGAAATGTGCTTCCTCTTTGAAAACACATTTAAATAGAATGTTATGAAAGAGTTTTAAGTTACGTGTCACCTAGCAACAACCTACACTTCCCAGCATAAATGCTCCCAATAAATTATTTGTTATTAAAGCAGCTACGTTTACAAACCACTATAATTTGAACAGAAAAGCAAGCATACTGTATGCGGGATTTGGCATGGGAGCCAATTCAAATTATACATTTCCATTGCCTTACCTAATGCAGCAAAATACTCAATGAAGCTGACTGCGCAGTGAATCTCTTTAGCCTAATGTCGACATTTTTTTTGTTATACTCAGCACTGGACAAAAACGAAGTGAGCAGATTCTGAAACACGTCTGATTGGCCATTGCGTTCAAGAAATCAACAGATATGTTTTTGATTGGCTGCATTGCACAACGCTGCAAAAACACAATGTAAATAGAAACCTTTGACGCTCTCAAGATTGCAAACACCAAATCTGTTTCAACAGTATGTGATGATTATGAAGAAAACTGATCCTAGACCATCAGTTATGGGCAGCTTTTATTACTAAATTAATCAGAAGTGGTTTGAATGAGAATATTTCAGCTATACACACGCTCAGTCTATGGACATACTAAACGAGATAAATAACAAGAGGGCAAATCAAAAGCCACGGCAACTGATGAACAAAAACAAAGTAAACTGAACTGGGAACAGTGCAAAACTAACAAGATAACAACTCAAACTCAAAACAGACAGGACAGTAATATTGTTAAAGGGTTAGTTCACCCCAAAAATGAGAATTGTGTCATTAATTACCTTCCTTGATAAGACCTTCATCTTCAGAAAACAAATTGATAAAATATGATGGCTGAGGCCTCCATTGCCAGCAAGATAATTAACACTTTCAGATTCCTAGAAAGACATATTTAAAACAGCTCATGTGACTACAGTGGTTCAACCTTAATGTTATGAAGCAACGAGAATACATTTTGTGCACCAAAAAAAAAAAAAAACGACTTTAAACAACATTATCTAGTGATGGTTGATTTCAAAACACTGCTTCGTGCAGCTTCGAAGCTTTATGAATCTTTTGTTTCAAATCAGTGTTTTGGAGTGTGTATCAAACTGCCAAAGTCACGCACCCCAGTGGTGAACCATTGAATTTTCAAAACAGTTATGACGTAACAAAGCCTCATTTACTGAAATCACGTGACTTTGGCAGTTTGATACATGCTCTGAACCAAAGATTCGAAAAACAAAAGATTCATAAAGATTTGAAGCTTCATGAAGCAGTGTTTTGAAAACACCCATCGCTAGATATTGTTGAATAAAGTCGTTGTTTTGTTTTTTTGGCGCACAAAAAGTATTCTTGACGCATCATAACATCAATGTTGAATGTTTTAAAATATGTCTTACTACCTTTATGGGCATTTGAAAGTGTTAATTATCTTGCTGTCAATGGAGGCCTCACTGAGCCATCAGATGTTATCAAAAATATCCTAATTTGTGTTCCGAACATGAAGGTCTTACAGGTGTGGAACGACATGAGGGTGAGTAATTAATGATAGAATTTTCATTTTTGGGTGAACTATCCCTTTAGTAAACTTTTTACCACCTTTACAGGTAGCTCCTCTAGGCATTTTATATATATACACACAAGTTCATGAAAATATGGTGCATTATAGTCAAAAAGGGGAACAAAAAAAAAAGAGGAAAAAAGTTCTAATGCTGGATTTTATATACTTTTAAATTCCCAGGATACACATTTTTATTATTTATTTTTGTAGAAACAATTTAGATGTTGTTTTTATCAAAAAAAAAAAAAAAAAAAAAAAAACATGAGCAAAGTCAGAATATCAGTTCCCAAAAGTTTTAACAAACTATAAATTAGTGTCATCTATGTTACCAAGATGATGTTTTGTGTTTGTGTGTATGACACCATGCACCTTATTATTTACCTCAACTATAACTTTGATTCATCATGCTCTCTTTATCACTTGTGATTTTAAGGTGGTTGTCAGTATATTATAAGGTAAAAAACAGATTTTAGTAATTTGGTATATTAACATTGTTTCTGGTAATGAAATATACATTCTTTGTTTTTACTATAAATTTAAGGTCAATCTGTAAAATGTTTATACCATATTAATATGGTAAAGTTCTTCCCGTAAATTTCATTTTTTTTTTTTTTTTTTATTAAGTGTGATATATATTTCACTGTAGAAATTTCCACAGTTTTTCCATGATTTTCATTTAAATTATTTCCATAAATTTTTCAGCCAGTTTCATATTTTTCATAACCATTGAAACTAATCAGTTTATTTATTTATTCTTACATACCTGCCAGTTGAACACATTTTTGATTTGACAATCACAGATCACAGGTTGTTGTTTTAAATAATCAATCTATTGGTCCGTCTGAGTGTCCGTGATCCACAGCTATACTCATCCCCATCTGTGCGTTACGTAACGTGACAGGTGGCAAGTCTGTGGCTCATGGGATGTTGTGCAATACACACACACCCTTGCTTTGACACAGAAAAAGACAAATTCACAGCTCCCCTGTGGAGGAAGCCATGTCTCCCTGAAAGTGGGCCCTCTCTTTTTAGCGACCTAGTATACCTAGCATACACTCACATTACATCTAGCATATAGTTTCACAGTTTTTCACATTATACAATCATGAGAACCAGAACTGAATGTGGTACCAAGCACAGAGATGTTGTTACCATCAGCTTCCTACTAACTCGCAATTGCTGGATAGTCGCCCATGTAGCAGGAAGTCCTTGTGTCTGGCCAATCTGTTTGTGCTACACTGCAATAGATCAGAACGCCACCACCACAAAGCCAGAATCCCATGTTAAGTGCTTGATTTTCGATTACTAATTTCTGGAAAGAAATCCGTTTGTTTGTTCGTCCTGCTATTCTAAGTAGCTGGTATGGTGTGGTTTCTTTAACGTCTTTATTATGTCTTTGTTTCCAAGGAGGACTGATGTCTTGTTGCTCTTATTCAGTTGTGAGGCATATAAAGTTTCACCGCCACTGGGGCATATATCAGTTTATTGCTTTCTGTTATTGTGCTGGTTGGAATTGATTTTGGTGCTCCACTGAGTCTTCAATGGCTTGAAGATGTCAGTACAGTAGCTATTATACTTCTCATGGTAGCAGCTGAGAAATGTTGGTTATTTGGTACAGGCTGGTCTTAGATCTCGTTGCTTACTCTTGTCATATTCCTCATGTGTCTGACACATGTGGTTCCTCTTGAATGAAAGGGTGCTGGTCCAGTTCTGACTGTGATAGTTGTTTGTCTGTTTGGTTTTTAGATCTCTTTTGTTCGGGTTTCAGTAGTAGAGTGTGATTAATAACCCAGAGATGGCACATCCACAGATTGTGATGTACTGTCTATAGTGTATATATAAAAGTTTACTGAAATTGCCAGTTCCAACCTAAGTGGTTCACTGCTGTGCAACTTCCTGGAAACAGGATACTCATTTTTATCAGTCCAATGGGAAACTACGGGTGTTTTCAGAGCTATAGATTGTTTGCTTTGTTCTGAAACAGATAATTAAACTGTTACAATGTTGGATTTTCTTCTTGGTTCGGTCTGCTTTCACAAGGCAACATTTCAACATTCTGGAATTCATCCATCAAGATGTATTGACAAGTTATTTCTGTGGGCTAAGTGTGGCTTTATCTGTAGCTGTCGTCTCACACACACACACACACACTTATACAAATGTATAAAAGCCTTCATTCTTGTTTTAACCAATAAATTACATATATAATTCTTGGAGAAGAGCAATTGCACAACATTTTAAGATGAACAGGCACTTTTTGGTTTCAACATCTCTAACTGCGACTTTGCGAAGCATCAAGGCCTTCCCCTCAAATGTATCCTGAAAAGGTTCATTTATTCCAGTTATTTTTGGACTGTAATAAATCAGTTTATGCTATGAAAAACATATAAAACAATGAAAATAATTAGTCTATATAAAAAAATAGACTTCCATGTGTCATTTTACTTACACAATTTGAATAAATGAGTCTGTGGGTACATTTCTGAGCAAAAAGATGATCGTAGAATGCTCAATTGAAGTACTTATGAACTGGGAATAAATACAAACTGTACATGCACATGTACAGTATCTCACAGAAGTGAGTACACCCCTCACATTTTTGTAAATATTTTATTATATCTTTTCATGTGACAACACTGAAAAAATGACACTTTTCTACAATGTAAAGTAGTGAGTGTACAGCTTGTATAACAGTGTAAATTTGCTGTCCCCTCAAAATAGACCACAGGACATGGTTCCGGTAATCAATGTCCTTAGTCTGCTTGTCTTCAGCAAACTGTTTGCGGGCTTTCTTGTGCATCATCTTTAGAAGAGGCTTCCTTCTGGGACGACAGCCATGCAGACCAATTTGATGCAGTGTGCGGCGTATGGTCTGACACAGGATGACCCCCCACCCCTTCAACCTCTGCAGCAATGCCGACAGCACTCATACGTCTATTTCCCAAACACAACCTCTGGATATGACGCTGAGCACGTGCACTCAACTTTTTTGGTCGACCATGGCGAGGCCTGTTCTGAGTGGAACCTGTCCTGTTAAACCACTGTATGGTCTTGGCCACCATGCTGCAGCTCAGTTTCAGGGTCTTGGCAATCTTCTTATAGCCTACGTCAGCGGTTCCCAAATCATGTTTAATCATGCGCAAATAACCAGAACACGCATGACAATAACAACATCAACAAAGTTTCAATATAATGCAACAAAGCTACGCGCAAACTTCCACTTTTAAGAAGACGAGTGACAGACACAGGCTCAGTAACAGAAAGCACGGTTATTTTCAACGACGTAAAAGAAACATTGCGGCAATAAGCTAGCCTGCAGTGCATAAAAGAAGAGCACTGCGTCGCATTCTGTCACGTCGCAATCCCTCGCACAGCATCGGATCCGCGAGCGCGCGGCCGAGTTGGGCTCATTCCAGCAGCGGTGCGCTGATGCGGTTATTTTTACTTATTTAAAATACATCAAACAAACACATCGAATTCATAGTTCAGTCTTTTGAAATGGTAGGTTTTGCTTGTCAAGTTAGTACTTTACTACAGAGCAAACAGGAAGGCTGCCCATCTCGCTCATTAATAGCAAACTGATTCTTCCATTCTTACCTTTACTGCTGATGCTGCGACTGATGCTCTTGTTTGCATGTGTTCCTTCTTTGTATGTTCCACATTTAGTTTTTCTCCTCTAATGACAAATTTGACCATTTTGAGGCTTAAATTTACAAAAATAATGGCAACTGTTTGAATTCTTCCAAAGCGCGCACTTGTAAGTGTTCGTTTTGTTAACTGAGTGATTTCGTCATTGCCTGATGTCTTAAAATAATAAATGCTCACCAAAATGATTTTATATGACAAATAAAGCATTATAGCTTGTTTATATTTATTTAATTCACTTCAATTTAAATTTAAAAACAAAAATAAATTGTAATGCTATAATTACATTTTTTAAATTGTGGTCGGCATATCGCGGGCCGCATTTACATTCGTGGCAGGCCGCAGGTTGAGAACCACTGGCGTAGAAGACAGCAGCAGTCTTCTTCTACGTTTCTATAAAAAAAATAATAAATCATAGTTTTTTTTTTATTTAAAATAAAAGTGATTACAAAGGAAATGTTTACTGTTCATGTTTTTTTTTTTTATTGTATGGAAAAATCCCACTTAAAAAAAAAAACAGACCGCCATTAAATTTTTCCGATCGCGCACCCCCTGGTGACAGCTCGCGTTCCCCTGGGGGTGCGTACCACACTTTGGGAATCCCTGGCCTACACCATCTTGTAGAGCAACAATTCTTTTTTTCAGATCCACAGAGAGTTCTTTGCCATGAGGTGCCATGTTGAACTTCCAATGACCAGTATGAGAGAGTGAGAGCGATAAAACCAAATTTAACACACCTGCTCCCCATTCACACCTGACACCTTGTAACACTAAGGAGTCACATGACACCGGGGAGAGAAAATGGCTAATTGGGCACAATTTGGACATTTTTACTTAGGGGTGTACTCACTTTTGTGGCCAGCGGTTTAGAAATTAATGGCTGTGTGTTGAGTTATTTTGAGGGGACAGAAAATTTACACTGTTATTCAAACTGTACACTCACCACTTTACATTGGAGCAAAGTGTAATTTCTTCAGTGTTGTCACATGAAAAGATATAATAATATACTTAAAAAAATGTGAGGGGTGTACTCACTTCTGTGAGATACTGTAAATATTTATTCGTATTAAGATTTATTCTTAAATAACAGATGACACTTGACACCTGCATAAGGGTTCACATTATTTGAATCAGAATATGAAGCATTCACATGGTTGTGTGCGAAAAAGAAGCTTCGGACGTCACAAATCACATGGTTATGGCAAAACTATCAAGCTCCGGTACAGTGCTTCACTGTGAGATGTTTCGTTTTTTTTTTTTTTATGTATATATATAAGCTTTGAAGCTTCCGTGTCAAATGTCACATCAACAGAGATAACTAATGTGCTCATCCATAACACCTTTCCAATTATGAATTATGATACAGTTTAGTTCATTGGTCTGTTGGATCAGATTGCTTTCTCACCTCAAGTGAACTGACTCAGAAATTGTTTTCAATCAGGCCGATTGTTTTGGTGTGAATCCGAGCATGATCGCTGTTTTCATATAGGCCTAAATGAATGAACTAAGGGAGAAAATGTGCGAAGTTTGGAAACAATTGCTCTAAACAAGCCAGGTGTGAAAACACCCTAATATCTGAAAGATACCCAACAGTCCAAAAATAGTTTTGATGAAGCGTCAGCATCTGGTATCGCACATCTATAGTACAGTATACATTGGATTTATCTCCCCCTAAATGTCATGTAAAAATATCATGTTTCAGTCAAATTTCTGTCAAAGTGGGAGGTTCATGGGTAAAATAAGCTGCCATTTGCACCAGACCTTGTTCTAAAAAATCTGGCTACACAACACCTGATTGGTCCTTGGACATGCTATCTATGTTGGCATGACTCTCATTTTCATAAATAAGAAGAGTTATGTACTGTTAGAATTGTGTTAGCAGTGTTGATTCAATGCTGTTTGACGAAGAAGCAGCAATGTAACTAAAATTAGTCATATAGTTTTTTTTTGTTCTTTTTATAAGACTAAAACCTGTGTTAATGTCTAATTTTAGTTAGCTTATTACAGCTAAAGTTATCCAGCAAAGAACAATGTGTTTTTTTCCCCCTTTCTTGTTTAGTTAGTGACATTAAATTCATAAATTCCTTTTGTGTCCATGTGTTTTAACCCAATAATAAAGTAATAAAGTAGCACAAAGTTAATTCTGGATGATATTATCTCCATAAAAAACTCCATGTACACTAAGTTTTAACAAATTTTAACAAAAAAACTTAATACTGAATACAAGTCCACATTAATCCAGATTAGGGGTGTAACAGTGCACGTATTCGTACCATTTCGGTACAGGACTTCCGACACGGTGCACATGTATACAAAATGCATTAAATTGCAACATTACGGTCTCGAACAAAGACTAGATAAGACTAAAGCAGTACATGACGAATACAGTATTTTAGCCTTAGCCTACCCAGCAATAATTGAAATATGCTCTGCATTTTGTTACTTTCATTAAGAAACAAAGTGTCATCTTCCAAATTCTGTCCATTTTATCACGAAATTCAAACAATAAATGCCGTTTTGATGCTCTTTGATGTGGCATGACTGATCACTGTACAGGTGCCTCATTTTAAGCGGCAGCGTGGAACACGAGTGAATGCAATCATCTCATCCTCTTTAATGCTAGTTACAGAACATTAATGAACATCTGAAGGTATGTTAAAAGATAAGATACAACTTTCTGAAATGTATTATATCTTGTGTAATCGCTCAAACAGTAACCACGTTTACATGTACACTTTTTTTTAATTCCAATTAAAATAATTACGATTGAAAGATTCGGTGGACTGTATACATGAGACGTTATCTAATCCGAAATGGTGTTTACATATGCCGGCGCTTTCAGTCGGAATGACTTTGTGATATGCGCACATTAACTTATGTCCTGTTTGCCGCCTTGTCAACATGGAGCCCCATTATTATGCACGCTATTTTTATGTAAAGTGTTGCTCTTAAGCAACAGTGTGAATTTGTAGCATATTACAGCTGGAAGGTATGAGGAAGCTGACCTTTTTGGTGGCTGTGCATCTCTAAGGAGCATACTTCCCTCCGACGAAAAGCAGAAAAGTGTGAATAAAGGTCCGTAGAGTTCCTTCAGTGTATTTAATAATAAATGTGTTGTTTCAGTTTTACTCCAGGTTAATTTTGCTGCCGCCATTGTGCATTCTGACAACCCCTGGCCTCTTCATGTGCATACGTATACATGGTAGAATTTTTATTTTGTTCGGTTTATAGAAAGGTTTTTCCCACCTCTCCCAAACTGATTACAATTTCATTTTTATTCCGATTGAGGTGTTTATATGGAGCATTTTCATTCAGATTGGACTTTTAAACCAGTTACAATGCTCCATGTGAACGCACCTAGTGTTTGCAACGGAAAGACGTCAATAAAACAGCTTGGATGGGACGCCATCTTGATTGTTTTGGATTGAATGGATCACATGACTGCATCACATGACTAAACATGCATCATGGTTTTCAAATTCTGCATTTTCAAATGTATCAATTGACAGTTTTGTTGTTTTTTTACTTATCTCTTGCTTTTATTAATTGTCTTTTAATATATTTTTTATCATATAAGGCAGAAAATATATTTTATTAGAATATTTTTATTTCAATATCTATACTGTAATAAAGGCTATGTCAATTAGCACTGCATTATTCATATATTGTATTGTTATGAAAATATTTTGAGATTGCTTGAAAAACACACAAAACAATATATTGTCGTAATCATGTGTTTATTCTCTTCACGTGTCATCACTCAAAAATGTTTCTGCTTTTTATTAAGCTACAGCAATAGCTGGATTGCGTTTGTCCAAATAAGGGATTTCCTGGTGTCATAGTTCCAGTCATTCCCGGACTCCAGTTCCCATAATACTCCCTGCCTTTCACTTGCACTCACTCCACCAATCAGTAATCACCAAACTGCGGCACATTATCTGGACTATTTAAACCATTCACATCCTCACACATGTTGCGAAGTCTTGTTTACAACGGTTGCAATTCTGAGCGTTTATCATTCTGTTCGTCTGACAGTTTTTGATCTAGTCTGTTCCCCAGCCTCAAGGCTGCCTGCCTTTGGACTGTTTATTGCTTATTGGACTTGTGATTGTTATCTGCCCGCCCTAACCTATTGCCTGTTCTCCGACTATGATTCTGCCTGCTCTCTGCCATATCTGTCTGCTGTTGTTCTACCATTGCCTGTCTGACTACGAACTCTTGCCCATGTCATGTCCCGCCTCGATACACCTGGAATGTCATGAATTATTACTTCTATAAGTACGTTTTGGACTTTCTTCAAGAGAATGCCCTCCGGCTTTGAGTATGAATGAAACTTGTATTACATGAGAGTATTAGCGCTTCATAACGCTTACATTGCCTCATTTTGGATAAGAATAAAACATCAGGTCTTGCAGAGAATATCTTGTCTCTTTGAATTTGAATCTAGATTTATTCACATTGGCCCATGAAAACCTCTGTGAACACACTTGCCCAAAAAAAGTGTGGGGAATGAATTTATGTTTTATTAAAAGTGCAGGGGACACGTCCCTTGTGTATTCCACACCATCTCCCACCACATACCCCACAGCTGTCTGTCACACTTCCTTCAATTATTATTAGCTGAGAATTCATCTCACGCTTTCACCATTAAATGCTAAATTTTCCATTAATTATGGAATTGTATTAAGAGAGCATTAATTAGTGTAATATCCATTATCAACACTCATGAATGATTTGCTAAGAACATCATTTTCAAAATGCATTTTCCTGGCACCTCATATTTCTGCAATAATGTGATAAGATATGCCAGTGAATGAGTCCATGGCCAAACATGCTTTGATGTGGACATAAGTGAATATAAAATCCACTCTTCTGGTATAGAGGGCTAAACATCAAAGAGTCTCTTTCACTATATTCCCATCACATCTCACCTTCCCTGACTGGGAAGTGTCTTTCTCTGGCCGCAACTATCTTCCTTTGCAGTCTCCACACATCACTCTATCAAGGGGATGCACTGTTTGGGAAAAAAAAAAAACTCTTTTTATGGAAAGATTGTCAAAAAGAAAAAAATCTTTCAGAGAAAGCCCCCAAAAGATATATAAGAATTGTGAGAGAAAGGAAAAGATAGAATGCCTTTTTTACTGCTGTAGTTATTTTGTCATTCAGCACTTGGAGACAGGCGAGGTTCTGGGGTCAGTGGATATTTGGGGCTCAGTTAGACATCTGTGGAAGCTTCAGGGGCCTTTCTTTGATGCAGAGCTGCAACCATTGCTGACAGCAAAAACAGTTTAAACCAGCCAAAACTGGTTTGCTGATTTCTCAGCTTGGTCAGTCTGGGAGACAAGCTTAAGACCAAATTGTTGTTGTTTGTCCAACAACTGGATCTGTTTTAAAAGAAAATTTACCAACCTTTTGCATCACTTACTGTAAGCCTGTTTAACACACTATGTGTTACACACTATGTGTCACACTATGCGCCTACTATGTGAAAGGGCATGGATCCCACTATGAATGCCGTAACCTGTTAATAATAGCCCCATTCACACATTAAACCTGGTAAATTACCATAGAAATTACCAGATTAAATTTTCCGGGAAATACACAAATGTGCTGTTCATGCAAGCAACCGTGTCATGAGGATCCAGTTCAAATGATCTACCCAATCAACACGAGAGGAGGCCTATACATAGCCGACTCACTGTTTAAGCTTTTCTGCATCTCTCCTCCACTTCGACTCTTCACTCTCAGCTGGTTCCTATTCCAGCCAGGGATACGGGGAAGTACACTGGGTTCGGGCCACATTCTGAGCTCGGAGCCTTCCCTCAGACAACATGCCAGATACTCTTTACTTTTAGTATGATACTACTCACATATCAGTACCAAAACACAGATAAACTCTGTGATGTCAATCATCAGAAATTACCTTTAAATGCGGTGACATTTTCTTCATCCACCCAGGAGAAGAGACGCACTGTCCAATTTGACAAAAAAATTAAATAAAATAGTATCACCGAATGTGTTTTTGTTCTTAACAACACTAGACGCATAATAGTTAGTATGCAATAGTAGCAAGAGTATGATCTCTAAACTGTAATTTATCTGTAATTCACCAGTATGTGTGAAAAGGGGTAAAACAGGCCTTGATCACTGACATGGTAATATATAAAATGGTAATATATGTTTAATATAAATTATTTATTGTTGTGTGTTGTGATGTGTACATCAGAGTAATGACCCTGGACAAATCACAAAGGTTCCGCTCTATCCCACTTGAGCTGAATAACATGTCAGAATTTAAAGGGGACATATCATGAAAATCAAATTTTTCCATGTTTAAAAGCTATAATCGGGTCCCCGGTGCATCTACCCACCCAGAAAATGTGAAAAAAGGACAACCCAGTAACTTTGCTTTGTCAAGCCTTTCTCTGCAAGCATGGGAAAAAACAAGCTGCTCAGATTTTGCTCCCATTGTGACAGAAAGGTATCTTATTATAATATTACTACCCCTTAATCTGCACGTTTCTACCCACTGCACCGCCATTTTGTTTTCGCAAGTGAAAACGGTGTACCAGTTCTAAGGCCATGGCAAAAGTTTGAGCGAAGCATGCTAAATGATCTGTCGTTGGCTGCACAGACGAGCACAGAACACTATTTAGAGTCTCATTAGCATGGATAGCCTGCAAGTTGACACTGGCAAGCTTGACTGCTAAAAAAGAAGCGTTTCTAAATGATATTTAGGAAAAATACTAGACCATTCATAGCATTTAATAGCAATCATAAACGTTAGCATGGTGTGTATGGCTCTGTTTGGCAAACAGGTATGCTATGTATAGTGGGTGTCCATACAGGTTTTGATAAAAAAAATTAACATGAAGCCACATGCTAGTCGATGAGTTCCACAGCAACTACATAAATCTATCCACTATTCATTCAGAAACGTCCAGTTTCATTCTAAAAGTTGTAACTTCTTCCTGAGTCTCTCCATCAGTGTCCAACTCCAGTTTGAACAATGTAAGGCTGAACATCATTACTGACAATTGTCATTTTGGCTGGAAGTGAGATTCTCCAGCTTTGTTGTTGTTGAAAAACCAAAGCATGTGCTGTTAAAGCTCCGCCCTCTTATTTGCATTTAAAGGGACACATACAAAAACACATGTTTTTGCTCACACCCAAATAGGGGCAAATTTGACAAGCTATAATAAATGATCTGTGGAATATTTTAGCTGGATCTTCACAATCACTTTTTGTGGACACCAGGGACTTATATTACATCTTGTGAAAAGGGGTATAATGTGTTTATGTGCTAATTTCACTAGCTCTAATCTATTTGTTTTTGCCCTTCATTTAGTCACACAGTTTTATTTAGTTAAAGGCAGGGGAGGTGATTTGGTTCAAACATTTTTTTGTTATGCTGATTGAAACTCTTCACATCCTGATAGCAATCACTAAGTTTCTAAAGTGGTCTAAATGTATTTATCTGTATTTATATCATCTATGGAAGACGTAGGACCATAAAATGTTCATTCAATCATATCCCTTGGTCCAAGGGCTATGATAGGATGTCCGACCTTCCTGTCAACATATGTTTTTACATACCATGCACCTTGTTCATGCAGACATCACACGTCATTAGCGCATTACATGCTATGCAGATTTGGACAAACGTCAGTCACAAGCACACAACCAAAACAGCAGCCACATTTTACAGTTCCTCCTGAACCAAAACAATGAGCTTATGCTGCTTTCACGCCATAAATACCGTAATTTGTAAGAGATAGAAACCTGTGACATTATACTCGGAGCGGTTCGTGACTCGAATTTATGCGTTTCAATGGCAACACTATCAACGCCGAAATTAATCTGCAGCAGTCAGGTGATACAGATCAGTGATCTGTAAGTCTGTTTATGTTCATTATTATTGTAATGTTATGTGCTTTGAGACATAAGGTAATTTAATGGCATCTCTTGTGATAATTTTGTTTACAGAAGTTATTATATTACTCCACCCCTAATGACGGCAATAACAACAGATCCATTATTGAACCAAACACGTCCTGATTTGGCTGAGTTAGACTCGTTCCTGGGTCAACATATTTAGTTGATCGTGGAACAACATTCCTGTCCAAAAATTTATTCCTAACCATATCCTTACCGCTAAACCTTACCCTACCCATAAGTAATCCATAAAATCAGAGGGAAATGATAGGTTAATAACACTGATGTAGAAGCACCAAACCCTAGTTGTAAGCCTAAACTTGACATAAACTGCAATCTTTGAATCTAACAGGTTGATTGGAAAGTTGTTACAGGATTAACAAAGATGTTGAGAATTTTGGACCTTTTCGGACCTCTGCTGGATAAATTCCTACCCCTGCACTACACATATTATAGGGATAGTTCACCCAAAAATTAAAATGATCCCATGATTCACTCACCCTCAAGCCATCCTCTAGCCACTCCTTCTTTCAGACCAACACAATCAGAGATATATTTAAAAATATCCTTAGTTCTCCAAGGTCTATAATGGTTGTGAATGGGGGGCTGCGTTTTGAAGTAAAAAATAATGCATCCATCCATTAAAAAAAAGAAGTAATCCATACGACTTCAGTGGGTTAATAAATGCCTTCTGAAGCAACGCGATGCATTTTTGTAAGAAAAATATCCATATTTAAAACTTTATAAATTCAAATAACTAGCTTCCGGCGGACGAACGTACGCAGAATGCGCAAGTCCATTTGTGGCAGAAGAGTATCCTTTGACGTAATGACGAAAGCAGAGGCACAGAGGACAGAGCAAAACAAATCACTGGTGACGGATTATACATCTAAAACTATCATTTTTAAAGAGAAATGTCAGAGGATTTTGATATAAGAGAAGAGGTGCTTGAGTTTGTTGCACAGCCCTATTTATTTGAACCACGAGGCATCTAAGCTTACGATACTCCTACATCCTGCCTCACACATCACGTCAGAGGATTACTCATTTGGCGTAATTATGAGTTTGGGTGAACTGTTGCACAATTCTGACACAAGTTTAATTTTGTGAAGACATTCATGGATTGCAAGCCATTGCACCAGGGTGAATGCCAATGTAATGCCCTGGAAATCGCTTTAGATAAAAGCATCTGCTAAATGACTGCTTGCTGTAATAAACAGAAATTGCACATGGATGTGTTTTCCTCAAGCACCTGAAGAAAGAGCTTTCAATAGTTTTCCCACTGTCCCCTGGCATGCTACAAGAGCCCTAAATAATTACCTGTGAATCATTTAAAAGCTTTAATGCTTGCAATAATCTGTACATTCGCTCTTAGATCGATAGCTAATGACCGTGACAGAGTCACGTCTAGGTAGTGAAGATGTGAAGTGGCACTATAAATACATGCCACTGTCATTATGCTTAAAGGGGAAATGTGTAATTATAGTGACACCAAATGAAATTGCTTAAAATAATGAGAGAAAATGTTCCTCTCTGCATTCATTGAGGGCCAAACAGTCTGAACTAGTCTTGCTTTAAACTCATGACATTGGTTGAGCCAATTTTGCTGTATTGGGATATACAAGAAATGCCATCACATTGTAGCCATTCCAGTCACGTTACATTCAGAGATAAAATGACAAAGAGCTTGTTAAATGGATTAGTTCACCCAAAAATGAAATTTCTGCCATTAATTTCTCACCCTCATGCCGTTCCACACCTGTAAGACCTTCGTTCATCTTCAGAACACAAATTAAGATATTTTTGATAAAATCCGATGGCTCAGTGAGGCCTCCATTGACAGCAAGATAATTAACACTTTCAGATGCCAAGAAAGCTACTAAAGACACACAGTTCATGTGACTACAGTGGTTCAACCTTAATGTTATAAAGTGACAAGAATACTTTTTGTGCGCCAAAAAACCCCCAAAATAACGACTTTATTCAACAATACCTAGTGATGGGCGATTTCAAAACTGCTTCATGAAGCTTCGAAGCTTTACAAATCTTTTGTTTCGAATCAGTGGTTCGGAGCGTGTATCAAACTCCCAAAGTCATGTGATTTCAGTAAACGAGGCTTCCTTACATCATAAGTGTTTCGAAATGTCAATAGTTCACCACTGGGGGGCGTGACTTTGGCAGTATGATACACGCGCCGAACCACTGATTCGAAACAAAAGATTCGTAAAGCTTCGAAGCTTCACTGAGCCATTGGATTTTATCAAAAATATCTTAATTTGTGTTCTGAAGATGAACGAAGGTCTTAAGGGTGTGAAACAACATGAGGGTGAGTAATTAATGACAGAATTTTCCTTTTTGGGTGAACTAGTCCTTTAATAAACTACGTCCTCTGCGGTGTGGAACTGACCCTCCTCTAGGTCCTTAGTTGCTATTACTAGCCCTATAAAGCTTTCCCAATAGCACATTTCCGCCATCAGCAAACCTGAAGAAAAGTAATCAGGCTGAGTGAATCACCTCAAGAATTATTGCATAATATCTGGATTAACTGTGCTTTTATATCTAGTAATTATATATAGAGGTAAAAAAAAAAAAAAAAATCAGAACAGTATTATAATACTAATTTTCCTGAAAAAAATTAATTCTTCAAAAATGTGTGATATGGCCACACATATATTATACATTGAAAACTTTGCTTCTACTTCCTCTTATCCGTCTTATTATTAGTAGTAGTAGTATTGTTATAATTATTATTTTGTTTAATTGTTTATAAATTGCATTTCCATAAAACAAATATATGTGACCAAAATATTTGACCAATATATTCATTCTTAATTGTACTGTCCACTGCTAACTGGGAAATGGGACAGAAACAAGGCAGTATTTTGGTTCTCTAAGCTAAACTGCAGCTTAAGATTGATACAAAAATAGGCTAGATTAACCGACTGGGATGGACATAGAGAGCTGTGAACAATCTACACTTAAATACAAAGACTACTACAATTCAGTTCTCTTAAAGTCGTTTCGATCTCTCATTTCAGCCTCTGTAATAACATCTTGTAATATTACTAATCAAATTTTACTGAGATATGTTTTCAAGTGCTTTTGTTTACACTGACCTCATTCTGGAATCATATCTGTTAGTGTTACTGTATCTAATATCTTCTATACAAGAATCAAACGCACTTCATCAAAACAAAGTGCAATGTAAGCCTCTAATATCACAACAGTGCACTAAAGTTGTTGTCCTTTTCATCCCATGGCCAGCTACTATCCCTGCAGAATTGGCTCTCTTTTTTGTCCATCTCACTGTAATTAAATCACCAATTCTGTCAGAATCACCCTGAGAGCAGCGATTTTCAACACAGTGTGATTTAATAGCCAGATGACCATTTAGTGTGTTGCGACCCCATTAAACAAGAGCAAGAAAGATCAATGGAAAGTGTTTTCCCATAACCCAGAGTCCAAATGTTCCAGTAAATGTATTTTTTTATTATTATAATTCTAAGGTTCATGTTACTGATCACCAAAACTGCAGCTATGAGAACACGAGTGGACCAGCATCCATTGCAATGCAAACAAAACTCAAATTCCAGAAATAAATCCAGAGAAGTTACATTAGAGGTTGTTGTTGTCGAACATCACAGGAGTATAGCTATGATACCAAAATCAGAGAGATATCAGAAAGATATCCCTGATCTATTAATCTACTAAGGACAATAAAAAATAAAAAAAAAATACTAAAATATCATCATATATTCAATTATATAAATATTAACTTCTCCTATGCCAAATGCGAATAGGCAAAATAATTGTTTCACTCGTGATCTAGTCTATTCACGACAACGATATTATTCCAGCGGCATCCAGTAAGAAACGGATATGCGCCAAACACTTAATCATGAAGTTGACCATATCATGAAAGCATCTCCAAACCGGGACATGAAGTACAGCAGCCCAGAGCCGCACTTTCCCCCAAAACACGTTATCACAAACAAACCCCTGCAAAAACAGCGCTCGCACTGACCCTTCTGCTGCTTGAAGGACTGTATGGATCCAGAATGATGCACCATGGTGTTTCCCGATAGAGATCCTCGCGGACAGAAGATGAAGGCAGGATACATGGGAAAGTATGAAGCGATCGCGTAGGTGTCTCTCCTCTGCGCAACCCAACACCTGTCTACCCTCGCGCTCCACCATCCGGGGCTGTTGTCATGGTTACGTAGTGTAAGAGGATGGATGGACACCCTTCAGTGGCTCGATAGAATGACCCGCGTTCTGGGGGGGCGTTCTCACAGGACGTGTTGTTGCGTTCTGTATGCGCTATTTTATAATTGGTGGACACATGTACACATGCGTCAGACGGACGGCTGTAAAGTCGCGTCCTTCTCTTTATTCCTAGCGACAGCGGTGCGATTTAAAGACGCGCTGTCAAGTTAAAAACAGTTCAACTTTTTAAAACACGTTTCCTGTGCATTCTGCTTCCGTTTTGTTTTTGAGGCAATCGAATTGACTAATTCGATTTGTGAGTGACGAAATTCAAGGGGGGTCGTGACTCGTGTCAATGCTATAACCAGGGAAATGGAATGCAGAAATTATAATTTTAATATAATATTTGCCCCATGTTGTAAGAGAATTTAGATACATTTAAATAGGCTACAATTGTTTTGGCAGTTTTTACCATTGGTGTAAAATTTGAAAAGTATGGTACCATGGTAATTTATTTTATGCCAGAATACCTCAGTTACAGCAGTTATATGCTGTGAAATCATAGTACATGACATTTTTCAAATAATGTAAGGGGGCATCCACAGATTCCACACTTGACCCTTTTAAAAAAGCAAAAATAAGAATGCACCAGTCTCACTAAGCACCTGTGAATAGAAGAATATTTCAGTCATTTTGTTTATCCTTTTTTTCTGATGACATTGGTGGTTATTACTAATTACATTAGTTTTACTGTAATAAATGATAAAAGGTACACTGTAAAACTCAATAAGTTCAGAATACTCAAAACATTTGAGGAAACTTATTACCTCGAAACATTTAAGTTAACTAACTTATTTTTTTTTTAAGTTAGTAGAACTTAATTTTTTTGTGACAAGTGGGGCGGGGCCGAAAGCCATGGAAGTGGAGCAAGGCCAGTGTGGTGCACAGGTGTCTCTCATTAATCACATCACTGGCATTCCTTCGCTCCCACAGTTCTCAGCCTCGCCCCACTCAAGTACTTATAGTTAATTTACATAAACATCACATTCAGATCTTGGTTAAATGTTAGTTAGCAAAAAACACATGCTATTATAACTATCAAAGAGACTGTCAATATATACTTGCATGTATGTAATCAAAAAACATATATATGTTTTAAACTTAACTTTTAAGACCACATATACTTTTTTGCATCAACCATCCTCAACCTAACCACACAGTCTACTCTTCACCAGAATGGTAACCCTACAAAACTAACATAACAGAACCCCCTGTCAATCCCAACATAACACAACATTAAACACTAACTTATGTCTCACTGTGTTAATCTTATGCAAAAACACATAAAATAACACTTAATTTCAACATTTATACAGTCTGATGCAAAGCATGCTGGGAACTAGAAATCTGCTGCAACTAAAACAGTTTAGTTTACTTGAAATATGTCAGTGCTGTGAACTCAAAAGTAAACGAAGTTTTAAATACTCATAACAGGTAATTTAACTGAACTAATTTGTTTAATTTAAGTTTGTCCTACTCAAACGAATGAAGTATTTTGAGCGTTAGGGTTTACAGTGTATAATTAAAGGGTTAGTTCACCCGAAAAATGAAAATAACGTCATTTATTACTCACACTCATGTCGTTCTACACCTGTAAGACCTTCGTTCATCTTCGGATCACAAATGAAGATATGGTTGATGAAATCCGATGGCTCAGTGAGGCCTCTATTGAGAACAAAGCCATTCAAACTCTCAAGGTCCATAAAGGTACTAAAAACATATTTGAAACAGTTCATGTAAACTGGTGGTTCTATCTTAAGAGACAAGAATACTTTTTGTGCACCAAAAAAAACAAAATAAAGACTTTTTAACAATATCTATATGGGCCGATTTCAAAACACTGCTTCGGAGCTTTACGAATCGAATAAGTGAATCGGAGTGCCAAAGTCATGTGATTTCAGCAGTTTAGCCGAATCACTAATTCGAAACAAAAGATTCATAAAGCTCAGAAGCTTCATGAAGCAGTGTTTTGAAATCGGCCATCACTTAAGATTGTCATTATTTAGTTTTTTTGGCGCACAAAAAGTATTCTCGTCGCTTTATAATATTAAGATAGAACCACTGAACCCACATGAACTGTTTCAAATATGTTTTTAGTACCTTTATGGACCTCAAGAGTTTAACAGGCATCACTGTCTATGTAGGCCTCACTGAGCCATCGGATTTCATCAACAATATCTTAATTTGTGTTCTGAAGATGAACGAAGGTCTTATGGGTGTAGAACGACATGAGGGTGAGTAATTCATTACATTATTTTTATTTTTGGGTGAACTAACCCTTTAAGAACCCGATGGCTATGTTCACACTAGTTTCGCATAGCCAGACCTTCAGACTGACGGCAGAAGGTCTGGACTTTATTGCAGCTTTCATTGGTCAAGAACCACCCAAGAGAACGTTTGACTGACATGTAACGCAATCACAGTGCGTTTTGTTCTGCGTCATGCGTGAAAATGTAAAGTTGATGTCCCTACAATAACAGACCGGTGTGCATCTAATAAATTATTCATTTAAGAATGCTATGCAAGTTTACTGCAACAATAGAGCCACGAACATCACATTCATTTAAAAATCCAGCGTTTAGTTGATCCTGGTAAGCGCTTATTGTCAGAGTTGTTTTTCTTCCACGAGGGGGTTTGGCGTCACGCCATTTGTTTCCAGTCGGACCATTAAAGAACGCAACACACATCTCCCAGACATCCTGTAGAATTTAACCAACCAGATGACGACTTCTAAACTCCTGAAGTGTTTCCAGTTAAGTGTTCCATATGCATCAGACGTTCAGCCACCGGTCCGTGGGCATGACGTCTGAGGCTGAGACTACGTTCACACTATCAGTCCAATCTGATTATTTGTAAATCAGATTGGAATCTGCTCTTAAAGGGTTAGTTCACCCTCATGTCATTCCAAACCCGCAAGACCTTTATTCATCTTTGGAACACAAATTAAGATATTTTTGATGGAATACAAGAGGGTTTTTTTATCCTCAATAGAAAACATTGAAATTACCACATTCAAGGTCCAGATTTTAACAATGTTTTTTCTACTTTTCTGGATCTTGAATGTGGCAATTTCATTGCTTTCTATTGAGGATAAAAAAAAAATAAAAAAAAACCTATTGGATTTCACCAAAAAATATCTTAATTTGTGAAGATGAACAAAGTTCTTATGGGTTTGGAACGATATGAGGATGAGTTAATTAATGACAGAAATTTCATTTTTGGGTGAACCCTTTAATAGTTGACTGTCCAGTTTGTATCAAAACAGTTCAGATTTGATTTGTGTGTCCCATATGTTCAGTTTTTCAGAATATCTGCATTGGTTTCTATGGCGTTGCATTGGTATGACTACACCAAACAACAACAACAGCAGCATGGAGGGGTTTGCAATACAGATGTTGTCTTAAAATATGACATTGTGTAGCCGCAGCACTACTATGTCTTAAGGCCAATTCACACTGCACTGACAGATGCAGACCAACGGCGACAGTCAGATTACAGCACATCACTTCTCAGACATTCTAATTCTGATTCAGCATATTTGGTTGGCGAAAACAAGCTCTAACAGACTCCGACAGAGGTAACACACTGATCCAACAAAAGTGTTTCTTGCCGTCTGTCGGTTCACCCAAAAATGAATATTTGCTGTTAATTTACTCACCCTTAGGCCATCCAAGATGTAGTTGACTTTTTTCTTTAGTAGAACAGTAAAGAACATTTTAGCCAAAACCAAGGTCCACTGTGATTCATATGATAGAAGTCAATGGGTGCTGTCAATTTGAGAATCAAAAAACATATGCAGACAAAACAAAATTAATACCCGCCGCTCCTGACGATACATTGAGGTCTTCAAGTCCCCATGAAATCACAATTTAAGTTTTTTGGCTTTTAGTATGAATATGTTAGCCTTAAGGTGATGATACACGGGGCAATTTTTTGAGCAATGTTGCTGGGCAATGTTGCCGTCAACGGGCAACCTGATGAGACACAGGGCAACTAATTAAGGCAACAGACAGTTGGCAGCAACTAATCAGAGAGGAGCAAATCTATTGCCAACTCAATAAATGCTTTATTATAAACACTTGTTAGGCACTTTATTTCAACTTTTCAAATATTTTCTTTATTTTTATTAAAAATAAATGCCTTTCCGATCTGATTTGTGACAGGAAAAGGGAGAAGAGCGAGTTCAGCAAAAGGCGGATTCGAAACCGCGTCGATCGCATCAAAAGCTAATCATATGTCAAACGCCCTACAGCCTAAAGGTGTGGTCACACTGCACTTTTCGTTCCATTGACTTCCATTCAAACGTATGTGAATGGGTCAGACCGGAAACGCAAGCTTGTGCGAAAAATGTTGCATTTCGCTGCGTTCCAAAGTTCAAGTTTGGTGAACTCTGACCTGCGAATTGGCATCACGTGAAGATGTGAGACCAGTAGAAGATCGATTCGTCACGGCATGACCTCTTGGCTGAATTAAAAGAATTAATTTTTGCAATAATGTCGAGTAGGTTCTATATTTTTACATTTTAAATGTATTACTTTAGGTTATGTGTTGAATTCATGTTAATAAAAAAGATGCTGTAGACCGTGACATCATATCACGACCGTTACAGCATCTGAAAAAATTTTGCACGTTCAAAGTCTAGTGTGACCGCGGCTTAAGCTACTACAGACGTTAAAAAATCCCGTCGTTTTAGTATTTAACTAAAATCATTCAATAGCTTCATTACAGCATACACACATTACTTTCGGACAGTTGTTGGTATTTTAAGCAATATATGAGGTAAATTCCCTGTTTTGGGTTGACGCATGACAACTTAATAGCGTAAAATGATAAAAGTTCACACTCCTTTTCTCCGCTCCACTGCCGCTGAGAGGCCGCCATCTTGTTTGAATTTTTTCTGAAATATCCGAACCGGTCACGTGAACGGCTGCTAACATTCTGATCGGAGGATCTCAAAAAATTGCCCACGACCGATCTAATGTATCCAGATATATATTTGATGCTCATTCTCAGTGGGAAAGTGCCCAAGCAATGTTGCTCGGCAACATTGCCTGGCAACATTGCTCAAAAAGTTGCCCCGTGTATCATCACCTTTACTGTTATCTATAAGCTAGTGTGCTCTAAAACAATGACAAAATTTGTATTTAGAAGATATAAGAGTTCAAAGATAACAGTCTGTCACTTGATATATGGATCAATGATTTTGATTACATCACTCTGCACTTTAGCTTCTCTTCAGATTTTCTGTCCAATCAAATACTCTCTAGAATCTAAAGCATCCTGCCCCCACATTATAAAAAGACACTGAAGCTGTGGCTAAAATCAGCCACTTTTTTTTTTTTACACATTTACTACAACCCCCCAATTCCGGAAATAAATAAATTTTATAAATTTAATGAAATGAAATCAATGAATGAATGCAAGCTGCCCATAACGCATGCACTTATGCACCCCTATACCATCAGAGATGCTGGCTTTTGAACTGAATGCCGATAACATGCTGGAAGGTCTCCCTCCTCTTTAGCCCCGAGGACACGGCATCACGGACACTTTTCCACTTTGAAACAGTCCAATTTAAATGAGCCTTGGTCCACAGGACACAATGGTGCTTCTGGACCATGTTCACATATGGCTTCCTTTTTGCATGATAGAGTTTTAGTTGGCATCTGCAGATGGAACAGCGGATTGTGTTTACCAACAGTGTTTTCTGGAAGTATTCCTAGGCCCATTTAGTAATGTCATTGACACAATCATGCCGATGAGTGATGCTGAGTCTGAGAGCCGGAAAACCACAGGCATCCAATAAAGGTCTTCAGCCTTGTTTCTCTGAATCTTTTGATGATGTTATGCAGTTTAGATGATGAGATTTGCAAGCCTTTGCAATTTGATGTTGAGGAACATTGTTTTTAAAGTATTCCACAATCTTTTTCTGCACTCATTCACAGTTCTGTCCATCTTTACTGCCCAACATTTCCGGAATTTGGGTTATATTTTCTACATGTATTTTCTACATTTCTATTTAGGGGATAGGGAATGATTTAGACAACACGTGTAAATAAAATGTTCCATTGGGGTAAGTGAAGTCTGGTTTCACATTAAAGTCCAGAGACATTCATTTGTTTTCATACCGTTGGACCTGCATGCTTACTTTAAAAAATAAAAATGTACATTTTCATTTGAATCTAATTTTACAAATTCATACAAAATTTCCACTTTATAAAACAGTTGCATTTTCTCAAGCGACTGGGTTAGGTTTCAGAGTCTACTTCAATCCTGTGTGCTTTAAGGCTGTACAAATTAAGGTCTATTAGAACTGCAGTGGTTAGACACTAATGATTTTAACTTCCTGCACAGCAAAGCAGTGTAATGGTCAGTCCAGCCAGCCAAATGGCAGTTAGTCTCATTAAAAGTCATTCATTCATGCTGCTGATATCACAAACCCCAATAGCACCATGAACTCAGTAAAGCTGTTTGAAATATTATGGGCTTGTGTGATACAGTGTCCAGTCAGCCAGACTGACATGTTTCTTCAGACCTTTGGAGACGCTGACTTTACTTGTCATGTCTAGGCAGGTAAGTTCCAGTGCAGTCTATTTGGTCCTGACTGAAATGTCACATATCCTACACAGGTTCCCACACTGAAAAAGAGCCTGACAGCGCTGAGAAAAAAAGTATAAGAAATCAATATCCATTCAGGTTAGTGCTGACACCTCAAACGTGACTGACAAATGACAGAGACATCTGCTGAGACCAGCAAAAAAAGAATTAATAATACAATATGTCGCACACACAAACATTTCGACTGTGTTAGAATGAATATGAATGATATCTGCCACACTGCACTGATGCATATTGAACCTTACATTAATTAGCTAAGTCAAGCATCACTATTACTACACTGCTCATATTTAGAACTAGTGATTTGAACTACTTGTCACACCAAGTATAAATCTTCACCATATGACTTGGCCCACAACATTTGTTCATTGCATATGAGCGATATCTCAAATTATGCAGCTTTGAATAATAAAATGACTATACAGACTAAAGACAGATCATAGAGTCTTGGAAGTTGCTACTACCTAGCAAACATCAATGCACCATAGAAATCACCTACTGTAGCAACACCCTAGCAATGACCCAGAACACCAATGCATTTCAATAGCAATATGCTGTTGACCATTTAAGACTTTGCAAAAATTGCAACACGTAAATGAATGAATCATGCACCAATGCACTAACTACCACTCAAAACTACTTTGTTTTTGAGTTTACTGCATCAGTACCCTAGCAACCACCCAGAACACACTAGCAACACATAATAATGTTCTTACAAGACCTTTGCAACTGCATATCAGTGCCCTAGTGACCACCCACAAAACCCTAGCCGCTATGTGCTAACTAGTCAGAATACTGTACTTGATTAACTACATAACAATGCTCTGGTCATCACCCAGAACATCCTAGCAATTGGTTAATAACATCTTAGCCCCTCAAAGACCCATAACAAAGCCATTGCAACCTTCAAAATCAACCAATGTATCACATAGCTAATAATACAGTTTACTGGTTTGAACCAGATGAGCAAAACCGCCGCCTCTAACTCTCACCTTAAACTTAGTATAATGTTAGTAGGACATCCTAATAAACAGCAGTCGGATTAGTCCATGATTTTTACGAACTCTGATTTTTCTAAACTCTGAATCCACGAATAAACGTATCTTGACAGTTGACTGAGCAATTGAGTTAACCAGTGAATCTGGCTGTGGGGCAGGGTTTGTGCTGAACTAGTCTGGGGGAAAAAAAAATCACGCTTAACTGCATGTTTGGCAACCAAATAGCAATACACTAAAGTATGGAGTAAATTGTGTGCATGCTTTACTATGTCGTTCCCTCAATTTACTAAATTGTGAGCACGATTTAATATTTCATTACCTCGATTTGCTAAATCGTGCGCAGGATTTAGTAAATTGAGGGAACAAGTAAGTAAATGATTTAGCCTATTTTTTTCCTGAATATTATTTGCGGAGCTCTATACTAAAGGTGCAATCACATTAACAAAATTTGGGTGAAATTTAATTTATGAAAATGGTCTACTGTCAAAAGTGTAGCAATGTGTAGTTGTGCTTCATACACTCACTAATAAACCAAATTGCTTTCTGTTGGTCAAAATCTGTGTGGTGAAATCTTTTGACCTCACACAAAATTCCTGATTGCATAGTTTTGATTTGAATTAAAATATTTGTATTAATGTATAAAATGACTGCAAAAATTTGTTGAACTACAGTAAATGTGACCGCAATTTTTTGTCTTGTGGACTATATGTAAACATCTTTTATGTAAACTATCTTACTCAGAACAGTTCTAAATAAAAAAATAACATGCATTTTGTATGATCTCTCTTATTTTGTTAAAATTTTCACAGACTCTGTAAGTGGTTCCTATACTTTTTCATGCAACTGTTTAGAGCTCCTTATACATTGCATAGCAATGTCCTGGCAGCCACACAGAACAACCTAGCAGTGAATTTGGATGGGAAAGCATCAGTCATATTTTCTTCATAAAATGTAAAGATCTAGTTTAGTAGATCTAGTTTTAGGTTTGTCCTTGAGAGCCAATGGAAACACCACAGAATCATTGCAAGAATGCAACAGCAATGACAAATGTACAAACTGTACCTTTAAAGTGCTTGTTTAGTATGGAGTTACATTTGTGCCAAAAACTGCTGACCGCTATGTATAATACATTTATAAACTGTTTAAGATGCATTTATCTTTCTGTTCTATAAACTTGAATGAATCTGTAGTCCTTAGGTTTCGTCTTTGTGCTTTTTAAGAGTTTTAGAAAGATGGTGAGAAAATGTAGTGAAAAAATCTATGGATATGGATATCTGTAAACTGCACTGCAAAACTGTCACTGAGAGCAGTAATTTACAGTATAAAGCATGAAACGGAGCTGAATGCACAACAGGGAGGAAGATGCAACTGGACAACAGAAAGGACAACACTAATAAAACAAAAGCAACAACAGTAGATTGTCTTGTACAAAGTGGTCAACACTTTTTGGGCACAAATGGAACCCCATACGCGCTAAAGGCTTAAAAATCATCAGTCTCTCAGCCTCTTTAAATGATTCTTCACGCCTCTCTGAATCTGAGAGAGCTATTGTGAAATACATTGGAATCAAAATGAGCTCTTGTACTTTGCACTTGCCAGATTCTGATGAGGACTTTTTATTTTTTTTTATTGCTTCCTAGACAACTGCAATAAATTACAATAAATTAAACAATGAGCATCTCTTCTCATCCTGGATTATTCATCTCTCTTCAGCCCTCTTTGATGTTTGTTTTTTCAGTACTCAGTGTTCGGGTGGTCTGATTAGAGGTGTCTTATAATAGAGATGTGCATGTGCAGTGGGCTGCATCATGATTGTCCAAACACTTTAATGTCAGAGGCTTGATAAACAACACGTAAACACAGATGCATTCCAGAACATGACTGTGAGAAATTGAGAATTTGTGAGACAGTTTCCATGTATTATTGGGGACTTCAATCCTCATTTTCATTCCCTCATCCTGTTTATGTGGTTTTCACTTCTGCAATTGCTTGTACCATCTGCCTCCCCTGCAAACAGCAGGCAACCTCCACTGTCCCCACACGGTCTCTGTACTGTCCTGTTGGACCACGTGTTTGCCCTCTCAACAACAACCAATTTCAAAAGCCTCCTGCACTTACATAAATATGTGTACTTTTCACAGTAATCTGGGTGTTTTTTGTTGATTAGCATTGCTCTTGTTTTGATATCCTGGTCAAACGACTTTGCTGCAGTGTGCCGCATGTCATTTCCTGAAATGTGATGCTACCACCTACTGGAGAAATTAAAAAGTATTAATGTGCCCAAGATAACTACACTCTGTAGCAGTCATTCAGCTTGGCAATGAAAGTTTGTGCTTATATTAATATGTGCATGGTATGTAATTAAATGTGCATGGTATGTAATTTAATAGATGGCATGAAAGTGATTATGAAGCTATTTTGTGATTTATAACCCAAGATTTAAAAAATAAATAAATAAAATAAAAAGGAAGTTCCGCACACTATCAATGCTTATCAAAAATTATAAAAATGTCTTTATCGCAGCGGTCCCATGACCTTTATCAGGCATATCCACAACTCAAAGCTCAAAAATATATAAAATCAACTCATGACCAATCACTGAAAAAAAAAAAAAAAAAAAAAAAAAAACATCAGTTATGATCAGAATCAGTGACTTAATGCATCATTACATCCTCATCATGATCAACTAAATGGGCCACTATATGAAAAATTAACATATGACATTGAAAAAAAAAAGATAAGGAAATGTATATAAAATAATAAAAAAGCATATTGAATAATAATGAAACATTCAAACTAAAGGGGGATAAAGCCTAAAGTATAACAATCATACAAAAAAAAAAAAAATGTACATAACAACATTAAATGATAAAACATTCATACCAAAAGGAAAAAGCATTAAAAAACAACCATCAAAATATAAAATCAAATAAAATCATCATCACAAGAAAATTATAACACTCTATAGCGTCACATTGAATAATGCTTCATCATTCATTACCAAAGATGATAAGGTCTGAAGTGCAATAATTCAGTAAACTCCCATCTCTGTAAAAACATTTCAATGTCACCCTTTCTCAGCAGCACACTCACTTTGTCAGTACCGCAAAAATGTAAGGAGACATCATGATTCAAACACACAAAAAACAAACTGCTGTTTCATAACCCATAATGTATGAGATTATTGTATTAGAACAATAATCTCATACATAATAGAGTTTTGAAAAAACAGATTATATATTTTATATTTCTACTAAAACTATTAAAAAAAAACAATTGTTTTCAAATTATTTCATTGTAATCATTTAAAATCCAGTAAAAACAGTAATATTGTGAAATATTAGTACATTTTAAAATACAAATTTTAATATATTTAAATTTCATGTATTTTGATTTAATAAATGATTCCAACCTTCCAACCGGTAGTGTGTGTGTGTGTGTGTGTGTGTGTGTGTGTGTGTGTGTGTGTGTGTGTGTGTGTGTGTGTGTGTGTGTGTGTGTGTGTGGTATAACAATATTAACTTATAAAATATTTACTATAATTTATTTATTTATTTATTTGATTGTAATGACATTTTATCTAGACAAATGTCTATAAAAACTGTTGGATAATGTTCAGGTATGTTCAAAAATAATTACATACTGTGTGTGAACAATAAAAATTAATTTTCTTCGTTTTATAAAATATTTCAAATTACAAGTTTATCAAAACAACAAAAACTTTTAACAAATCAAAATAAAGTGATTTACATTCATAAAACATCTGTGAATTGAGTCAAATCTATTTTTCGAAGAGGTTTTACAAGAGGTTCTGATTTTAGTCTGGATCTTGGCGGGTCTGGTTTTATCTAAATCTGTGCCACTGCAAAGGTGTCCTGGAATCATTGTTGTGCGTTCTGCACAGGACAGGACCCTCGGGATGGTATGTCCCAGCAAATTTATCTATTGTTACATTACATATTCTAAAGGTTTGTGATCTGAGACATTATATTAATAGCAAATCAAATGGGCAGAAGTGAGCTTATATCACTGCAGTCTGCAGTCACTAATTGGGATTGGCATTACAGACATTCTAAATTCTATTGATGTTAGACAACACGTGTCAGGACCCACTCATTGTCGTAATCATACTTTAGATCTAATATTGTCACATGGAATCGTTATTGATGCCGTTGAAATTCTGCAGCAGAGTGACGACATCTCAGATATTTATCTAGTCTTGTGTATACTACATTTAGTTAAAGAGGCTAAACTGCCCCCCTGATATGGTAGAACCATCACTTCTTCCACTAAAGATCACTTTATAAATAACCTTCCTGATCAGTTTCATCGCCTTAGCATACCAGACAGCTTAGAAAACCTCGATGTTGCAACAGAAACTATTGCCTCTGTCTTTTCCAGCACATTAGATTCAGTCGCTCCTTTGCGTTTAAAAAAGATTAAGGAATTTAATCCAATGCCATGGTACAGTGAGCAGACTCTGGCCCTAAAAACTGCAGCCAGAAAAATGGAGCGTAGCTGGAAGAAAACAAAACTAGAAGTATTTTGCATTTCGTGGAGAGAGAAAATGATTGAGTACAGAAAGGCCTTAAAAACGGCTAGATCCGCCTATTTTTCAAAAGTCTTAGAAGAAAATAAACACAACCCTAGGTATTTATTTGATGCTAAATTAACAAGAAATAAAGCTTCAACTTCTGATGTTTCCAAAGAGCACAGCAGTAACGACTTCATGAACTTCTTTACTTGCAAGATTGATAATATTAGAGAGAAAATTATAACCATACAACCATCTACTACAGTATCGTGACATTGCATTGTAGTGTCCATGAGGGAAAATTCATTTCATTTACTGCTTTACATTTACATTTACGCATTTGGCAGACGCTTTTATCCAAAGCGACTTACATTGCATTATACTATACATTTGTATCTGAGTATGTGCAATCCCTGGGATCGAACCCATGACCTTGGCATTGCTAGTGCCATGCTCTAACCACTGAGCTACAGGAAAGCTCTAGGAGCTCTAGGAGCTTTAGGAGAGGAAGAATTGTCTAAACTTGTTAAATCATCAAAATCAACAACATGTATGTTAGACCCTATACCAACTAAGCTATTGAAAGAGATGCTTCCAGAAGTCATAGATCCCTTTCTTAATATTGTTAATTCATCTTTGTCATTAGAATACGTACCAAAAACTTTTAAGCTGGCTATTATTAAACTTCTTATTAAAAAACCACAACTAGATCCTAAAGAACTAGTCAATTACAGGCCGATCTCAAATCTCACTTTTCGGTCAAAAATACTAGAAAAGGCAGTTTCATCGCAACTATGTTCCTTTTTAGAAAGAAATAATATCTGTGAGGATTTCCAGTCAGGATTTAGACCATACCATAGTACTGAGACTCATTAGAGTTACTAATGATTTGCTCTTATCATCAGATCCTGGTTGTATCTGGTTGTATTAGTGTTACTGGATGTTAGTGCTGCATTTGACACTATCGATCACAATATTCTCTTAACCCTTAATGGTCCCTTTGTTGTACCGACGATTCTGTCCCTCGGGGTCAGCTGGACCCCAAGGACCCATTAAGGGTTAAATAGACTCGAAAACGTCTCGGTTACTTATGTAACCCTTGTTCCCTGAAGGAGGGAACGGAGACGTACGTCAGTAGTGACCGACGAATTGGGATATCGCTACAGAGCCCTATCAGCTTCGAGTGAACTAAAACCAGCCAATGGAATTGGCGTGCGATATTTGCATAATGCGCACCGCCCCCGACAGGTGTATATAAATAGGAAGCAGATGCAATCACACTCTGTTTTTCGCTGAGGAGACAACTGGTGTCTGCGCAGCAGCGAGGGTACAGAAACTGTGGCAATGGGACATACGTCTCCATTCCCTCCTTCAGGGAACGAGGGTTACTTACGTAACAGAGACGTTCCCTTTCAGTCGGTTCGACGTTCGACGTACGTCAGTAGTGACCGACGAAATTGGGATCCCAACTAAAGCGCCACAGTTACGAAACCCCTTCCAGTGCCCAGCGCAAGCTCGGCCACCCATGGTAATAGCTGGGATGGTGAAGGGGGCGAGCTTACGCCGAGAGAGTCTACTGCTGTTCCACAATTACCCACTTAGTAAACTAGACTACACTGGGAAAGCGAACCCGTAGGGGACGCTGCGGAGGCCACTACCTACCCACGGGGAGGAATTTACGTGGAGAATACACATATGGACTGGCCCGAGGGGCAGTACGCATATGGAGTCCCTGGGATGGCTCCACGTGGGTAGGGGGAGACTCATCTGACAGGTGACAGCAGAGCTGGCTCCGCTAAGGGAAGAAACAGACTCGCCCATAGGGAGTTTTAAACCGTGGATGATACACATATGGGACCGCTCACGTAGAGTCATGACATATGGGCCCCAGCCAACAGACAGTGTCAGCGACGGATGTAGGCCTGGCATCAGACACTCCGCAATGTCCGAGCCGAAGGGGGAGGCGGAGGAACTCGACAGGGTTCGCCAAGCGGGGAACACGACTGGAGTTAAAATATGCACGCATCCGGCCCAGGGGGCGGGAATGGCATTGCAAGCCAACACTGAGTGGGTTCAACGTGTCTACCGGCTAGTGGAAGCGAGTACACGGGAAGATACCGGCTCTACACGTAGGCTATAGAATCTAGCGAACGTGTTAGGTGTCGCCCAGCCCGCAGCTCTACAGATATCTGTCAGCGAGGCGCCATGAGCCAGCGCCCAGTAAGAGGCCACCCCTCTGGTGGAGTGGGTTCTCAACCCGAGCGGGCAAGGCACGCCATGGGATTCGTACGCAAAGGCGATGGCATCCACTATCCAGTGGGACATCCTCTGCTTGGAGACAGCCTTTCCCTTCTGCTGGCCTCCGTAACAGACGAAGAGCTGATCTGACGTCCTGAAGCTTTGCGTTCTGTCCACGTACACACGCAGAGCGCGGATGGGACAGAGCAAAGCTAGGGCTGGGTCTGCCTCCTCCGAAGGCAGCGCTTGCAGGTTCACTACCTGATCTCTGAAGGGAGTGGTAGGAACCATGTGCACATATCTGGGCCGGGGTCTCAGGATGACATGAGAGTCACCGGGCCCGAACTCTAGGCACGATTTGTCGACCGAAAATGCGTGCAGATCCCCTACCCTCTTCAGAGAAGCCAATGCAACCAGGAGGACGGTCTTGAGAGACAGTACTTTTAACTCGACTGCTTGCAAAGGTTCGAAGGGCTGACCCCGGAGAGATGTAAGAACCAGGGTCAGATCCCAAGAGGGTATGGAGGAAGGGCGAGGAGGATTTAGTCTCCTCGCCCTCCTCAGGAACCTGACGATCAGATCGTGTTTCCCCAGGGACATACCCTCAACTGCGTGGTGATGTGCAGCAATAGCGGCAACATACACCTTCAGGGTGGAGGGAGACAGCTTTCGCTCCAACCCTTCTTGCACGAAGGAAAGCACGGATCTGACCGAGCATAATCGGGGGTCTTCTCGGCGAGAGGCACACCATTCGACAAATAGGTTCCACTTCAGCGTGTAGAGGCTCCTCGTGGAAGGAGCTCTAGCGGAAGTGATGGTGTCTAAGACCGCTTGCGGGAGATCACTCAGAACCTCTGCATCCCGTCCAGGGACCATACGTGGAGGTTCCACAGGTTCCACAGTACGGCGCCACTAACAAGACCTGCTCCCCATCCTCCCTGACCTTGCACAGGAGTTGTGCAAGAAGGCTCACTGGGGGAAACGCATATTTGCGCAGACCCTGGGGCCAGCTGTGTGCCAGGGCATCCGTGCCGAGCGTGCCGCCGGTCAGGGAATAGAACCACTGGCAGTGGGCAGTTTCTGGGGAGGCAAACAGGTCTACCTGGGCCTCGCCGAAATGCTGCCAAATCAGCTGGACCGCGCTGCCATGCCCATCTCGGGACCAGGCCGTGAAGCTTGTTGAAGCGGCCTCATATGGAGCAATCCGAGCGGCGTTACCGTGGCTGCAGATGCCATATGCCCCAGGAGCCTCTGAAATAGTTTCAGTGGGGCCGCTGTCCTGCGCTTGAGCGTGCTCAGGCAGGTCAACACCGACTGGACGCGTTCCTCGGTGAGGCGCGCAGTCCGGGTGACCGAGTCTAGCTCGAGACCGAGATAAGAGATCCTCTGCCCGGGGGAGAGTTTGCTCTTGTCCCAGTTGACCCGAACCGGCTGAGGTGAGCTAAAACCATATCCCTGTGTTCGCACAACTGCGCTCGCGAGCTGGCCAGGATCAACCACTCGTCGAGGTAGTCGAGGCTGAGTCGCCGGCGGCAGGGTGGAGGCAGCAGCGGACCGCCGGGGCATGACGTGTTTAATGGCCTCAGCCTGCTTCTGTGCGGCGGAGAACTGTTGGGTGAAGCTCTCCACCGCGTCGCCGAAAAGGCCGACCGGGGACACGGGGGAATCCAGGAACCGATGTTTGTCAGTTTCCCTCATGTCCGCCAGGGTCAGCCAGAGGTGGCGCTGCTGGACTACGAGCGTAGACATCGCATGAACAACAGAACGTGCTGTCACCTTCATCGCTCGGAGGGCGAGGTCGGTGGCAGCGCGCAGCTCCCCCAGCAGCTGTTGGTCAAGCCCTCCCTGGGGCATTTCCGATAGCGCTTTTGCTTGGTAGACCTGCAAAAGGGCCATGGCATGCAGGGTGGAGGCAGCTTGTCCACAGGCTCTGTAAGCTATCTCCGTCAGTCCTGAGGAGAATTTACAGGCCCGGGACACAGCTGCATCGCAACGGACCACTCGACTGTAAAGACGCAGGGTTCTTCAGGTCTGTGAAGCTCTTTCAGAAGGGGAAATTACAGCTCTCTCGTGCTGAAGCACACAGGGAGTGTCACGATGTGTTCGGGTACACCACTCCCCGAACACAATGCAGGAACCGGCCCAAATCGCAACTGTTCTTTCTATAGCGCGCTTAACGGGCAGACGGTTGCTGTGAAAACAGCAGTTTAGAGCTCAATGCTCAGGCTCCTGGAGAAACTCGCGACCTCGCTGCTGTGCTGTAACGCCAACAGAAAGTGATGCACCACTTCAAAGGCTGAAGAACACTCTGACTATTTCAGTCTTGAAAGCTGAAGAGAACAACCAGTTGGCTCCAAAGCGAAAGACAGAGTGCGATTGCATCTGCTTCCTATTTATATACACCTGTCGGGGGCGGTGCGCATTATGCAAATATCGCTTGTTTTAGTTCACTCGAAGCTGATAGGGCTCTCTAGCGATATCCCAATTCGTCGGTCACTACTGATGTACGTCGAACGTGACCAACTGAAAGGGAACTATGTTGGCATTAGTGGAATTGCATTGGCATGTCATTGGCAAATCATACTTATCTGACCGTTATCAGTTTGTAGTAGTAAACGATAAGATATAATATCATTAAATATGGAGTACCTCAAGGCTCAGTACTACGACCATTGCTTTTCACTCTGTACATGCTACCCTTGGGAGATATCATTAGGAAGCATGGCGTTAGTTTTCATTGTTACGCTGATGATACTCTATATTTCTTCACGCCCTGACGAAACTTACCAATTCACAAAATTAACAGAATGCATAGCTGATATAAAAAACTGGATGACCAGTAATTTCCTATCTAAACTACGACATATGCTCTCAATGAAGAATGCAGAACAGTTAGTTCATGCGTTCATGACCTCAAGGTTAGAATACTGTAATGCTCTACTGGGTGGTTGTTCCTCCCGCTTGATAAATAAACTACAGCTCGTACAAAATGCAGAAGCTAAAGTCCTTACTACAACTAGGAAGTATGACCATATTAGCCCAGTTCTGTCGTCACTGCATTGGCTTCCTGTTAAACATCGTATAGATTTTAAAATCTTGTTAATTACTTACAAAGCACTAAATGGTTTAGCCCCCCAGTACCTAAGTGAGCTCTTAATGCATTATAGTCCTTCACGTTTATTGCGATCTCAGAATTCAGGCCAGCTGATAATACCTAGAATATCAAAATCAACTGCAGGTGGTAGATCCTTCTCCTATTTGGCACCTAAACTGTGGAACAACCTTCCTGGCATTGTTCGGGATGCAGACACACTCTGTCAGTTTAAATCTAGACTAACAACGCATCTCTTTTACCTGGCATACGCATAACACATTATATATTTATATTTTCAAATCCGTTATAGGATTATTAGGCTGCATAAATTAGTTCAGCCGGAACCGGGAACACTTCCTATAACACCAGATGTACTTGTTACATCAGAAAAAGAATGGCATCTACGCTAATATTAGTCTTTCTGTTTATCCCGAGGTTTACCGTAGTCAACCGGATTCAGGCCGTTTCCAGATGAGACCGAGGACCGGTGCCTTGACACGACCACAAAGCAGCCCTGTATCAGCAGAGATCGAGTCGACTAGATCATCCATTGTGAAGACATCATCAACACGACAGCCAGTGCCACAGTTTCCTCAAAATTATAATCACGACTATTAATCATGTTTATTCTATCAAAAGAGTAATGTAACTATGGCTATTTTGCAAGTTCTTTACCAACCTACACTTCACCCAAAAGGCCTGTAGGTGGCACAAAGACTTAAATTTAACCAACTATGATAACTTCGTTAGATGGTAAATCAATACAAAACATGGTTGTGGTGAGCGCTTTGTAATATGTATTCATATTAGATTTTAAAGCAACACAATTCGTTTGCAATAAGACAAACCAGATTCAAATTGCCCGGCAAATTCGTGAAGCAAAGAAAAATCATTTCTAGCTGATCAACATTATGAAAACTGGTAAAACCTTTAGGAACTTCAAAAGATAAAACAGCGAAATTCCTAATATTACTTCAAATATTTCCAAATTATGTTCATTTTCATAGAGCGGGCCAATATCGTGACGATTATTTAAAATCAATCAAGAGAAGCAGATATCGTTATCGTGATAAAATACAATTAATCGTGCAGCCCTAATTTAATTTAATTTGACTTGACATTTGATATTCAACAGTATCCTTGACATTTATTCAACAGTGCTTTTGATCTGCCTGCATTGACACTATTCTTTAAAAGGAAAAATGATATACCAATTATCAATGTAAAGCTGTTTTGACACAATCTGCATTGTAAAAAGCACTATATAAATAAAGGTGACTTGACTTGACTAAGTTAAATAAAAGTGGCAAATGATTTTCCAACAAACTTCATTCATCTTTAGCTTCTAGGCAATTTTTGCTTTTGTGATGAATTAGAATGAAACATGGCAGTCTCTTTCACTGATTAAATATTTTCTAGTGCTTAAATGAAGGAGCCAAAAAGAAAACAACGGACAGTTAGAATGTTTTTGTTAAAGTTCATTTTGAGCTGATCACTTCATCAATTCAAACTGAATGAATGTGTGGAAGATATTTCAGACATTTAGTGCTATTGATTTCAATGTTGTTTATAGACACATTGTCTCATTCTGGCAGTTAATCATTTCAAGGCTTTCAGCACAACACAAATCTGTAGAAATAACACTTAGAGTCAACCATGAAGGTAGATTTGAACTGAAACTGACCTTTTTATTGATTTATTTATTTATTTAATTAAATCATTTTACATCTATCTTCATAGTTTTCAGCCATGTGACATAGAACAGCATTACAGGCCTCAAAAGATGAAAAACAAAAATATGTGAATAAAATGCAAGTTTTGGGCATGTGTGATCCATATACAGCACATGCTGTATTTTAATCACTAAAAGCAGTGAGACCTTCTAAAACGTTTAACTTGGAAAAATTTAAAGTGCCTTAATGTACTAAAACAGTGGTATTATATGATCAGCATACACCTTTTTAATGAAGCATGTCACAGTTCTGTTCAGTTAGTTTCATTTTCATGGACTTTTAGCTTGTTTTTCTCAGTTACATGTTTCCCATTGCTCAGTTTTCCTGCCACTCTTTAGTTGTCATGGCAACAGATATGATTAGTTTTCAGTTCAGCTGTGTGTCATTTACTACCCTTGCCTTGCTACTTAAGTTGCTGTGTGCATTTCTCATTTGTCTGGTCACGTTAATTCGAGTGCTGTGCTTAACTGATTGCCTTTTGTTTGCTTGTGTGGATTATTAAAGCCTTTTTGAACCTGATCTTCATCCTCCTGTTCTTCCTACAATCCAGTGTGACAATATACAGGCGAGCAGATATAAACTCTATGTACTGAATGGTTTTTCTTTACGGTTTTCTATGGAAAAAGTGTAACGAGAAATTGAATGTTCAGTTTATATTCGTTCATCTGCTAGCCTGTAGATATGCGTCATCTATAAGGTGTATGTTGAATTTGGTCTTTTAACGTCACTGTCTTACTACATATGCACAAAGCACAAACCAAAAATGAATGGTGATCAATGGAGGAAATTCTTGCCTGCGTCCCAATGCATACTATCCATCCTAAATATGTGACATTAGTATTTCATACTATTTAGGGTGGATAGTATGCGCATTGGGATGCAGGGCATAGGGTGTGGGCCTTCCTATAAGGGACTGAAGTCACATGAAATCTATGAATAGTTAATAATAAATAATCATATTTTACCATGTCATTTTTTCACACAAATTATGCAGCTCCATCAAATCAAAAAAAAAAAAAAAGAAAAGAAAAAAAACATATTTTGGGGCTATTAAAAAATCCCATTTGCTTTGACGGAGTATTTTAGCCACATAGTACACTAATTATTTAATACATATACTAGATTAAAAAAAAAAAAAAAAAAAACATACATCATATTTCAAACAAGTTATTGTTCTGATATTTTCTAATTTTTCAATAATTTCTTTGTAATTTTTTTTTTTTGATAATGTTCAATTTGAACATTGCTGCTACTGTACATAAAAAAAAAAAAAAACTGAAGTGCAGCTTCATTCTATCCTGAAAGACTAGAATTGTATATATATTAGGGGTGTAACGGTACACAAAACTCACGGTTCGGTACGTACCTCGGTTTTGAAGTCACGGTTCGGTACAGGTTCAGTACAGGTGGGGAGAAAACTAAACATTAAATTGTTTTTTTTTTTAAACAGTAGTGTACTGAACAAATTGTGTCTCTGTCTTTAAATATATTATATTAAATTATAACTAAAGGACATTTTTAAGGATAAAATTATAAAATTAGGAAAAAAAAAAGATCTCTGCTAATGCTATAGGCCTAAATGTAGGAAGCCCTTACTTGAACATTATGCTATATTAAAAGCTAACAAGTGAGCCCAAATTATTAGCCTAAATTCAGTCGCTATTTATTTTTATATATAAGAATCAACACTCAAATACAAATTGTATGAAAACATGTAAGCTGCACATAAGGCAGTTTTTGCTTTAACTTCAAAATCTAATTATAAAATTATGTTTTACTCCAATTTGTTGTTGAAATAGGCTAATTATTTATATACAGTGGCTGTCATTTTCACAACAGATTTATCTAAACATAGCCTACATTAAATAATAAAGACATCACTAACAGAATATAAGTATGTGAACCACTTGCAGAATCTGTGAAAACTTGCAAAATTTTAACAAAATAAATCATACAAAATGCATGTTATTTTTTATTTAGTACTGTCCTGAGTAAGATATTTTACATAAAAGATGTTTACATATACTGTTGTGGCCAGAATTATTAGCCCCCTTCATAAATATGATCAAAGATGACTCTAAAAATAAATCTGCATTGTTTATCCTTTTGATCTTTAATTCATAAAATTAGTAAAAATCTAACCTTTCATTGAAGGAAAAGAATTGAAAGTGGAAAATAACATTAAGAAATACATGTTTTCATCCAGAAAAATCTCCAGCAGTTGTCAGACACGACTGGAACTTCAAACGGGACCGGCTTCTATGGTCAGATGAAACTAAAAGAAGAGCTTTTTGGCAGAAAATCCACCAAATGGGTAAAAAGTGCCCCATGCCCACGGTTAAATATACTGCTGGATCTTTAATGCTGTGGGCCTATTTTTGTGCTGGAGGTCCTGGACATCTTGTTCAGATGCATGGTATCATGGATTCTATCAAATACCAACAGATAAAAAATCAAAACCTGACCGCTTCTGCTAGAAATCTTATAATGGGCTGTGGTTGGATCATCCGTCGGGACAATGATCCAAAACAAACATCAAAACCAGCACAAAAATGTGTCACTGAACACAAAATGAAGCTTCTGACATGGCCATCCCAGTCCCCTGACCTAAACCCTAAAGAAAATGAGTGGAGTGAACTGAAGAGAAGAAGAACCAACAAGGAGCTGGAATCTGAAGGATCTGGAGAGATTCTATATGAAGGAATGGTTTCTGATCTCTTGTCAGGTGTTCTCCAAACTCAGGCATTATAGGTGCAGATAATAATTGTGGTCAAAGTGTTTCGTGTTTTCCCCCCACTTTCAATACTTTTCCTTCAATGAAAGGTTAGATTTTTGCTAATTTTATAAATTAAAGATCAAAAGGATAAACAATGCAGATTTATTTTTAGAGTCATCTTTGATCATATTTATGAAGGGAGCTAATAATTCTGGCCACTACTGTAATCCATAAGACAAAAAAAAAATAGCTGAATTTATTAAAATGACCCAGTTCAAAAGTTTGTGAATCATTGATTCTTAATACTGTGTGTGGTTACCTGGATGATCTACGACTGGTTTTTTTTTGTTGTTGTTGTGCGATGGTTGTTCATGAGTCTCTTGTTTATTCTGAGCAGTTAAACTGATCTCTGTTCTTCAGAAAAAAATCTCCAGGTCCCAAAAAATCTTCAGTTTTCCACCATCTTTTGCATATTTGAACCCTTTCCAGCAGTGACTGAATGATTTTGAGATCCATCTTTTCACATGGAGGACAACTGAGGGACTCAAACACAACTATTAAAAAAGGTTCAAACATTACCTAATGCTTCAGAAGGAAAAACGATGCGTTAAGAGTTTTAAAACATTAAAACTTTTGAACAGGATAAAGAGGTCCAAATTTGAATGCCATTTTTTTTTTTTCATTTAGTACTGCCCTTCGGAAGCAACAGAAGATACTTGCATGTTTCCCAGAAGACAAATTAAATACAATTTACCTTGATCTTCAAATTCCAAATGTTTTCACACCCCGCCTATTAATGCATCATGTTTCCTTCTGGAGCATCAGTGAATGTTTGAACCCTTTTTAATAGTTGTGTTTGAGTCCCTCAATTGTCCTCAGTGTAAAAAGACGGATTTTTTCTGAAGAGCAGAGCTCAGTTTAACTGCTCAGGACAAACAAGGGACAACCATCACAAAACAAAGAAACAGTCATAGATCATCCAGGTAACCACACACAGTATTAAGAATCAATGGTTAACATACTTATGAATGGGGTTATTGTAATAAATTCAGCTTTTTTCTTTTCTTTTTTTTTGTCTTGTGGATTATATGTAAACATCTTTTATGTAAAATATCTCACTCAGCACAGTACTAAATAAAAAATAACATGCATTTTGTATTATCTCCCTTATTTGGTTAAAATTATTAACATTTTCACAGATTCTGCAAGTGGTTCACATACTTTTTCTTGTAACTGTGTTAAGCGAAAGAGTTCATTTTTCTTGCAAACTAACAAACTGTGGAGGACAATGAATGGCTTTTCTGAGGTAAATGCTATGTGACATATTGCATTCTTTGATGTCTTTCCTCCATTGAAACTTATTGAGCGATTACAAGAGATATGACCGTTGCACTGTATCTTTCAACATACCTTTGAATGTTCATTCATGTTTATTCTGTATTAAAGAGGAAGAGATAATCACGTTCACTCGCACTCGCGTGATCAGTCACACCACATCAAAGCGCGTCAAAGCTGCATTTCTGTTTGAATTTTGGGATTTCGTGGACAGAATTTGAAGGATGACACTTTATGTCTTATCGAAAGTAACCAAACGCAGAGCTTATTGCGATTATTGGTGGTTAATGGTGGTTAGGCCACAACGCTGTATTCGTCATGTACTGCTTTCATCTTATACCTGTCTTTTATGAGTTTGTTTGCCCATATAATCTTTAAGGTATTAGGTTAGCTAATTTGGCTTGCTGTCCACTGATGAGGGGCTCGATGAAGTGGAGGGATGCTGGAACAGCTGAGACTGAAGAGAGGTAAGCAGCTGCGTATATACTCTGGCTGTTGATTGGAAGATTAGATAGGCTCACTTCTCCCTAAATTACATTTAGGAACTTCACTTGTCTGTTGTCGTAATTCACCGGGAAACCCAAGTGTTCCCAAACAGGAGACCTTAATGTTGTAATTTAATGCATTCACACGTGCACCATACCGAAAGCCCTGTACCGAAACGGTTCGGTATGAATACGTGTATCGTTACACCCCTAATATATCCAACAAGATTTTAATTTATAAAATGGAAATGTTTATCTTCCCATTGTGACAACATGCCCTGACATATGTTATCTGTATTTTTCAGATTTGCCTATTAGGGTAGACCAGGTACAGTTGGTTATAGGGTACAGTTGAAACACCTTAAATAACTTGCGTTCGCAACAAGTCTGATCTGTGAAATTTTCTTAGCACATGCATATTAGCACCCTCTTCAATCGTGTGAAATTTGAAGTACATGCGCTTCTCTAGTCCGAAGATATCGGCGAAAGTTTTTTCCTAAGGTATTTTTTTCAGTTCACCATGTCGCTTCCACATTGAATAGCTTCTCATCCTTACATGACTGTTAAAGTTAACTTACATTTTCGTAAACCTTATTTTGTGCTCTAAACACTGACATATTGCATGACTTTGTGTCATACAAGGTCATCGTAAAATCTAGAGAAATGTTCGAGGTGGTCAGCAGGGTACAGATGAGACACATACCCACACCATAGAATCCTATTGCGGCCCATGCAGCTTAGTTGCACGATGTAAGTTCTATTAAGATCTATTAATCTATTAAAATTAATAGATTTCATCTGTTTTATTATTGCTGTTTGCAATTGTTCAATGTTTTTTACTGTTACTCAACTTTTCAACTGTAAATATTTAATTTATGGCCTAAAATTAAATATTGTATCACTGTTTGCCATTACTGCACAATGTTTTACAAGTGGACTACTTTTAACTAAACAAAATAATAAAATAAAATACTAAATGGAAATAAAAACTGTTAAATTCTCATTTTTAAAGGTATTTTACATTTGTAGTGAATTGGTTAGGCAGCTTTACAGCATTCCGGATGGGTGTCTCAACTGTACTAGGGTACTGTTTCAACTGTACCTGACTGTTTTCGACATGGTCCAAAGCTTCTTGTGTTTATGAGCTAATTGTGAAAAATTTGACCTACTTATGGATGTTAATTATTAATAATATTTTAGTAGACAAGTAAAAGAAATGTCATATGAAAAATCACTTTGTTTCACTTCTTTTCAGTCCCATAATTTTGGTGTGGTAACGGTGAAAGCAAAAAGTGTACCAACTGGTCTACCCTATAATATCTTTGTTAAGAAGGATTCATCCAATCAGAGCGTTGTTTACTGAATTATGACAGTCAGCAAGAGACGAGTTAAGAATGCTCCGATGCATAATTTATATATCCTTTTCCTTGAGTAGTGAACTTATGTAAGCGAGTTAATGACCAGAATACCACTCTCTGTTACCACTCGCTGTTGTCATTCGAACTGAATCATCAGTAAACTTCAAACTCTGGTTCAACTGAGTCTTATGTGTTCTTGCCGACACACCAGTGCGGATACAATTCCACCTCCTCAAGCGCAAATAGAGTCCTTACCCAATTCTTCGGAATAAATCTTATCAACAGGATTTGAATGACTACACACACTCCATGCACAGATAAACATAAACAGCCTTTTCATCGGACAGAAAACAACAGAGGCATGTTAACATGAAGATTACATTATTTTCTTACACGCTCTTGCCCCATAATAATGACTGCCTGCGGGCTGAGACGTCAAAACTAGATGGACAGTGGACATGTACATGCCTGCCAGACAGGCTGCAAGTGGACAGCATGCAGACCATCATTCCCAGAATTCAGTGCTCATCCATCAGTGCTCGGCGATCTCTGCCTGTCTTGTGTCACGTTTTATGAGCTTTTCATATGGATTCACTGCTAATAGGAAAAGATCTGCTCTGCTGTTCTTGACCCTCCAAATCAAAAAGTCTTTCTTTCTTTCTTTCTTTCTTTCTTTCTTTCTTTCTTTCTTTCTTTCTTTCTCTCTTTCTTTCTTTCTTTCTTTCTTTCTTATCCCTATATTATCACACAGCTCTATATGTATACTAAAGCAATATACTGTATGGCAAATCTCAACTTGATTGTATATATCATCACGAAAAGTAAACTATACTATTGCCCAGCTCTAATCTGCTAAATGTGATTATAAGCCACAAAGATATTAAGATATTATAAACATTAACCTCATGATTCTCTGCAAAGCTGCTTTGACGATGTGTATAAGAGCTACACAAATAAATGTAACAATTTACCCCTTTTTATTGATTGGAAAATGAGAACATATAATCATTACCAGTATCAACTTAATTTAAATTGAAAAGAAATGGTTTTCATTTCACATTCGTAGTACTTTTTGTCTGCTTTGGAGCCTGACAGAAGTCACTGTAAACAGTAATTGTATGGAAACAAGCAGCATTAAGGATGAGAGAAGGAACCTCATACAGTTTCAGAACAGCAGAAGTTTTATATCCATTTAACAGCAGCTCACAGAATGTGAACTCAAAGCTGTGAGACTCAAGTAGCATGATGCTCTTGCATCCTTCACATTAGCATGATCGATAGTCTCTGTCTCATACTTCCTGCATATTGATTATTTCGTATAACAAATAAGTCTCTTAAATGCTCTTGAGTCTGAACCCAAAACACAGTTCCACTTCACCACTTCACAACATGCAAGATATGTGACAGTTCACTCTGGTAATAAAGTAGCAATTTAGCTCATGTTTAGCAAAATTCAGAATAGACAATATGTGGCATTTTTGTCAAGAAAAAAAAGGAAAGAAAGAAATTCTATTGTGTGTTAGATATTTATAAAGAAATTTATTTTTAGCAATATAAAAACCTTTCAAGACAAAACTACTATGAGCTGGTTGATAAAAGCTTGTCAAAAGCTAATAAATAAAATGCTGAAAATCAATAAAAATACTTAATGATTATCAAAACATTCAGTTGCAGCCCTAAAATAACTATACAAAATAATGAAAAAACAAATCACAAGTCTGTAGTTCAATCTCAAACACAACAGCAAATTTGTTATGCAAAATTACCCCCTTGTTAAAATTCAACAAGAAGACGAAAACAGAGAATTACCAGATTCCTGTGATGATGAATGTTCTGGCCATTTCCCCAACTCCAAGCTGTCCAGCTCTCTGCAACAGTCTGATGTGATTGGCTGAAATTGCATTTCTATTGCAAACAATTTTTCTCAACAAAGTCCCTCAGCACTGACTGTTTGTTCATTGTGATGTTTTGAACTAGTGTAATATTCAGCAGAAACGCTGGAGCCAGTTATGAGCAGACGGTGATGATTATTATTGCTGTGCCACAATCCAGCTCAGCAACCACAAATGGGGTGGAGTTTTATATACATTTGCAAAAAGTTGATGTAATTACAGTTGATGTAATGTAACAGCATTCCGGATCTGATTCTGCCAAAAAGCTAACAACAATGGCCCATACATAATGTAATAGGTAATATAGTGTGTTATTGTTTACTGTGCTTTAAGTGCTACTGAAGTGCAACTGGCGTCCGGAGTCACTTAAAGGTGGGGTATGCATTTTTTCAACTACACTGTTTGGAAGTTAGTCAGGCCGACACCAACAAACGTCTTACCAATCAGCATTAGGGGGCGTATGAAAGTCGAGAAGAGAGAATGAGCAAGAGGGAGATTTGAAAAAAAAAAAACACAGAAAGAGAAATGATGAGACACAAAACAAAACAACTCAAAAGAATATCACTGGAATGAAGGTTTATGACTGGACAAGTGCTTTAGGACCTGCGTTAATATTAGAAAAGCTTTCCAGCACTGGAGAGAACTAAGTGGGAAGACCTGAAAACAGATGCGGAGGCTGCTTTGGTTCCGCTTCACATGCGAGTAAAACTGGGTTTGAGTGTCATTGATTGTCTGGAGCTGCTGTGCTGTTGGCGACTAACAACAAACTCTTGTTTGTATTTACTCTTGTGTACTGTATGTTCATTTTTTGTGCTTTCTTGTCATTTGTTAATCATCTGCATTTTCGTGAAGCATTTTGTGCGCGTCAGCTGTGATGAACAGACATCCACTCTCGTATTGCAGGTGTAACAGTGGCCAGCTAGTGAGAGTTGTTCAGGTAAGCCACTGCATACTGATGACTGCTAGAGAATGCGGTGTTTTGCGTCATTAGTAGTGCACTCGCCTTGCATGCCAGCAGCGGACGGGTTGGGGTTCGAGACTGACTCGGAGCAGGGTGGTTAGGATTGGAGAATGAGTTTTTGAGGCGGAGCAATGAAGAGAGGGGTGGGTTTGTTTGGGCTGAGTTTAAATATCAATAATGTCCAACACCGTTGTTAAAAAAATACATACCCCACCTTTAAAGGTGCCATCGAACGTTTTTTTACAAGATGTAATATAAGTCTAAGGTGTCCCTTGAATGTGTCTGTGAAGTTTCAGCTCAAAATACCCTATAGATTTTTTTTTTTTAATTATTTTTTTTAACAGCCTATTTTGGGGCATCATTAACTATGCACCGATTCAGGGGCTTCTGGCCCTTTAAATCTCATATCTATTAAATAATAATAAATAAATAATAATCCTTACATTTATAAAGCGCTTTACATATTGAAGGGGGAATCTCCTCAACCACCACCAATGTGCAGCATCCACCTGGATGATGCGATGGCAGCCATATTGCGCCAGTATGCCCACCACACACCAGCTTATTGGTAGAGAGGAGACAGAGTGAGGAAGCCAATCAGTGTATAGGGATGATTAGGAGGCCATGATGGACAGAGGCCAATGGGCAAGTTTGGCCAGGATGTCGGGGTTACACCCCTACTCTTTTCGAAGGACATCCTGTAAATACACTGTATCCACTATAATACAGTGTATTTACAAAGTTCACACAGCTAATATAACCCTCAAATGGATCTTTACAAGATGTTCATCATGTATGCTGCATGCATGCTTCGGGTAATGTGAGTATAGTATTTATTTGGGTGTTTATATTTGATTCTGAACGAGTTTGATAGTGCTCCGTGGCTAACAGGCTAAAGCTAACATTACACACTGTTGGAGAGATTTATAAAGAATGAAGTTGTGTTTATGAATTATACAGACTGCAAGTGTTTAAAAATGAAAATAGGGACGGCTCTTGTCTCCGTGAATACAGTAATAAATGATGGTAACTTTAACCAACAGTAGCCTAGCAAAATGCTAACGAAACATTTAGAAAGACAATTTACAAATATCACAAAAAATATCATGATATCATGGATCATGTCAGTTATTATTGCTCCATCTGCCATTTTTCGCTGTTGTTATTGCTTGCTTACCTAGTCTGATGATTCAGCTGTGCACAGATCCAGACGTTACTGGCTGCCCTTGTCTAATGCCTTTCACAATGTTGGGAACATGGGCTGGCATATGCAAATATTGGGGGCGTACACCCCGACTGTTACGTAACAGGCGGTGTTATGTTGAGATTCGCCTGTTCTTCTGAGGTCTTTTAAACAAATGAGATTTATATAAGGAGGAAACAATGGAGTTTGAAACTCAGTGTATGTCTTTTCCACGTACTGAACTCTTGTTATTCAACTATGCCAAGGTAAATTCATTTTTTTATTCTAGGGCACCTTTAAGTCTACAAGTGTGTATGGGTCCTACACAGGGTTCACAAGGGTTCCCTCTTGTCAAGATCTAATAGTTGGCAGATTTCGAATTGTATATGTGGCCAAATGGTATAAATATACAATGTTTCTATTTTGTATTAAAAATGTTGAAATCTCCTCTCTTCTCGCGAATGTGTTTTGGATGCGTACGCGACCAGAGAAGCCATTTTCACTGTACACAGTGTCGTAGTGCTTGCATCAATCTAGTTTAATGTGATATCATCAAATGACACAAAATCAAATTTTGAGAATGTACATAACTAGCCAGTGTTTGAAAATATCTCCTTACTTACGTCAACGAAAATTATGACTAAATATCGTCGTCAACAAACCTTTATCACGTGACAAAAACGAGACGAGACGCAACGTAAATGCTGGTCATGTGACGATGACGAAAATTAAATGTATAATGCAATATTGTTGACGAATAAAAACGAGACTAAATGTGGTTTAGAAAATAAAAACTATGCTAAAATGTCTCTTCATTTTCATTAACCAAAACGAGACGAGACGAAATGTTATAACGTTATTTCGTCTCGTTTAGTCGAATTATTATTATTATTTTGCAGTATTTCTGTTTCCTGTGTCTCACTTCAGAGGCTGCATCAGGGGCACGTTCAAGCTCACACCGGTGCGCAACGTTTTGCTACGTTTTCCGGGTTGAACGACATGTTTCCTGGAAACGGTGTGCAACGGTTGTGCAACAGGTTTGAGATGCGTTTTCTCTTGTTTGGTGGGCGTGTCAGAAATATCAGCCCAATCAGCGGCAACCTGTATATAAACCACGCGGTATTAAAGAGACAGCTAGTGGGTATTAATGTAACATAACAATACTTTACTTATATATTTTGCTGTTGTATTGTGAAGGTACACTTTAATAAACTTTTCTATACTCCTCTGATTATATAATGCTAAATATTACAATATCAAAGCACAACAACAGTGATCAGCATTAATGATAAGCCTATTAAACAATAAAATAATATAGATCATAACAGTCTTGGAGGTAAGAAGTGGATTATCCTTCACCTGAAATGTTTGTCTTTTCATCCTGAAATGCAAGGCAAGTGTTGTATCAAAATAATTAGAAGATTCCACAAATCCCTTGACTCGATTGGGATGTTATCTTTTATTCTGGACGGCAAGGGCAGTGGCTGTAACATCGAGGGTACTTTGCAATATTAAACATGTATTTATATCGACTTCATCAGGCTCCGAAAATTCTTCAAAAAGAACACAAAGATTGGCCTTCTCAGTTGCCATAGTTGCAACGCTTGCGTCATCACAACAGGGTGTTCAACGCGCCACCGTTTCCGTTTAAAAAACGTTTTGCAGCATTTTGTCGGGGCTGAACGCAGCCCTGGTCGCACTGTGCAGACGCAGGCGACGTCACTTCCTCTGACATAGAGAAAGGGACCAATACGTAGATAAATATGTAGATTTCACGTGCTCATAACTTAATAAAAAATGCACAATCCAAAATCAACATAATATATTGCGTTGATCACAAGATATTACTCATGGAATGATTTAACATACTTGGCTAAAAACATGTCTCTCATCTTTCTGGGATGCAGTGTGTATACAGTGTTCCTGTTCGTTTTCAAACGTGGAATAACACAAAATATGTATCATCTTTAAACTTAGAAACTAAGCTTTTTAATGCATCTAACCATTTTGAAAAACTCCTAACGAGTGCTGAGAAGCGCCTCTAAACCGGCGTTTACGCCCGTGGGAGCCATCTAGCTGCGAAAAAAACAAAATTTGCCAAAAACAACACTACTCCTTACCTTAGCCTGATTTACAATGGTAAGCTTGTAATAATGTTTTATAATTCAGGTTTTCATGAGAAATTCGAGCATGTAGCCATTCATCTTTGCGTCATTACGTCACGTCTGTATATATAAAGAAGGAGTCCCAGCTAGTAGGCTATTGCATGTGAGGCGGATCATTTATAGCCTTTTCTCACAGCAGTCACAAAAACACAGTCACACAATGCTGATGTTGTTAACATTAACAATTTGAGAACAAAGTATAAAAATAATAATAATTTGCACAATTGGATGTGATCCAAGCACTGATGAATCGTTAGATTTAATCACCATTGGCAACGCGGTTTACTGTAATGTTTTTTTTTTTCCTCAGTCAGAACAAAAGTGGCAGACATGTCACTTACTTGTTCAGATGATATTTTCCAGTGAAAATTCTTATTTTGGTCATACTTCCAAGACTACAATCTGTGAATCTGTACAGTATCCGCACCAATGTGGTGACAGCAATCATTAGATTCATCCGCACTAAGGAGCCATGCCGAGGCACAACGCATGTAAAAATAATAATTCAGCATATAACTGCAATTGCAGGTTTCAAACAGAGATGGTGACAAAAAGGCAAAACTTACAGACAGCAGCTTTAAGGGTTTTTATTTATTTATTTTTTAGTCTATTACCCTGTATTTTACTGTACTTTGTCGCGGGTTACATGTCCTAGTCTGAATTACATCTAGTTGATTGGAAGCGACACTAATCATTGTCTTAACTTATCTTTGCAACAATTGATTCTGACATTTCTCAAATTGTGATTGCTTAAACTGTGGATAAGAGATTTTTTTTCTTTCTGTATGGTGTAATTAGTGAAATCTTCAACTATCCCAAATCTGTTTCTGTAAGCTTGATTATTAAAGTTTTGCTCCCATTGACCACTGTCACAATTTTTTTTTGAACAGCAGTCAGATTAAATAAACATCAATATTGAAAAGCATAATTTTGCTTCCAGGGTGTGTGTCTTTTCTTTCCACCCGGTTACACATACTTCCAGGGAGTGCCTCATCAGCTGAACAGGTATGAATGGGAATACTAACAGATAGCTTTCTCCAGGTTTTGTTGTTCTTGGTTGTTAAAGCGTAGTTGTCGTGTGGGTTGTAACTAGGGATGCAAAGGGGCAGAAAATTTCAGGTAAATTTCCAGAAACTTTCCAAAATTTCTTGAAAGTTTCCAAAAATCCTGGAAAGTTTCCGCAAATTCTGGAAAGTTTCTGGAAATTACTGGAAATTTTCCACCCCTTTGCATCCCTAGTTGTAACCAAGGAGGATTTAGGATTTTGGACTGCTCTGTATTTTGTTTTAATTATATTAATGTGTCATATTTTCACGTTATGTCTAAGTTTGAGTTTAGTTTTCATTGTGTCCTGGTTTTTTCCCTGTCTGTTTCCTTGGTTTTCATGTTTGCATTAGTAGAATGGTGATTCATTGTTTGATTAATTTGCCACACCTGCTTCTTGTTTTCTCCCTTTGATTATTCTTTATACATGTAGTCCTGAGTTTTAAATGTTCTTTGTCTGATCTCATCGTTGACTTGGACTCGGATGCAGTTTTACTCAGACTCGGGTGTTTGGGACTCGATAAATGTTCCCAAGTCCAACCAAGTCCAGGGATTCGGTGAAATATGATCAGGTCAGTACTGAATTGTCACAATTGTGTGTTCAAGTCTTATCCTGTTTATACAATCAATTCAGTACTTGTAAGCTGTCTAAGATGTGTTTCTGTGCACACGCTCACTATAAGAGCAGTGTTCCCTTATCATTCCTGATTTCTAACACGCACTCATATGCACTTCATATGTAAATTGTGAGAGCTTATTTTGATCAAAAATATCCATTAGATCAAAAGATCTGAAAAACCTATACATTTACCCTCCCATAGACCGGAGTATAATGGCGAGCAAACAGCAATTTTAATCACATGCTCCTCCCTGCCCTCTCTACATTACGAGGATGCATGCAATTAATGTGTTGTTTGTTTGGGAGCAGAGCTTGTGTAACGAAGGCGGGACTCAGAATAAGATCCACATGCAAAGCTTTATTAAATGTTGAGCGTGGTCGTACAGGCATGGTCAAACGGGGCGAACAGGAACATCAGAGACAGGCAGAATCGTAGTCAGGAAACAGGCAGTGGTCAAAAGGCAGGCAGCTAACAATCACAGAACTGTAGAACCAGACAGGGATCAGCAACAGGAACCGGAACCGGAACAGACAGGGAAACAGAATAATAACGCTTGGAAATGTCACACATGGAAAACAAGACCTAGCAGTGAGGTGATGTGTGTAAGAGTCTTTTATAGTCCTGGTAATGAGCTGCAGCTGGGTGTGGTGATTAGTGTTAAGTGTGTGCAGGTGAGTGGCAGAGAGGATGATGGGAGATGTAGTCCGGGAACTGACAGGAACAGACGGTGATCATGACATAACGCCCCCCTCCCAGGAGCATCGGGCGGCCACGGCGGGTCAGGTGGCTCGGGCGGCCACGGCGGGTCAGGTGGCTCGGGCGGCCACGGCGGGTCAGGAGCCAAGGGCGGCCACGGCGGGTCAGGAGGCTTGGGCAACCACTGCGGGACAGAGTCCAAAGATGTCCATGGTGGGTCAGAGTCCATTAGTGACCACAACAAGTTGCAAACCAATGGTGACCGGGCATGGTCCCCACCCACAAGCTCCCCACCCTTGGGTTTACTGCCCCCCCCAAAAAAGTTCTTGGAGATTTCAGCAGGGTCCTTAGTGGGTTCGTGGACAGAAGGCCTGGGTGGCGCCAGCAGGGCAAAACGCTTGGGCGGCGGCAGCGGCAGGGCAGGCGGCGGCGGCAGGGCTGGCCAAGGGTGCTCAGTGGCCATATCAAGGAGAGCGGACAGCTCAGTGATGGCAGCAGACTCAGGCTGGGGCTGCTCTGGGACGACAGCGGGCTGCTCTGGCTGCTCTGGGACGACAGCGGGCTGCTCTGGCACGACAGCGGGCTGCTCGGGCTGCTCTGGGACGACAGCGGGCTGCTCGGGCTGCTCTGGCTGCTCGGGCTGCTCTGGGACGACAGCGGGCTGCTCTGGCTGCTCTGGGACGACAGCGGGCTGCTCTGGCTGCTCGGGCTGCTCTGGGACGACAGCGGGCTGCTCAGGCTGCTCTGGGACGACAGCGGGCTGCTCGGGCTGCTCTGGGACGACAGCGGGCTGCTCGGGCTGCTCTGGGACGACAGCGGGCTGCTCGGGCTGCTCGGGCTGCTCTGGGACGACAGCGGGCTGCTCGGGCTGGCAGACTGCTCCAAAGTCAATAGGGCTCGAGTTCCTCAATGCACGCATGACAGCAAAGACATAAAAAGTGAGCACAGCCCTCTGGGCCAGGACAGGACAGACCAGGAGAGCAGGCTGCGCTGGAGCGGACTCACAGGCTGGACCGGGCTCTGGAGCCGGCTCACTGGCTAGAGCGGGCTCCCTGGCTGTAGCGGGTTCTGGAACGGACTCAATGGCTGGGACGACCCCTTCTATTCCAGACACTGAAGGGGCGGCCATCTTGCCCGTGGGCACTGGCGAAACGGCCATCTCGTCCTTCGCATCCAGAGAGTTTGAGTGCGTTGAAACAGGCGAGCTTGAGTGCGTTGAAACAGGCGAGCTTGAGTGCGTTGAAACAGGCGAGCTTGAGTGCGTTGAAACAGGCGAGCTTGAGTGCGTTGAAACAGGCGAGCTTGAGTGCGTTGAAACAGGCGAGCTTGAGTGCGTTGAAACAGGCGAGCTTGAGTGCGTTGAAACAGGCGAGCTTGAGTGCGTTGAAACAGACGAGCTTGAGTGCGTTGAAACAGACGAGCTTGAGAGCGAAGCGTCCGGCTGGCGTGAGAGCGAAGCGTCTGGCTGGCGTGAGAGCGAAGCGGCTGTGGGTTTCGGAATGTCAGCTGCTCGTGCTGTAGTCAGTGGAGGATCATTCATGCTGGAACGCAATCCTCTCCGCTCTCGGACAGGACCAGCGACGTGACGTGACTCTGGGCGATCAGCGGAGACGTGACGTGACTCTGGGCGATCAGCGGAGACGTGACGTGACTCTGGGCGATCAGCGGAGACGTGACGTGACTCTGGGCGATCAGCGGAGACGTGACGTGACTCTGGGCGATCAGCGGAGACGTGACGTGACTCTGGGCGATCAGCGGAGACGTGACGTGACTCTGGGCTATCAGCGGAGACGTGACGTGACTCTGGGCGATCAGCGGAGACTTGACGTGACTCTGGGCGATCAGCGGAGACGTGACGTGACTCTGGGCGATCAGCGGAGACGTGACGTGACTCTGGGCGATCAGCGGAGACGTGACGTGACTCTGGGCGATCAGCGGAGACGTGACGTGACTCTGGGCGATCAGCGGAGACGTGACGTGACTCTGGGCGATCAGCGGAGACGTGACGTGACTCTGGGCGATCAGCGGAGACGTTGACTGGTGTTGCTGTTATGGGAGCCGCCATCTTGTGAGTGTCCGTTGATGCTGAAGCGACGGCCATTACGTGGTTTACTACGGTGCCGCATTTCGCCGCGACACCCACAGTAAAACGTGAACCAATGGTAAGCAGGGCAAAGTCCAAGAATTCCATAAACGTCCCTCGGGGACCATTGGCGATTAAATAACCCTTAAGAGGTTAATTTAGTCCATAAGCAAAAAAGTCAATGAGGGCACAGTCCGGTAAATCAGAAAAATGGGCAATGTCCAGGAATTTCTGGATATGAACCTCCAGGGTGCAGTTACCTTGACGAAGGCTGACCAGATGTGTTGCGGGATCCATGCTGGGACTAGGACGCCCAACAAAGCTGCTGGATCTTGGTGTGGCTAGGTCTTCTGTAACGAAGGCGGGACTCAGAATAAGATCCACATGCAAAGCTTTATTATATGTTGAGCGTGGTCGTACAGGCATGGTCAAACGGGGCGAACAGGAACATCAGAGACAGACAGAATCGTAGTCAGGAAACAGGCAGTGGTCAAAAGTAGTGATGACCGTCTGACACCGATGCTCCGACACAAGCTTCGAACTCGGAGCAGCATTTTTCTTGAACTACTGCTTCGGAGCTTGCTTTGGTGCGGAAAAACACACGTGACCGATGACGTCCGAAGCAGTAACTGCTTCAGTTCTCTAAGTGAATCACGTGAGTGGTTCAGACCAGTCGATACTGCTTCGCATCGCGAGAGGCTTCATGACGCGAGACTTTGCTGCGCGCACGCTTCAGCAGCTTTTTAGGTGCGTAATAGGACTATATAGACACCCAAAATGATGCACAAGATGTGGATTTGTTGTATTAGGAGTTTGCATAGTTGTTATTTTCACTGCATTGTTTCATCATCTTCATGGAGCCAGCTAGGAAGAGAACCTGTTCTCCAATGTGGGAACATTTTTATTTTTATAAGTTAAATTGCTTTATTATACCTTGGTTATCCTACTGCACCTGGCTTATTTATTTCGTGGCTGGTTTATTTACATCATTCACACAAACCCTAGTTATACTTATACAGACATTATATTGCTATCTACAATTTCGCCACTAGATGTCACTGAAACGAAGCTTTGAATGAATGAACCCATTTTCAAAACAATTGATGAAGTGGTTCAATACTGATTCGTTGCTTCATTTGGACATCACTAGTCAAAAGGCAGGCAGCTAACAATCACAGAACTGTAGAACCAGACAGGGATCAGCAACCGGAACAGACAGGGAAACAGAATAATAACGCTTGGAAATGTCACACAGGGAAAACAAGACCTAGCAGTGAGGTGATGTGTGTAAGAGTCTTTTATAGTCCTGGTAATGAGCTGCAGCTGGGTGTGGTGATTAGTGATTAGTGTTAAGTGTGTGCAGGTGAGTGGCAGAGAGGATGATGGGAGATGTAGTCCGGGAACTGACAGGAACAGACGGTGATCATGACAGCTTGCATGGTCAAATCTTGAAAGGGCTGACTTTGTTCATTCATAAAATGTCATGCACTTTCAGGAGTTTTAGCTCCACTCCTGTTGGCTTTCTTTTCAAGGGAAGAAAGTCTTATGCAATAAAGAATCTAGCGGCTTGAATCTTGCATTTGCTGAGGCAACGCATAGATTACGGGTCCACATATATATGCAGAGGGAACTGAGCAGATGGAAGATTCCTTTTTTTTCTTGCTCCATTGATCATGTGCAAACTAATTATGAGTTTGCAGGCTATGATTTTATGGTTCTTTTATGTTGAAACTATTCTAATATGTTTATTCAGCATGTCATTCAGACCGTGTATAGTTGTCTGGTTGTTTCTTGGTTGCATTTAATTTTAAGTAATTAAATTAAATATTTATCTGGCTTAAAGAAGTTAAATTTACATTTACATCCGGCCAACGAATTGAATCAGCATCTCGGCATATTGCCTTTATATGCACATAACCTTTAATGACATCCCATTCTTAATCCGTAGGCTTTAATATGGAGTTGGCCCACCCTTTGCAGCTATAACAGCTTCAACTCTTCTGCGAAGGCTTTCCACAATGTTTAGGAGTGTGTTTATGGGAATTTTTGAACATTCTTCTAGAAGCGCATTTGTGAGGTCCCAATACTTTTGGCAATATAGTGTATGTGAGGAATAATAAAGGATCTGTTCCCAGAGTCTTTAGTCTCCGCTGGTCCCACCAAGCTCCAAGTCTCATTCATCACTGATGGTCACGCCCATCTCCAAGTCTCCTTTTTCTCCACTGGTCCCTCTGCCAATACCATCCAGTTCTTCTCCTCTGTGGTCTGATGACCTGTCACCATTTCTACTGTAAGATGCTTTAAAGTCGTTTGATTGGGTAAATATGTTATATAGCCTATACCATAATTTAAAACTTCTGGTGCACTACTATTTTGGCCATGATTTTGCCATGTCATTGCCCCTTTAACCCCTTCTGATGGACGTACCATTTCCATACATCGTATGGTTCCAAATGAACATATTTCTTCTTTGACAGTTATTCACAAATATCTTTGTATAGACAACTGAAACAGATGCAAACAGATAAGTGCTGTTTTGCACATTCCACATTCTTTGTTAAACCACATATAACTATAGTGAATCACATTCATTCATTCAAATGTTGTAGACTATACCTATGCCTAATATATCACAGCTAAGCTAAACCACACTTACTATGATACAGTTTTGTTTGGAATTTTCATGTTATAGCTTTCCACAAACTGCATATGCAGCAGTCACTCAACCCAAAACATGCATTTGGACAGAGTATTATATCAATGGTTTCTTTGAATCATTACGGTAATCAGTCAGTACTATGGTATAGTATATCAAAGTATAATGGAATACACCATCAACATACAGTGTTACCAAAGCGACAGCACATTCACATCCATACCGCAGCGTGGCGCTGTTGAGCTTCACTTCCCTCGACTGTTGGAGCTGCTGTAATGCTGTCATTCTGACAGCCACACTTTCAGCTAAACTAATATATCATATTTACACAACAAAATCAAAAAACAGATGTCGGGAGCTGTGAGAAAGAGGTTTGCTGAAGATTACATCAGTCTGTTAGTGTGGTAAAGGTTATTTATCAGTAGCGGTAGTTGGCTAAAGTAGCTCAGCATAGCTTTGTTTACATTGCTAGTTCTGTTCAAGCAGCTCTCATAGTGGGTTTATGGCAGCATAGAAAAGCTTTGAAACTGCTAGATTACATCAGCGGCCTGGCATCATCATAAGTGCTCAAATTTGGCTGAAAGAGTTTTATTTGTGCCTGTGCTACAACATCAGAATGGGTATGTGTTTACCCTGTCTGAGTGGAGCTGGGGATGATGTAGTAGTCACACCAGACCCTGTGAGTACTTTTAATACTTTTATTGCATTCATTTTCATTACATCTTTCACTGTGTTCATCTTTCAAGCGTTAACATTTCCTAAACAGAACGTCAGCTTGACTTCATAATAGCAGTGAGTGACATTATGAATGTCACGTGAGAATAAAACGTTATTTGTTTGTTTGTAAAAATACTCTGATTTAGTTATCCATAACCAGACGTTTTTGGGGATTACTTCCTACTCTCTAATTTTTTGTTTTGAAAAAGACATCAGACTAATTTTTCAAATATCTTTGATAAACTAGAAATAAAATAATGTAAGAAATTCCTGTTCTCAATATGAGTTCTTCGATTGTGCTATTGAAAAGGTTAAGTCTGTTTTTTTACAAGGAAAAAGACTGGGGGGAATCAGCTGAAATTGTATGGAAATTGTTTAGAAAATGTTGAATGCTTTCGGTCTCTTGGAGTTTACTTTGACAATAAATTAACATGGACAGCATATAAAGTATACCGTTTATGTGCAGGAAGGTAATAAATGTCATGAGATGTCTTTCAGGTTTAAAATGGGGAGCTAATTTTACAGATTTGTAATATATTTATATAACAATAATAAGATCAAGGATAGACTATGGCTGCACTGTGTATAGATTAGCATCAAAGTCTATGTTAGATATAAATTGTGTCTATGTCTAAAATTAGATATAGTGCAAGCTAGAGCTCTAAGAATTTGTTTAGGGGCAGTAAGATCCACACCAGATTGTGCTATGCCGGTGGAAGCTGGAGAAATGCCTTTGGGGCTACGCAGACTTCAGTTAGCAGCCAACTATTGGATTAATATTAGAGGGCATGGAGAATATCATCCAGTGAAAAATGTCTTGCAGTTGAGTTGGGAGAAGGAGAAAGTATATAGAGAAAGCTTTGGTTGGACGGGACACCAAATAGCAAAAGATGTAAGAATATAAAATAGACAATTTGAGGAAACCTTAATATGGACAATTAAACCAGTTTGGGTATTAGAGTCCAAAGGTAGATTTAGAGCTACTGAATATCAGACAATGTGATAGGACATCTGATATAATAGAAGAATATCAGAGATATAGGGAGTATAAATATAAGAACTGTATTCAAATCTTTACAGATGGATCTAAAGAAGCAAATACAACTGGTTTAGGAGTTAGTGTGCCAAAGTGTAAAGTGTATATTAGTTAAAGAACATTTGATTATTTAAGGGTATATGCTGTAGAATTAGTTGCTATTTTAGAAGCAATAGAATGCATTGTAGAAAGTGGCGCCAACAAGTTTAATATGTAGTGACTCTGTATCTGCTCTTTCGACCATTAAATTAGGCACAACTAGAAACCATAAGGGCTTGATCTATGATATTTTATTTATTTATACAACTGCAGTTAGGCAGGTGAAGAATATTGCATTCATGTGGGTACCGGCTCATTCAGGTATTGCGGGCAATGAAAGGGCAAACAAGTTGACAAAAATGGCAACTAAAAAGGAAAATGTTGAAATCAATATTAAGTTATCTAAATCAGAGGGAAAGAGCATAGTGTGGAAAGAAATAATGGACAAATGGCAGCAACAGTGGCAGAATGAAACAAAAGGGAGGCATTTATATTCAATATAAAGCAGAGTGGGTGTGTCGAGATAATGGTACGAGTAGAAGAGAACTAGTCATTTTAAGTAGAATAAGAATAGGGCATAGCAATCTTAATAGCACCTCACATAATAAATATATTTGGGAAACACCTAACATGAATGTGCACACAATGTCAGGAGTATGAGACGGTTGAGCATGTTTTAATATCTTGTGGGAGGTTTATTCAAGAAAGACAAGAAATGATGACCCAGTTACAGAGTTCAGGACGGGTAGAGGTTAGTGTTAAAAGTATTTTAGAGTGTGCAGAGAAACAAAAAGGCAGGAAATATTTGTTAGGTTTTTTAAAAGAAACTGGATTGGAGAAGAGAATATAGTGTAAAGGGAATTTAATACAGTAGGTAGCAGTAATGCAACAAATTAGATGCCAGCTGCCGTAAAAACCCAAAGAAGAAGAAGGTCCACCCTGTGTTCCATTTGGAAGGGCTCATCCCTATTCCCTAATCCCTTCAAAGGGTTTAGCCTCCGGAGTGAGAGCTTCGAAGGGATGAAGGGTGTAGGGGTAAAAAAAAAACTCTTCTTTTGGAACACACTTCTGCGTCATCTTAACGAGACCGACAAGGAGGAGTAGATTGTGCAAGCTGCGTTTAATGTTAGTTTATTTATTTATTTATTTTAGGTTTATCGTATGTAGGCTATATTGTATTTATGTATTTTAAACATTTGAATGGACTGATAAAGGGAGCTGTAAAGTATTTTTGTTGAAGTACAATGTCGTTTTGACCATATTAATGTACCAAATCTAACTCGTATAAATATTACAGTAGTACAGAAATATATTATACATACCTTTATAGTTAAAATCGAACTCTGAGCCTCCTGTACCCATTCTGTGATGTCAAACATCTTCCCTGTGCAAAGAATCATGGGGGCCCGAAGTGTCCATCAGTTGTTCTCTTCGAAATACTTCATTCTGAAGGGCCCTTTGAAGTGGCCAGTTTTGAGCACTTCGGTTTGGAACAACCCTTCAATATGGTGGCCTTGATTATTTTCACTCTGAAGTGCCCTTCGGAGGACGATATATCCCGTTTTGGAACGCACTGCCAGTCTGTTTTTCCCTGCTTGTCTGTGTTGTCCATTTGATTTATTAATTTTTTATATTTTTTAAATAATGTCTATTTATAATTTTATTTTATTCATTCGTTCTTTGAACATGTGTTGGCTTTTCCTTCAATGTCTGCTACAATTCATTCATTCAATATATATACATTAAAAATTTAATTTAAATAATTTAAATACAATGTATTAAAGGGTTAGTTCACCCAAAAATAAAAATGTCATTTATTACTCACCCTCATGTCGTTCCACACCCGTAAGATCTTCATTCATCTTCGGATCACAAAATAAGATATTTTGATTAAATCAGTGACGCCTTCATAGGTATTTCTTCTCCAACCTGGTCTCATGGGAGAGATGTACCCATGGGCACGTTTTCACGAGACACAAAATTACGTACCGACACGTACGTCTCGCTGCAGTTTCCGACTGAAGCGAACGCTAGAGGCCGGTAAAACGTAAAAGAGTAATAAATGACATTATTTTCATTTTTGGGTGAATCCTTTAATTTATAAGTGAGTACAACAAAATGTATAAAGTGCTAAAATGCTAAGAAATGTATAAATAGGCATAATATTTTTGTAAAGACTTGGGTCTCACTTTTGTTATTTTTGGAGTTTGACAGATGTTTAGGTGATTTTAAAAACATTTATTTTTGACAGGAGACAAGGAGACGACAGCTAGCAGATGCTGCAGAGAAGAGACAGAAAGAGGTAAAGCTTTTGAAACTTTTTTTCAAACATCAAAGTTAAACTTTGTGATAATATAGGGGAAAGTCTATATTTGAGATGCTATAACCATTTCATCAGTTCAGTGTAACTTAAATAGTACTTCATTCTGACAAACACATTTACAAGTACAAATATTCCATAAAAACTGCATTTATGAGGAATGACTTTACAAACAACCACTCGACAATGAACACTTCAATGAAAAATTTCAAGCACTTTAGAAAAGAGGACCTTTTCATAGTTCCTAGAACTATTGGCTGAATTACCCAGATTTTGCCGTGTTCGTACCACAGGAACTAGGAAAGATTTTAGTTCTGGGAACTCATTTTGGGGGAACTAAATTAGCTCCTACTTCAGAGTAGGGTCTAACCCAGCACTATAGGAACTATCAGTGATGTAAGCGTACGTTGATTGGTCACATCATCCTCCATCCACCGGTTTTTAGCGTTTGAAAATGCCGTGCTTAAAGGGTTTGTTCACCTAAAAATTAAAATAATGTCATTTATTACTCACCCTCATGTCGTTCTACAGCCATAAGACCTTCGTTCATCTTCAGTACACAAATTAAGATATTGTTGATGAAATCCGATGGCTCAGTGAGGCCTGCATAGATAGCAATGCCATTCAAACTCTCAAGGTCCATTAAGTTTCTAAAAACATATTTGAAAAAGTTAATTTGAGTTCAGTGGTTGTCTTAATATTATAAAGTGACAAAAATACTTTTTGTGTGCAATAAAAACAAAATAAGAAAATAACATTAATATGCAATTCTTAGTGCGATTATGTTTTCTTTATGTGCAGCTTGTCAATGAAGTATGGCTACAAATGCTAATCCATAGTCGCTTATAACGTACATTTGAAAAAGCAACATGCGTCAAACATCTTTCTATTTTTATTTATAAGCATTTATTAACATCTTGTCCAACAAAAGACATTTACTCCAAACTCACTTCATAATTAGCCTGACTACGTCAGACTTCCTAGTTCCGCTCAATTTCATTTCGCTTCTGTACTCAGTCTGATACAGCGTCAGAGCTTTCTGTTTGCCACCGGTCTGGAAACAGCCGGGCCAATCAACGAACAGAGGGCGGGCTGAGAGCCGTGACGTAGATGCTAAGCGCCGAGTTTTACATTGTAGGTTAGAGAAATCGAAAACCGAAACGACCGCGGAAATGGGAAACGAGACATGGGATGCAATTCGCTCTGTTATGGAGAACATTCAACTCTTTTTCAAACTGAAGCCAGAACAAGAAGAGTGTTTGATAAACATTTGTTTTATCATGTGTTTACAACAGGTTTACAGTGGAAGTTCAATCATAGATTTGAGTTCGATGCATGATGTCTGTGCTTCGATGCGGCTGTACAGGCGCATAACATACGTCATAACTAAACGCCATAACTAAACGTATCTGATTGGCTTATGGGTAACCAATGATTTTAAACTTCAGACAAGCGCCCCCTAGCGAGAGAGAAAACACTTCTCTATTATGCCATTCCAGACTCTGTCTATGAAGCAAAGTGAAGTAGCAGAGTCTGGTATTACCAGGCTACTTCATAATGACAGTTGAGCATCTTTCTGTGAGATGATGTGGCTTCTTACACAGAATAAGGCAGTTGTGTGATTATTAGTCATGTTTAATCAGTCTTCTGTTTATTCAGCTACAGCGATATGACGCATATATCTTCTTCTTCATATACCTTTGTGCAAGAGCGCCCTCTGGCTTTCAGATGGAGAAGCATTTACTACGGATCACAGAGCCGTAAAGCTCTGACAAGCTGTGCATAAAATAATCACAGCCTTTGCCAAATCGCATGCGGTTCAATCACGATAAATTGTGCAGCCATACTCCAAGATTCATAATTTTATTGAATGGGGGCCTGCATTTTGAAAAAAAAAATCCATCCGTAATCTAGTAATCCATATGGCTCCCATGCCCCCCCCGCTTGTACAGGGAGCATTGCCTTGCAACCATGGAGACATTTGTGAGAGATGCTGCATAATATCATTGCGCCTGCTGCACACATGGTACGGCAGAAAAGTTCCTTGATTATTACGCCGGAATGAGAGTATAGTTCCTAGCCATATTGGCCTAGAAAATCGCAACTTTTAATTTTCCGTCGGTCTTAGTACACGATGTAACTACAGAAGGGTCAAGTTTTAAATAGGAAAAATATTGAAACTCTTTGGTCATTTTTGAGCAAGATGCTAACGGTCTAATCAGATTCAATGAACTATGCTAAGCTATGCTAAAAGTGGTACCGCCAGACCCCTTACAATACTCATACATCCTGCGTCACATATCACGTCACGGGTTACTCATTTGCCGCGAGTCGAGTTTTAATAATTTTCATTTTTGGATGAACTATACCTTTTAAGAGAAGAAAACAAGGATCCTCACATTTGAGATCCTTTTTAAACACCCAGTGTTTTATAGTATAGTGGTTTTAGTTTCCCCACATGTAATTGGAGGGCCGTTTTACTGTCTCTTAGAGGTTTAAGGGAAAGCATAGAACTACTAAAGCAGCACGGTAAGTACACATCCTCCTACTGTCTACACACTTCTACAGCTGAAATGCCATGACAGACATCTTCTGTGATGTCATAATGACTAAAGTGAGCTTGATTCTTACTGCTGCTGTCATAATGCTTGTGGCTGTTCTTTTTTCTGCTAGTGTAATCATGAACAAAGTCCCATTACCTCTGTAGTATTTACTAGTGTTAAAAGTTTAACTCATGAAATGTTTATTAGAACTATTTTGAGTTTGAGTCAGTGAGTGAGTTGTTAACAGAACAAAATAATTGATTTTGGAGCTTCTGCAGGACCACCACAACTATGATATACTAACATGATATACACACACAGTACTGTGCAAAGGTCTTTGGCACACTAGTATTTAAAAAAAAAAAGAAAAAAACAAGTTACAAACGGGGTGGTTGATAAGCAATTTTCGAAAGCTTGATTGGGTTTATGGGGTGCACTGTAACATGTTTTCATGCTTTATTTAAAAAAAAAATCCCTGCATTTTGCAAAACTGCAAACTGTATTTTTCACATATTTTACCTTTATTCTACACTGCTGTTTCCGTTCTCCTAAAAAGCTCTGTTAAAACGCAATTAAGTGACTGGCTAGCGGAGTTAAACAGTGTTGCCCTTTGTTTACGTCCTTGCTACCTCATAAAAATAACGATAGAAACTATTAATGGAAAACATAAACAAAGAATAAAACATACTCACAGGTTGTGGTAACATGTCAACAACACTCTACTACAACAACTCTTCCTCTTCTCTAAAGCAGCCCAACATATCCTCACCCCCTTTGTTGCATGTTCCCGGGTGGCGGGGTTTATGTACATTTTAGGGTTAGTGATGTCACTAACCCAGGAAGAAGACTGTTGTAGTCCCTACCAGCTGTTTGTTTTAGTCCTTAAACAGAGAATTCTTTAAAAGAAGATATCTCCCTTTGCATTAAACTTTGAGCGTCATAACTTTGCAGATATTGTTTATGCTCAAACAGCAACATTATACACCAACTAAAGTTAAAAAAGTGAAATCATAATCAACCACCCCTTGTTCAGATTCACCTCTATAGACCTTATTCACAGCAGTGCCATACATCTCTTCAGTTTGTTGTACTGTTCTCTTCAGAATTAAAACAATTCCTTATAATTTAATCACCCCCATGTCATCCAAGATGTTTGTCTTTCTTTCTTCAGTCAAAAAGAAATTAAGGTTTTGAGGAAAACATTCCAGGATATAGCAGACTTTAATGGCTACCAATGGGTTGAAGGTCCAATTTGCAGTTTCCGTGCAGCTTCAAAGGGCTCTACACAATCCCATCTGAGGAACAAGGGTCTTATCTAGCGAAACATTGTCATTTTCCAAAATGAAAATTATATACTTTTTAACCACAAATGCTTGTCTTTCACTGCTCTGTGCTGCGCATTACACAAGACCCTTATTCCTTGGCTGGGATCGTGTAGACCCCTTTGAAGCTGCTTTGAAACTGCAGTTTGGACCTTCAACCCACTGACCCCTGTTGGAAGGGGTTTTTGGATTGTTCTGCTGACAAAACACTGCAGAGAAATTTCAGTAGACTAAAAACCCCAGGCAACATGAGCTGTGGAAATTTATAAGTCTTCTAGGAGATTTATACAGCTTTTTACAGTGGATGCCATTGAAAACACGGTAAGTTTGTCCCTCACAGCCTCGCTTTCATATCCATCATGGCTCTGCTCTGAATAAGGTCTATGATGTCATTATTGGCTAGTTAGTCAGGGCAGTTATTCCAGTGTCCAGTGTTATTATAGATGGGATGAGTTTTAGTTTTTGCACACTCTGTACTCACATTTCCAGCTTTCACTGTGATTCGGCACGTGAGCACTGAATAATATTGCACACTTCAATTAGTTAATGCTTTGATTCATTTGAAATATGCTATTGTTCTCACTGAATTAAGTATGCAGTGGTAGCTGTATTTTGTCTGATCTTTGTGTAGACTACCTACAGAGGTATCAAAAACCCAGAAGCCTTGGAGAGGAAAAAGAAGAAACAGGAAGAGACAGAGAAACAGACCATGAACTCTGTACCTTCTGGAGGTGGGGGACTAAAGGTAATTGAATTAATTTATTTATCCACTATCGCTTCAGTGGATTACTCATTTGTCGCACGTCGAATTGCGCAGTATGCGTACGGTTGTCCGCCAGAAGCTAGTTATTTTAATTGATATAGAGATTTTTCTTACAAAAATGCATTTATTATGCCTTTATTAACCCTTCTGGAGTCGTATGGATTACTTTGATTATGGATGGATGCATTGTTTTTTCAAAATGTGGCCCCCATTCACAACCATTATGAACCTTGGAGAACTAAGGATATTTTAAAAAATATCTCTGATTGTGTTTGTCTGAAAGAAGATGGTTATATACACCTAGAATGGCTTGAGGGTGAGTAAATCATGGGATCATTTTCATTTTTGGGTGAACTGTCCCTTTAAGGTGAAGAATTAAGTGTAAAACCCTTTAGTCTCCAGCAGTGTTAATTTTGACAGCAAATTTTGATTAGTTTTAGTCATAGTCTTTTGACGAAAATGCCATTTAGTTTTAGTCATATTTTAGTCATCAGAAATTGTTTTAGTTTTAGTCTAGTCTACAGTAGATTTAGTCGACTAAAATCTAATTTAGTTAAATTGCAATGCATTGAGCATTTCTCTAACAATACACAGATCCTATACACTGATAGAGGTACATCTGATATTCCCCAAACTGTTTATGTTCACCCAACTGTACTTTGCTAACCAAAGCAGACGGTTTTTGACCGTTAAAGTGCAAAAAGACACGAAAGAGCAAAATTCAGTACTTTTCAGGGATTGACACTTTTCATTGAGGTACTATTATAATTTTCGTTTAAAAATGTATTAGATTTAGGGCTGGGCGATATATCGCACACGATTGTCACGCGCATTTCGTCAGTAAAGCCGGTTCCCTGATTACCGTTAAATCTCCATCACCTGCTTTCAAATGGAGCGCCATTTAATAGACCGAGCCGTAGATCACTGACAAGCGACGCAATATCGCGTTCATTATTGAAGGCGATTCATCTGCGATATGAACGCGATATTGCGTGGCTTATCAGTGAACTACAGCTCTGTCTATTAAATGCCACTCCATTTGAAAGCAGGTGATGACGATTTAGCGGTACTCAGGGAACCGGCTTTACTGACGAAAGGCGCATGACAATTGCATGCGATATATCGCCCAGCCCTAATTAGATTTGATTTTTAGTTTTTCTGCTTTCACTGTAATTTAAGTTAAAAGTTTTAGTATTTTGTTTGTGTTTTAGTTTTTGCTTTTAAATGTCTATAAGTTTTTATTTCTGTTTGTTATTTTAATACCTCAGGTTAAGCTAAAGCTTAGAAACTAGATGAAATAAAATAAGTTTACATTTTTTAGATATATTTATTTAAGTTAACGTTTATTTCAAGTAATGAAGATTTCTTTGGTTTTAGCTTAACTATAATAACCCTTATACTTTTAAAATATATTGAATAATGTGTCAAATAATGTTCTTAGTCTTTCCTTCCTATGACAAGATACAGTAGTTTACTATAAATTAAATAGAAAATAAACCATCCCGAAATACACTGTGACTCTTATTCTGAAATGTCTGCAGTCTGCACTGTAGCTGCTCATGAGGGTGATAAATATGCATTCTTACAACCATCTAAAACATACTATCATTTAAACATTGTGTAGTAAACATTGTCATAATTCATCAATTAACTTATAAGCAATTGCTTGTCATAAATGTGCGCTATTCATTAATTGCACAGCAGTCTGAAGTGCTGCTGACGAGCCTGTAGAGGGCGCAACAGCACCGCGTTTCCCGCGGTTAGATCAGCACGTTACACTTCAAATGTGCGCATCTTCCACACAAGACAACAGTCCTGACTGGATATCTTCCCAAATCGTCCCTCTCTTTCATGTTCGTCTCGTTTTTATTCGTTGACGAAAATTAGTAGATTTTAGTCATAGTTTTAGTCATTCAAAACCCATTTTTGCTTAGTCATTGTCTCGTTTTCATCTCTGAAAAAATGTCGTTGACAAAAATTATATGTCAACTAAATTAACACTGGTCTCCAGTGCCACCATTTTCCAGAACTGCAACCTACCTGGAGTCTCCAGAAGTGCAAGGTGTCAGGATCTCAGAGACTTAGGTTAGGTAAAGAATCCTTAAAAATGACCCCCACTTAATATGAATCACAAGCTGAAGTGTTGTAAAATACATGCATACTGTTTTTTTGTTTTGTTTTTGTTTTTGTTTTTTTTATAAGCTTTATAGACAGACAGATTGAGAGTGACACCACATCCAGAATCTGGCAGTAAGTTTTGGATTCATTTTTATTCCATATCTGCAAGATGGACTTTTCAGGATAGGAGATTGACTAAAAATGAACTCCAAACCTGCCAGATTCTGGAAGATAAATTCTTCAAACAGTGGTACAAGAGGACGTGGTGCTATATAAAATATTATATTTTATATAATATTTGGTTTGTCCTTCTGAGTCGGACAGCCTTTTCTGAAGGTGAAGTACCTTATTTCACTGATATTTGATGTTAAATCCTCACTGACTAAAGAAAAGCAAGAGTATTTAGTATTTTCTCTTTCTCTCCAGTGGCAGGTTGGCTAACACAGGCTGAAGTGAAGATCGCTGGTGTGTCTACATTGGGGATCAACCTTCATCTGCAGTATTTCCCGCTGACTTGAGAGATTCTGAAAACTCTGTGCTTTCTTTCTTATTTTGAAGTGTACACTAGCCAGGGGAGTTTGCGTAGAGACTGCCAAGCTCCTAATCCTCCAGGTCTTCTGATTTGCCAGAGTGCATTCAGGCCACGCCCCTTTAAATGCCAAGATGGGCTAGCTACTGGGTTTCTGGGATAGACATTTCATATAATGATTTTTTTCACAACCTATTCCGTTCATGTTCATGCATCATTTTCACACACGCAGCTTTTGTACCAATGTGCTTTCTATTTTTGACATTGTTTACGAACCTGGACTCTGAGATCTGAATGTCATTTTAATACACATTTATACAACTGAAAAGCATGTTTTATATTGGATTTTGGATAATTTTGTGCATAGTTAGCCATATATATTTATGCATCCGTTACCAGTGTGTTTTGGTTGTAAGCTCATAGTGCATTTTGCGATTTTTCAGGCCTGTACAGCATGTGGGAAATGTGTGATATTTAAGAGTGAAGTTAAACATGCAAATTAAGGATATTATGTCAGTTAGCACTTTCACTGCCTGTTGATTGTATAACTTGCTGTTCTTATGAACCAAGTTGAATGTGTATCACTTTATCTTATCAGACACCACCTCAATTTCTCACCCTTTATGAAGGGCTTTGGTTGTCTTAAGTTAAGAAAATCTTAACTTACCACGTTTAAACTCAACATCTGTATTTCTGGGCCATGCAATTGTGACTTTAGACACGGGATTTTACTTCTCCGTTAGGTAGCAGCCTGAACTATTGTGATTAGTGTGAAATATATTGTACCTATAGGAAGTCTGAGTGAATGCTTCATATTGCCTTTGATGCATTTCTTTTTAAGAAACGGTTTTCAGCTATGCTCATAAGTTGTTACCTCTGCCTACAGCAGTCACAGTAAATGCTTGTGACAGGGAAATAGAATTGCACCAAATAACAGAAATATCTTCCCAGGTTTCTTTCAGAATGGGTTATTGCAGGTTTATACACTAGGAACCATTTCTCAATAGTTAGGCCACTTTTTCCAAAACTCTTAACACAGTGAGCACAACATTAAATTCCATTTCCAAATTTGCATCTTTCAAATACCATCAATTTTTTTTTTTTTTTAATACACAGACACCAATGAAACTCTATATACCTACAGGCCAATTTGCACATGCTTACATGTTCTTTTCTAAACTGTTAAAGTTAAGTTCAAAACCTAGTTTTACTACATTTTGATGAAATTCACTGCTTTGCCGAGTTAAAAGTTTGTAAATATGACTGTGTGAAGAGTTTTGAAAAAGTTACCTAAATATTAAGAAATGGGTCCTAGCGAATGTAAAAAACTAACATATACACACTGTATAACTTTAATACAATAAATCAGATGAAGTATTGCAATGTTTATGTTTACCAGTAGAGGGCAGTGGCACATCTTTGATCAGGAACTGTTTTAGAAGCACAACTGCAAAGTTATTGCTTAAATAAAGATTGTGTGTTTGATTAAACAACCTTTTTTATTTGTTACTTTTTTATTTGTTTTACTTGCACTATACTGGAAAAAACTCTCAGTGCTCTGGTCACTTCATTAGTTAAACCTTGATTCAACAAAGTGCTGGAAATACATCCTTGAAGATTCTGGCCCTTGTTAACCAGACATCATGCAGTCACTGCAGATTTTGTATTGGATGGACCACTAGATTACACTGAACTCATGTTTAAGTTTCCTCTTCTTTGCTGACTTGAAAGGTTTAATGTGATCTGCGTTCAGGTATGGTCTTCTGCGAAGCTTCCAGTCTGGCTGTTCTCCTTTGACTTTGAACTGTCGCTCACTGGATGAGATCAGCAGTTTCTAAAACCACCATTTCAAGGTCACAGTCTTCTACATCACATTTCTTCCTATTGTGATGTTTGGCAAAAACAACAGCTTAACCACTTGATCATGCCTTTATGCTTTTATGGCTTCAGGGTCTATTCATTTGCATGATTGGCTGATTAGATTCCATTCTCCAAAAGAGCAAGGCCATCACAGTCAAGTACAATAAATGCCTGAAAATATATATCATGACATCAAAAGAAGATAATAATAATAATAGCCCCATAAAAAAATCATTAATATTGTCAGCAAATGAAGCAATTACAGGAACAGCCACTAGGGTAGAAGTGAATATTTGAATTCATCCAGCGATTTCATTTGTCAAGATTGAATGTATAAGGATATTACACAAAAGAAAAGAAAATGGTATACAAATAAAACAACCTAGATTCTGGTTTTCCAGTTCCCTTGATATCTTAGTTATACATTATCAAACAAGCTGATCTACACTGTCATTTTGTTAGTTTTAGAAGCCAATGGAAGTTCCTTGTGGCATCTACAATGACTAGCCAGTGAGCTGTGCTTCAAAGTTACATTAAAAGTCATTGTTTCATTAGTACATTTCTTCTTTACTTCTTGCTTTTGTAGTGGGCCGCCACTACCAGGTAGCTGTCAGGCGCGAGGTCTTTGATGTTTGGAGATTTGCCAGAGATGGGCGAGATCTTGCCTTCCACGCGAGAGATCTGGAGCATGCGACATGGGTCATGCTTTAGCAGGTAGCTCTCAAACGTCTCCCAGCCTCCACCAACACGCACCATCACATGTTTATTATGCAGCATCTAGGGAGACAGAGAAAAAGACTTTTGAGATACACATCTCTAGGTTGGATTTTGGGAAATAGTGCTTCAGCAAGTGTACATTGAATGTACACTCGAATTCAGAGTGGATTATGGGTATAATGTAGTGAACAAATGTAGGGAATGAAGTCGTTTACTCAGAATTCTTCGGACACCACTAAAATATGGCTGACACCCAACATATATAGCACTATATAGTGGATAGAGAGCAGATTTGGACACAGCTTATGACACCCTTGAGAACTGAGGTTTGTCACCTCAACAGCAACGCAAGACTGCATGTCAATTTAGTTGAATAGGACTGCACACATGTATTATAATGGCGAAGCATTTGAATCTGGCAATTTTATGTCACAAATAGGTTTACATGATTCATTAGCCTCTGACGCTAAGGGCTGCAGTATTTTCCTTCCAGCTGATACAAGATAGCTGTGCAGTTAAACCTCACTCCCCTGGCATCAAGAGGCATGCTAGCAACTGTCAGTAGAGACTGCTGTGACCTGGATGGAGTTGAGAGTAACATTAGCGACTTATGCTAGGGGCTCCAAGTTAGTGTCCAAGTTAGGGCACCTAACTCCCATGCCAATTATTGATGGTTCAAGCCCTGCTCTAAGCGGGCAATGCGGAAGCAGTTACAGTGGTGCCGTGACCCAGATGAGGATGGGTGTAACAGGCCAGCTGATGCAAGGTAGCTGTGAAGGTAAATCCCATTCCTGGTCAAAGATTGCAGGCTAGGGTGAGCAGTCTTAACGTCTTTGTTAGCGTGCTCGATTTCTATGCCGGATATTGCAAGTTCAAGCCCCCTTCGGAGCTGGCCAATCAGCATATGCAAGTACATGTACTCATACACTTAGGGGCTCAATTTTAAGCATGTCAGAACATGTTAAGTTGGACTGCACACTTGCAAAGCACTGGTGTGTGGAAAAAGTTTTGGGCCTAATCCTGGTATTTATGAAAGCTCATTTGGAGAAAAAAGTCTTTTCCATCAAAATCCTTTAACACCTCCAGTGGCGTAATCACACCCTTTTATTGGCTATCTGTCACCTGCGGATCCCACTGTGAAACTCCCTCTAGGCAAAAAGACGTGTGAGACCCTGAGACTGAAGGAGAAGAGAGGCTGCATTTTCTGCAAATTATTTTTTCAGCTGCCTACATAGAGTCCTATCCTCATCTATTATTACCTTAGATTATCGTATCAAAACAGTTCCTAAACAGAAAGAATTATTATTAACAGAAAGTATGATTAATTTAAGCAGTCTCGGACTGCATTTCCATGGACCACCATAATCTGTTCACTGCCCATCTGATGCATTTCAGGCACAAAATGGTTGGTTGGATCTGGTTTTCAGCAGATCTGATTGACTGAATTTGGTATCAACTATTTCATGAACACCTGTCCCTGAATGGGGCATAAAACCAACAATGGTCACTTGTCGTCAGATAGTGTCTTGCTATTCTCTTGCTATATATAAGATAAGCTGCAAAGTGCTGATAGTCATACGTCTGGCTACTGGAGACTGGCTAATGTTTTGCTGGCTTGGCCACCATGATGGGCCCCTGCTTAATGTAAAATAAATTATGTTCTTTTTTTCTGTAATTAGGGGGAAATAACTGTATATAATTTATCAAAATATATATATAAAAAACAATAAAAAAAATAACAAAAACATTACAAAATAAAATTAAAAAAAATTGTACTACTTCACAAGAGGTCTTTGTACCATTAAAACATCCTGCAAGTTTCAGAGCTCCTCATTATAAACAAAGCATTAATTTAATTTAATCAAGCTATAAAAACAGCTTGTTCTGATATTGCAGGATCTGTGACATCACATGGGCAAATACATTTGCATATGACTGCCTTCAGAGCAAGACATCGACAAATAGTTTTACATCATCACACCACAGGCCCCACCCACGTTCAGTCACTTAATGGCTGACATTTGCCTTCACTGGAGGCGAGCATCGTGTTGCGTCAAAAGCAAATAAAACTCATTATAATCACTGATGCTGTCTAGACTGGATACAGATGGGCGTTCAGTTTCTAATGTACTCCCACACACTTGAAGAGTAAAAGAACTTTTACTCTATTTTTATGCGTCATTTAAAGAGCTCATTTGAGTCTCTGTGCAGACTTCAGAAGGATCCCAACATCAGTCTCTGCAGTGGTCAGTATCTATCAAAAGTGGTCCAAGCAAGGAACAGTGGTGAACCGGCGACAGGGTCATGGGTGGCCAAGGTTCAATGATGCACATGGGGAGCGAAGGCTGGCCCGTGTGGTCTGATCCAAGAGCTACTGTAGCTCAAATTGCTCAAGAAGTTAATGCTGGTTCTGATAGAAAGGTGTCAGAATACACAGTGCATCGTAGTTTGTTGCATATGGGGCTGCATAGCTGCAGACCAGTCAGGGTGCCCATGCTGACCCCTGTCCACTGCAGAAAGCGGCAACAGTGGGAATGTGAGCATCAGAACTGGACCACGGAGCAATGGAAGAAAGTGGCCTGGTCTGATGAATCATGTTTTCTTTTACATCATGTGGATGGCCGGGTGTGTCGCTTACCTGGGGAACACATGGCATCAGGATGCACTATGGGAAGAAGGCAAGCCAGCAGAGGCAGTATGATGCTTTGGGCAATGTTCTGGGAAACCTTGGGTCCTGCCATCCATGTGGATGTTACTTTGACACGTACCACCTACCTAAGCATTGCTGCAGACCATGTACACCCATTCATGGAAACAGTATTCCCTGGTGTCTGTGGCCTCTTTCAGCAGGATAATGTGCTCTGCCACAAAGCAAAAATGGTTCAAGAATGGTTTGAGGAGCACAACAACGAGTTTGAGGTGTTGACTTGGCCTCCAACTTCCCAGATCTCAATCCATTCGAGCATCTGTGGGATGTGCTGAACAAACAAGTCCGATCCATGGAGGCTCCACCTTGCAACTTACAGGACTCACTACTATGTACTTACATCAAAAAATAAGTACAATGTACTTATTGTGTTCATATTGTATTGTAAAACACTTTTGCTGCTATTGAAGTGGGATACAGGAAAGATTAGGGGCAGGTTTGGTGGTATGGGTAGGTTTAAGGTGGGTTAAGGGGTAATGGACGGGTCAACAGTGTAATTATAAATGTAAATACAGAAATTAATTACAGATGTAATTACATGCAGGTATTTTTAAAATATAATTACAATGTAAAAGCATGTTGTTACATGTACGGTGTCCTGTCACCTAGTTTTTCCCCAGTCTGTCTTCTTAGTTCATTTGATCCACCTGTGTCTTGTTAATTATCCTATCACCTTGTTTAGTTCCTCGTTTAGTCATATGTATATATACCCTGTTCTCCTTCACTCCTGGTCCGTTCTCGTTTGTATCTACACGTGTGTATGCTGTCTTACTCTGTTTGGAATTAAAGTATTGTTATTTTTGTCATCTTCATCGTCGTTGTGCTTGTTACACGTACCGGCCTGAGCGAGCGGTCCAAGGCACGCATTCCAGCGGGCGGTCCAACGGAGGATTTCGCCGCATACGTGGAGTGGGTGCTGGTAAACATCAACTCTCCGTTCACCATCAGCCCTGCTGAGGACGACACCAGCACCACTCCACATCCAGAGACCAACCATCCGCCATCGATGTGCACGACGGAGAAACGAGAGCCCACCGCAGACCGCGGAGATCAACCTGCTAGGACGAACGAGACCGAACCTGAAGAGAGGACGGAAGGAGTCGTCGCCCCGGGGTGTGAACCGCTAGGTGTGTCTGACCAGGTGTGTGAGCCCGTTACATCGTTTGCTGTCGAGGGAGTGTTAGTGGAGTTCGAGGGCTGGGATGAGAGCCCCGACCACAACATCACCACGGTGGATGGCATCGCCATGTCCACAGAAACTTTTCTGTATTTATCGGATGTGTTTGAGGAGGTAAATTCCCCTTGTCTTGTTTCCCCGCTGGTCCCGTCCAGCTCAGAACTGTGTGTGTCCCCGCTGGTCCTGTCCAGCTCAGAACTGTATGTGTCCCCGCTGGTCCTGTCCAGCTCAGAACTGTCCGTGCCCCTGCTGGTTCTGTCCAGCCCTGTGTTCCCTCCCAACCTCCCTCTCCCTCCTCCTCAAACCATCTCATCATCTCTGCCTCCCCTGGTACCCTTCAGCCTCTCATCAACTCCATCACGTAAACGGATGGATCCGACTCGACGCTTCAGGCCACCAGTGTCACCGTGGACTGAGGTTCTCCTGGCTCCGCCTCCAGCCTTCGAGTCCAACACTCCACCGCGGCATGTCGACGTTTTGCCTTCGCCGTGGCTCCTCCCTCCCTCAGCTCCACCGGATACCCTCAGCCTCAAGACGCCACCGGGCTCCCTCGTCCCACAGGCTCCGACTTGGTCAGACGTCGTCCAGCCTGCACCTACGGTTTCGCCTGGCTCCTCCTTCCTCCCCGTCTCCTCCTTCGTCCTCAGTCGCACCGCCTCCATCTCAGTCTTCAGGTTCCCGGATTCCACCTCGGATGTTCGTCGTCCCGGCTCCAGCTCGGTCTCCAGATCCAGCAGTGTCGGTCGGGCTCTCCGGCATTCCAACTCCACCTGGATCACCATCATCGGTGGCTTCTCCATTGGCCGTCCCCAGGGTGGCGCCTCTCATCTCCCCACGATGGTTTTTCCTGTCCTCGACTCCACCCTGGGGCCTCATCATGGTTGGTCTCTGGACCAACATCTGGCTCCTCCTGCTCCAGGCTTCCCCTTGGCTCCTCCCACCCTCCACTCCCCCTTGGACTATTTTTGTTGTTTTCTGTGGACTTGGTTTTTATTCATCTGCCCTTCGCCCTCCTCCAGAGCCCCCACCCTTCCCTCCTCTGATGGACTCCATACGGCGCGAGGCCGCGCCTACCCGGAGGGGGGCGATATGTTACATGTATGGTGTCCTGTGACCTAGTTTTTCCCCAGTCTGTCTTATTAGTTCATTTGATCCACCTGTGTCTTGTTAATTATCCTATCACCTTGTTTAGTTCCTCGTTTAGACATATGTATATATAACCTGTTCTCCTTCACTCCTGTTCCGTTCTCGTTTGTATCTATACGTGTGTATGCTGTCTTACTCTGTTTGGAATTAAAGTATTGTTGTTATTGTCATCTTCATCGTCGTTGTGCTTGTTACTACAACCACACGTAACACATGTATGTACACAATAAGTGCATTGTATCAAATGATTAATTTAAATGTAAGTACACAGTAGTTAGGGCCACCTATTATTAAGTGGGATCTGCTGCTAACATCAGTGTCAGATACCACAGCACACCTTCGGGGGTCTAGTGGAGTCCATGCCTTGATGGGTCAGGGCTGTTTTGGCAGCAAACGGGGTACCAACACAATATTAGGAAGGTGGTCATAATGTTATGCCTGATCGGTATTATTAACATTACAAGTGAACCCTTTAGGAATATATTAAGAAAAAAAAATCCATGTCACAACCTCTTTAAATTATTTAATATGAGCCAGAAATTTCATTGTGAGATTCTTTTTGTATTGTCGGTGGAACTTTGGTTTCCCAATTACTGTCAAATCTTTGGTTTGAATTTACTTTTACAACATTTTTTAAAGCACATTATATTATTAATGAATTCTATTGTCTTCTATTTCACCAACCAATAACAATCAATCTGAGCCCGATTTTCTAAAAATCTCTCCAAGCTCTAAAGAATTCCACATAATAACAGTTAATCACAGTCCCAATAAAAAGCGGCAATTCTGCTGTGATTCATCCCTCTATTACAGCCTCTGTCCCAGCGGCCTTGAACACACATGCTGCTAAAGAATCTCTCATAAAGGGTGAGAAATGACAAAATGTCACTCTTGATAATGCACTGTAACCTTCCCCTGTGGGATAAAGAGCTGAACAAGCCGTAGCCTACAGACACGCGCCGAAACCAGTTCTGTGAGGACAGGAAAATTATTTGAACACTAAAAAATAAACAACAACAGAGAAATCTCATACTGTGAGCTGCAGCTCATATTAACCCTGCAGGGAAATGATATTAAAGATTCATAAGGCTCTTAGCAGGCTGATGGAGGGACATTCACAGGTCAGCCCCTCCAGATGGGCATTTGTTTGGCCCCTCAGGCACTGGAGCCACAAATATATTACCAATCAGACTCCACAGGACCTCTATACACACACGTAGCGTAGACACACTTATGTTATATACAGCAGTTCAGGTCTGTGATGTTTGAAGGTTATCCCCAAAAAAGTCCCTCAAAAGGGAACATACACAATCAATTTGTCTCAGGAGCACCAAAGTTCAACAGGCTAAAAGAAAAACACACACTGAAGCAAATGGTGTGTTTAAATGAGAACTAAATGAAAACACAGTTTTCTAACAACTAAACCATTTGGGGAATCTAGGGGTATTTTAACAAGAAAGGTCTTTCTCAAAGACAAACACAAAAGGAATGTGTCCTTGAGACATATTCACAAGATTCGCTCATTTCACTGGAAAAAAAAAAGTTTTTTTTTTTTTTGTTTTTTTTTTAGTCTTGGCCTTGGTTGCTGGGCAACACATTTCAAGGCAGTTTCTTTGGAAAATACTCTAAGAAAAGGATTTTAATATTTTTAATTCAACAAATAAGACAGATCTGTTTTTTAATTTTGTAAACCTTTTGTAATCCATTGCATTTATCTCCAGTAAACAGGGGGACAAAAAATGTCTTTTAAATAAAAAAATATTCATTGATATTACATGCATAAACAGCAGAAGTGTGATTGACAGTTTGAGTGTTTGGTCTGTTGAATGTCAGTTTCATGCACTCAGCAGCCAGTAATTCACAAAACACATTGCGGTCTGCACAACCTGTATTCAGTGTGGTCTGGTATCTTTTATTTTGTGTCGTTTTGTTCATGGTTTTCAAGGTTGAGGTATCAGGTAACTTGCCATGTTGACATCTGCCTAATTTGATTTAAAAATACAAGTCTGTTTAATTTTCCATCATGACTATGTAATAAAAATGCATGGTGTTTTAGTATACCATTGTTTTTTTCTTTATTTTTTTAAGGGGACTCTCAGCAGCATGGTCTTTGTTCTGGGTGCAGAAAGAATGAAATTGCTGGTGCAGTTGTTAGTTTCTCTGTATAGGGGGCAGCAGTGATGCAGCCTGCTTCATTTCTCAGGGACAGAGCAATTAAAACCAGCACTGACTAATGTGATTCTCCACAGGCAACTGAATTAATAACAGTTCAGTGGTTTAGCTTGATGAATTGCAGCAGTCAGTGTTTTAAATGAAAGCTGAACACTCGCATCTAAACCTGAAAAAGAGGAATCACATGCATTTTGTAATTATGAGATCTAGACAGCTAGAGGAAAGTTAATCGAATCAAATCAAATCACTGAGCTCATACAGAGAGAGAGAGAGAGAGAGAGAGAGAGACAGCAAGAGAGAGCATATTTAATTTGTCTACTATGAATGTCCACACAATGCATAACAGCATTTTCTCTTAATCTATATAAACAAATGTATTTTCAATATCATCTCAAACCAGCATTCATTTTGTAAAAAATATTTTAAGCATCTTGAGATCTCATTTCACCAGTGTCATATTCTTGGTAATCAAGGAAAATACTTTTTAAACTATAAATATTTTGATGTTTATTATATGAACATTTGATTCACTTTTTTTCTTAGTTAACCCTCTGGGGTCTGAGGCTGATTTGGGGTCCTGCAGTAGTTTTGACATTCCCTGACATTTATGCTTTTTTCAGTTGCTTATAAACATATTAATGACAAAAGTCTCATTACACTGTATTCAGCACGATCTAGGCTACAATAATATGTGAGCAACAAGTATGTACATGTTTATATTTTTGAGAAAATTACGCATATGCATGTTTTTTTGAAAAAACAACAAAAATAATAAGTCACTGAAATAAGGCTTCAAAACACATACTAAATAATTTTTCACAAGACTTTTGTGAATTGTATATTTTAGTCTAGAGTTTTTGCTTCAAAATGATGTGAAAATCATCATGCCTACTCAGTCACATAAAACAATGTATTGATTTTAAATTTCTAAGACACTTTTTGTTTAGAAAGGCCATATGCGAGGAGGCATCATGAATAATGCTGTGATTCACACCTGAGGAGATTAAAACCCTGCACCTAATGAGCTGCATAATGAGCCATTCAGTAAGGTAGCTATGTTCTGATTGAAAGCCTGGATCTGGGAAAAGGGTAAAACAATAAAACCAAAACACACTCATGAAAATTTTTAAGTTTGATTGTTCGATTTTTCTAACAATTCAATTTGTACGATCTAAAGGCCTGTTCACACCAATATGAATGTCTGGTACTAAAATTTGGTAAACATTTTAATTTTAAATGAGTGGCTATTAATGCATCTGTTCGGACCAACACAAACAATCGCACTTTACACTGTCCACTTTTCTTATTTCTTACAGAAAGAAAGAAACAGAACTTACAGAACTTTTGTTTCTGTACTCATGTATTGGTCTTGTTTGGTAAACACCATAGCAAATAAATAAATCTGAATGGCTGTTTAAATACTGTTTGATTCTCTGTGAAAAGTGTGTGTCAGAAACTGCCCTAATTGTGTACTGCTGTATATTTCTGCTTTTCCATAATTGCCACCTACTGTCAGAGAGTGAATATCCGCGTCAGTTCTCGCAGATCACGCTAGTCAAGCTCACATCAGCTGACACTCATCTGATCCATGTCTACCAATAGGAATATGATGCTACAACATTCCTATTTAAGTTCCCTTTTCAGTTATCCTTCAGCTGCTTTCATTGTGCTGCTCAGGAGCTAATTACCCTCCACCATCCCCAGCTCCTCCTCTTGTCCACAATAAGGATTTAGCCTCTGACCTTCTCTAGTGTCATTGTCATCAAGAACAGATATCATTAGGGGCTTTCGCACCGGAGGAACCTTTTCATAGTTTCTATAACTATTTGTGGAAGTACATGCTTTTTGTAGCGTTCGCACTGCAGGAACTGGGGACGATTTTCATGAACAAGAATGTGTATGTCAGGCCATAAATCCACAAAAATTTTGCGGTTGCCACCCCTCATAGTCCTCATGTCACCCCTTTGCCACCCTATAAATATTTCTCTAGACCCGCCCCTGCATACCGCCAGTCCAAACTGTAAGCTAATGGTCAATTATCTTCGATGAAAGTGGTCCTGACAGAACTGTATTTTCATTCAGCCCGTATGCCTTCTTTTTTGCCCACATTGGTCTGAACAGACAAACAGCAAGTTAAAACATGACCATTTTCATGCCGAACATTTGTCTTGGTGTGAATTTTTGCTGTCAATTGATTAAAAAATAACCTAATTAATTACACATTTTTCTGTAATTAATCACACCCAACTTTAAAGTTTTTAATATATATTTCTATTGTAATACTTACACATTGAATCTCCAAAATAATGTAGAAACAACATAAAGACAGTATATTTGTTTAATAGCATCTTTTTACTAATCACTATGAAGGCCTTTATCTATTGTCTTTATTACATGGATTTTCCCCTCAATTTTAGCCACTAATTATAACCATTCAACATTACAGTATAATTGAAAGATATAATTTTTTAACATTTAATAGGCTTTAAAAAATAATTTAAGTGAACTTAAAACAATCTTCACATAAACCCATTGTAATAAATGTCACATTTAGCTGTCCCTTTAATATATCAGGACTCAACACTTAACGTTTTTTTTTCTTTTTTTTTTTTCTATTGGCCCAGTAAGACGGTTCAGTTTTTTACCTGCCCTGCCAAAATGCACAAAAAAAGTTATTGTTTTTTTATTGACAAATGTAAACTTGTAAACAGTGCTTTTAGATTTTCAGGTAGGTCTAACAGGTAAATATACAAAAATTGAATAATTTTGTCCATTCCAGCACAAAAGAAAACTGTTGGTTGTTTGTTCACAGAGAGCCAGTGCACAGATTTGAGTGCTCTTTTGCGTCTTATCGTGCTTGAATGGTTTAATAGCACTTGAATGAATGATAGTGTCATCATATAATGTAACGCTAGCCAAAGCATGCCAGAAAAAAAAACGGATGCATTATTTGCATTAAATATTTTTAACGCTTTAAACTGAAAAAATTAATTGCATATGTTAATGTTAAATTTGACAGCCCTACTGTGAACACATAAAGTTGTATGTTTTAGGGGTTGGACCTTATAAACAATTTGTAGCAGGCATAATTCTTGCTGGTTGGTAGGGAATCAAATATTTCACTTGATCAAATGCTAATCAATTTATAACCTTTATATAATGTGTTTATTCTGGATTTTTTGGTTGATATTCTGTCTCTATCCATTAAAATAAACCTACCATAAAATTATACACTCCTTGTTTCTTTGTAAGTAGGCAAACTTACAAAATCAGCAGGGGATCAAATAATTATTTTCCCCACTGTATCTAAACTTAAAAAAAAAAAACTATTTAAAACATTAGCATCTGCATTTTATCAAGGTCTAAACAGCCGACCAGGTGTCTCTAAGACCTGGCCTATTTATTGAGTGAGAACACTCATTAAACACTGCTTCTAATGAGCCATGACTGATGGGAGTGATGCAATCACTTATATATCCTGCTCTCATGAGAACAGTTCTCAGTGTATTATTGCACAGCTCAGAGTAATAAAACACAACTGAACGCACAGATACACAATGAAGATAACTTAGATCTAAAGCATCTTTTAGTCATTTGTTGCCAAGTAACAGGTTCCCATGGTGACTAGGCCCACCTCACTAATCAGTATTTGTCAGTAAGTGGAGTCTGTGCTGTTATGGGACACCCCACTGCCGTGTATAGCTCCTTCCTGACACACGCAAAATAGACAGCAGCATAAGGGGCCATTCACACAGAACAGGTTTTTGTGGTTAAAAACGTTTTTTTTTTTAAAAAAAGTTTTTTAACTTTACTTCTTTTAACTTGAGCGTCACATTTTTAGAAAGGCGTGTCATGCATGAGATGCTGCAAAAGATGCAAGACACGAGCACAACGGTCAAACACATCCATCTAGCGCATGTTTTGAAAAAATGGATTTATAAGGCAGTATTTCATGTATCTCAGGAAACATTTGAAGCTTAGCGAAAAAAGTGACCCAAGATAGTGAAAGACAATGAATATACTTAATATAAAAACAGTCCAAAAATATTTATTCCAAATATATATACAGTTTCAAGCAATTAGTAATTCATTTAGAAGGACATAGTAACACTTGAGTCATTATTATCCAAAATCTTCCAAAAACTTCAAATGTTTACAATGAGTTCAGTCATTACTAGAGAGTTATCATGCTTTTCACTTTAGAATACTGATCCAAATAATTAGCAATTCCTTCTGGAAGATTTGTTAATACATTTTTCATTAATAGTGGGTTATCATGATCTTTATTTTGGAATTAATTATACATTATGCATTAATCACATTAAGTATGAACCTGTATAAAGTTGTTAGTAGTCTTCTGGAAAGTATGAAAAATAGTAGTTATTGATTAGCTAACAGTGAACTACCACATTCAAGTGCTATTACTTACTTATTCATTAATCAGAGTTTCTTGTTTAGTTGATAGTACTAAAATGTTAACATTGCATTACTCATTTGTTTGTGTGTTATTCATTAATGACAGAACAGTATTCACAAATGTTACCCAACAGTCCAAATTAAACATTTAACCCAGTATTTGTGTTGGCTAAGTATTTTTATTCCTGTTAGCTTAGCAACATGCTAACATCAAACATTGTAACTCAGACTCATTAAATACATGATTCTGACTACATTTCTGCAAAACTGCAAAAATGTACCTATACGTGCAGTACAATTTACTGCAGTTTCCAGGTGAAATCAACAATAGAGGCAGTAAAACAACAGGTTTTGGTTTCTTTTCACACAAATGATAATTAAAGGGGTAGATTATCGATTAAAAAGACATACTGTATGTACACGCAGTTCCATAAGTACTATGTTATGACTTCAAAATACTTTTACTATAGAGGGTATGCACGTGACGTCACTGTCGACCGTTATGCCTGCGGTTTCACCCACTGAGTGGCAAAAGACTGAGTGGCAGCACTGGTTTTCTGCGTGAATGCCACGAAAAACACACAAAACACATCCAAAATGGGAAAAAGCTATGCTACTGACTGTACAAATAGCTTTCACACAAAATCTGAGGTATATTTTTAAAGACTGCTGAAAGCTACAGAAAAAAGAAGCAAATAGGTCACAGCAATTCACAGAAACAACTGGACTCCAGGCAAAAAACCCCCAAAAAAAACATGTTTTGCTGTTATCATTTTATGTCAAATTAATTGTGTAAATTCATAAGCTATATATTTTGTTGACAACTCATCAATTAAATATTTACCATCTTATATTCTGCATAATTGGGTGTTTTTAAATAAACACTGACAAAAACTATACAAGTTTTAGGGCTGGACGATACAATGAAATATATAACATTGATATAAGTGACCACTTCGATTTAAACCTACCTATAGCTTTATAGTTATATAAAGCGTTCACAGGCAGATTTGCTTTATGTATTTCCCAGGCGTTGAAATCAGGCACATATAAATGTCAGTAAAACATGATTCCTGGCTGCATGTCAATATCCATGGATTAGGTTTCTTTGACATGTTATAAGGAACACTTTCAAGCCCAACCTTTAGTGTAATAGTTTGTTTTACTCACATTTTCGCAGTTTCCCCTATTAAATCCAGTTATGCAGCAGGTTCTTTTGCCACTCAGTCCAGCTGAGGGAGCACATTCCGGCGGGAAAGTGATGTCTATGCATACCCTCTATAGTGTATGATTTTCAAACTAATACATGTTTATATTTGCACCACATAATCCTTTTAACCTGGAAGAACCTGGAATCACCACCACATAATCCTATGATTTTCTGGCATAGTAAACTTGCTCTGTAGCTCACCTGATACAGCAATGCAGAGCGTTCAGGTACAAGTAATGTGCAACAGTGATGAGTACAACAGTCAGGTTTAATGGTTTCGGAAACTATAATTCATCGCTCTATTTAGCATTTCACTTTGATTTGCCGTAAACCTGCTGCAAGTAGCGAGTGTCATTACACAACCATTTTGCAGTTTATATTTATTACACTGGGCTGTTTAATTAACCGACATCTGCAATGGAGAAAAAATAATATTGCTTATGTTGTGGACTATGTTGTGCACAAAGGTCTGTTGTGATTTTTACTTACTCTGATGAAAAGCATTTTCTCTCCAACGCGGTAACGGCCCTGTGATTGTCGCTCTATGCAGAACTTATTTGGACATTTACAAGGTGGATCTTCAGAAATGTGCTTCACCTGGAACACACATTACATGTAAAGTGACAGAAAACTTTAAATTCTCATTCTAGAGTTAAAGTTACTGTGGGTACAGAAAATAAAAGTGGAATCTGAGAAAGAAAAATGTTACTCACAGCATCATCCAGTATCTTGCCGGTACTTTTTCTGCTAGAGTTGGCCTTGCTGAATGAAGAGATAGATGGAGAGATGGATGGAGAAACAGATGGAGATTGAGAATCGGAAGCAGGAGGTACAGGTGAGAGTGGAGGTTCAGGTATCTTCTCTTCCTGTTCAATCTCTTTCTCCAGCTTTATAAGTCCAGGTGGCTCTACCTTATACCTGTCACAAGAGTGACCATTCACACTTTACGGTTTGATTACATGTACAACAAAATTGTGATTTGAAACAAAGCAAAATTGCTCATTATAAAAACAAAGCAATAGAACCATGGAATCACAAGAATCTTTCAATGGGTTGGTTACACTATACAATAAGGTTCATTTGTTAACATTAGTTAATGTATTAACTAACATGAACTAACCATGAGCATTACAATTGTCACTGTATTTGTTCATCTTTGTAATGTTAGTTAAAAATACAGTTCATAGTTTGTTCATGTTTGTTCACAGTACATTAACTAATGTTAACAAATACAACTTGATTTTAATAAAGTATTAGTTGAAATTTACATTAACAAAGATGAATAAATGCTGTAGAAATGCAGGTCATTATTAGTTTATGTTAACTAATGTAGTTAACTAATGAACCTTATTGTAAAGTGTTACCTATGGGTTTTGCCAAATTAATTTGCCATTACTCGGTAGATTTGTTACCAAATTATATACATTTTCTACTATATAAGTTAATGGGAACAAAAACTGTTTGGTTTCCAACATTCTTCAAAATATCTTTTTAACTAAAAAAAAAAAAAAAAAAATCTTATATTTGTTTTTTCAGTACGAACATAACATTCTTAAATCAAGATACTTTTACTTGAGAAGCAAAATGATACAATAAGTCTTCTTTATGACAAATTGATTACTTTATTATTTTTTACCCCTTTTTATTTTATGCTTAAAAGAAAAAAAAAAATCTTTCATAACTATTTAATATTTAATATCTATCAGCAGTTCTGGGTAGCAACTGATTACATGTACTCTGGATTATATAATCAGTTTCCAAAAATTAAGTACATGTAATTAAATTATATTGCGTTTTAAAATGCTTCAGACTGCAGTTACTTTTCTATTGATTACATGATTATACATTCTCAATATTGGCAGTAAATCATTCATAATTATTGATTCTCCTTAATTCTTCTTTCATGTTTTAAAATTTCCTTTCTAAAAATCATATGGCTTATATGCATTGAGAAAGTATTATTTCTTGTTTTAAGCATAAACTCACTTCATTTTGGTTCATTTTTCAGTAAACAAGACTGAATATCTTACATCATCTTGCTTCTCAAGTAAATGTATCTAGTTTCAGGAATTGTTAGATATTTTTTAATGGAAAACAAGACATATAAATGATCAAAGTCATACCATTTGTAACGACATGAGGGTGTGTGAGTGATGACAGAATTTATTTATTTATTTTTTGTGGACTACCTGGATGCTATTCTTCCCAGCTCCAATAGGCATAGACAAACCTCTCTTGGCTGTTTGTGTAAAACTAGAAGAACATAAAAATAAAAACATGAGACATAATCACGGCATCTTGTACTGACATACTGTAACAATCAAAGAATTACTGAAAACATGGTTGAATGATGAAACCAAGAGACCACACAATGACACGGTGACGATGAATTAGTAATTCATTAAACTATTACACTCACTGACAGCTAATGTTCTCTCAGCGGGAGACTCTCAGTGTGTTTTCAGCGTTATTGAACAACACATTATGCTTTTCATAAGGAATTGTGGAGCATCCAAACTACATTTCCCATGATTCAGTGAGGTTGAGTGATGGCAACACAACACAACATGCAACAAAATCTGTAATCTCCACATCAAACCTCAGAACATCCCACCTGAACATAATGCATCCATGTTTTCATTTAGCTATTTCTGAAGGGGAAAGGAAGAAAAAAATAATTAAGTATTTTATATTCTCTTTTTCAAATGTTTTTTTAATGGAAATATAGTCGAAAAACCCATAATTTACCACATCATACACCACACTTGCTAATATGCTAATTTGATGATTAGCCAGTTTTTGTTATATAGAACAGATTTACTGCAACACACACTTCAAAAAATCTGTTCCTGCACGGGTTTGCATTTCAGATCTTAAGGGCATCCAAGTAGATTTTTCTGAATATTCCAATGAAAGTGAGGTTAGGACATCTTTTCTGACTTGAGTTTGTCACAAATACGTCTACATTCTATCTGCACACAACTACACAAACACCCTCTCTTGTGTGTAACTCCAGTTTGAAGAGAACCCATTCTTTCTGCACTCAGAAATCTCAGTTCAGCTGCCCTCAGTTCTACTCCCTAGATGAACCAATCCTGTCTTTCTCTCTCATTCTTTTTGTAGTTTCAGGAGACTTGTTATTCTCTCCAGCTGTCTTGGACATGTGTTGAAAGCAAAGCATAGAAAAGCTATTCTAACGCTCTACCTGGAGCCTTCAATGTCTGTATGTCTGGAACTGACACATGACAGAGATGTCTAGTTTACAGGCTGTTTACAGCTACAGCAAAAGAAGAGGACACACTTTCTTCCTTCATATACTTGTTCACCATCAAAATTTGTGCCAAGAATACCACAATTTTGAGAAATGCAGTGAGAGGAAAAAAAACTTATTTGTCCCATGACCAGCCAGAGACACTTATCATCTGTATCTGACCTTTACCAATTTCAGTTTAAGGCACAATATGTAATTTTCGCCACTAGATGTCGCTTATTCAAAAAAAGGTGTAGCTTAGTGACGCCTTGATTTCGCGAAATCATGGGAGGTGTTGTCTTCAAGTCTACAGCCAGAGGAAAGAATCCAACGAGACTCGGGCAAAAAATTTATTAATTGATGAGCTAATGTATTAAAGATTTATAAACATTACTGTAGTATGAAGCAGGGTGTGGCTGAAAGCCGTTGGAGCGGAAAGAGGCCGCTGGAGTGATTGCTAATGAGAGACAAGCGTGACACACGTCTTGAGAGCAGTGGAGCTTTTATTATGCTGCAGACAAGCACTTCTGCTTCTTCCGGTCAAGTAAATGGGGTAAAGCAGCTCTGTTTTATCATATTAGATACATTTGTGTGTTCAAAGTTGTTATAATGCCACTCTGTGCATTCACTTGGCGGCTGCTATGAGACACTTGTTGCACACTGCAGTAAGCTAGATCGATATTAGTCATGGTAAAACATGGTACTCGCGGTAAATCAAGAAAATTAGATTTAAACAATAAAACTTACTGTGTTGAGCTATATAACATTAGTTGTGCATAAGGCAGTTTTATGTTTTATCTACAGCAAAACAACCTAATCATCTCCCAACAACATTAGTAGTATTGTGATGTAAAATTAAAATGTTTTTTTTCAGGCATTTCTTTAAGCATGGGTGCTTTTGGCCCAATAGAATTTTAGAAATGTTTAGAAACTCACTTTTTACACTCTCAATTATTTAATTTCTTTATAAACAATGTCTAAATGTCAAGTTCAGCCATGAAACTCTAGAGGGCACAGGCTGATAGGTCCTTTACAAGAATTCCACAAGAAATTACATCATTACTACATGGCACAAGCTGATTGGCTTCTGCTGATCCTGCAGCCAATGAGATTGCTTGCTCAACATTTAAATATGGTGTAGTGTTTGCTGTAGGGTAGTCCTGTCGCGTGCTATCAGTTCCTCTGAAACCCTCCGCCTCCCCCAGCTCCACCTGCCTTGATCTGCTACAGAATTTATGTATGTCTATTTATGCAGAAGCAGCATATCTTACATGCTCACAGCAGCATGTCTGAGTATCTACTGATAGTAGCAAGTCCATACTTGTTCTGCGGCAGCAGCAATAATCAACAGCAGCGGCATAGCAGATCTAGCCCTTTCATGCATAGTGGTCACTACAGTGGACAGCTATTCAATAGTTGTTTTCTCCTATATAAATGAGTCTGAATGTCACAGTTGCACATCAGTCACTACATTGGACGCTAATGTGTCATGCAATACATTGCCACCCACTGGTCAACTTTTGCAAGTGCAAAAAAAATAAAATCTCTAAAACAAGATGGCAGACAGAAGAGCAGATGTGCCTTGCATGGGAGGAATGTATGTCCATTCCTTCTATTCTATGAGACCCTTGCAGGTAAAAAAAAAAAAAAAAAATGAGGACATCAAGCAACAACTAAGGAGCAATACAATTGTTATGATTTTTCAGTATTGATTTTGTGATTTGAGGAAATTGTGATTAATTATGTGTCCACTCAATTGGACATCATGCATCGCTGATGTAGTGAACAACAGACGTGATCGCACCAGAGCTTCACAACAGACATTCTTTTGTCACACTTTGATTAATCAAAAGAATGTGATAGGACCCTCAATGACAAATAAATGACAACATCAAGTTTGGACTCTACGAGTTCAGAACACTACCACAAGGACTTTGAGAAAGGTTTGAAAAAGAAATAAAGCATTTCCAAGGTCCTAAAGACACTGTCTTATTTAACTGTATTTTGGAACAATACAACAAGTTTCACAGGATCTAATCACATCACCACATCAGGAAAGGTGGGATTAGTAATCCCCTCCCCAACGTGAAGGAATAAAAGTGAACAGACCCTCGTTCTGAGTTTCTGACCTGACGAGGGAAGAACAACAGCACGACCAAGGTGATACTCTTGCGAGTAAACCTTTCACCGCATGGATCAAGCAGCAAAAGTGCTTCTGCAGAGGACTTTGACTCCTGACCTGCATAACCCAAGTACCTCCAACCTACAGAAGATCCTACTGACTGACCACCATCAACCAGTTCTCTGGATTACACAAAGACCTCTAGCATTCAGTGCAGCTCTGCAGCTGTTGGAAAGCAATCCAGTCTCCCACTGCACACGGAAGGATGCCAGTGGTCAACGATTCCCATTCCGGGACTGCTCACCCGACCAAGTGAAACGTAAATATAAGCTAACCAAACCTTTTCCAAAAGCCTTGGCATTAGGTTGTTGCTAAATGAGATTGCTATTTGTGTAGAGACTGTTTATCTAGGGTCAGTGTACACAGATAGATACATTAGACACGTTATCTATATTCAGAGTAAATGCTTATTTACTTATTTTCAATACCAGCATCCAGAAAGACCACAATTGACTCCCTCATAGACTGCTAATTAACCATTCATTGCTTCGTCCAATCCGTTGCTCATCTACTTGGCATTCAGTTTTGTTAACATCCATTTGTGTTGTAGTTTGTAGTTTCTGGTTTCTGTTTGATTATTGATTCAATTTTCTTAGTAGATTAGTCATTTTTCCTTAGTAGTTTAGTCATTTCCTTTGTAGTATTTAGTAAGGGTGATATTTTACTCTTGTATATCTTTTTGTTAATAAATTCATTTTATTGCAAACTGTGTCATTCTTGTGTTGATAATCAGAGGCTCTACAAGCTCGCCCGAATCTCACTAAATCCTTCAGATTGGTCAGATGATAAACTTCCTCCAATTTATAAATTATTAATTCAGTTAACAATCTTTCATGATTGTTCTTTATTGTCAAGGTGAGAATCCTGACTGGTGCCCCGAAATATTGGAAGGAATCATCTGACTCAAAATTAATATTAATACAAATATTAATATTAATATTTAAGACCAAAAATCACTACATTTGTGGTGCCCTCGTGTGAGGCTAATCCAAAATCTCTACACTGGCTATATTTAGACTACAATTTATAGTATTGCTGTTTTTTTTCTTTTTTTGAAAATACGCCATCTGCAGTAATGTTTTGGCTGAAAATCAATTTAATATATATTATAGCAATATTTTGCGGATATTAGTTCTATCATGAGATTGATGATCCTCGAAAAAAACACACAGCATACTATAAATTGTAGTCTAAATATAGCCAGCGATGCATGATGTCCACTTGAGTGGACACATGATTAATCAATTTCCTCAAATCACAAAATCAATACTTAGATATTTTAAAAATTATATTGCTCCTTGATGTCCTCATTTTTTTTTGTCGCTACAGTGGCAGTGGACCCTAATGTGTCATGCAATACACTGCCACCAACTGGTCAACTTTTACAAGTGCAAAAAAAAAAAAAACCAGAGGCTTAACAGTTCTGGAATATGTTCAAAATACATGAACACAATTTTAAAGAGCAAAAAAACATGTTTTATAGTGTTTACAATATTTCTTTTTAATAATTGTTTTCTCAAACACATATTTCATCCGTTGTTTTAAATGCGCGTTGTCCACCCTAGGTGGATTTTTTTTTTTTTTTCATGCCTAAAGAGTAATAAAAACACTTTTGAAAAAAATCCTGAAGTAGCCTATCATAATTCATGCATGAAAGGGCTAGTCAGCCAAGACCAAATACATTAACATTGCCATATTCAATAACATGCTAAAACTTTTCAGAGAGTTGTAATTATTAGACTGTGTAAATAACAAATATAATAGAATAATCAATGATTATGTTTTTTTTTCCTTTTTTTTTTTCTGAGACATCATGAGCATTTACACCCCTAATGTTACAGCTGTCATTGTGTGGATTATTCTATTATGCTTTTTTTTACCTTTCTTTTAGTGTGTAATATAGCTGTTTGTGCATGTTAAACGATCTGCAACAGTATAAAAGTCAAGGTCCATGCCAAAGGGAGTGAATCTCTCCAGCATAAAACACCTGCATTTGGTTAAAGTAGGGCATTCTTTAATTTGAAAGTCATGTTTCTAGTATCTGTAAAACCGCCTTCTTCCATCTAAAAAATATATCTAAATTACGACATATGCTCTCAATGACAAATGCGGAACAGTTGGTTCATGCATTCATGACCTCAAGACTAGATTATTGTAACACTCTACTGGGTGGTTGTTCTGCTCGGCTTTTAAACAAACTACAGTTGGTCCAAAATGCGGCAGCTAGAGTTCTTACTAGAACCAGAAAGTATGACCATATTAGCCCAGTTCTGTCAACATTACATTGGCTCCCTATTAAACATCGTATAGATTTTAAAATCTTGCTGCTTACTTATAAAGCTCTAAATGGTTTAGCTCCCCAGTATCTAAGTGAGCTCTTAATGCATTATAGTCCTTCACGTTTATTGCGATCTCAGAATTTAGGCCAGTTGATAATACCCAGAATATCAAAATCAACTGAAGGCGGCAGATCCTTTTCCTATTTAGCACCTAAACTCTGGAACAATCTTCCTAGCATTGTTCGGGAAGCAGACACACTCTGTCAGTTTAAATCTAGACTAAAAACACATCTCTTTGCTCTTGCATACACATAACACATTATCAATACATTAACATTTTTCAAATCCGTTAAAGGATTGTTACGCTGCAATAATTAGGTCGGCCGGAACCGAGAACATTTCCTATAACACTAGATATACCTGTACATCAGAATAAGAATGGCATCTACGCTAATATCTGTCTCTCTGCTAATCCTGAGGTTTGCCGGGTGCTGGATCCAGGCCGTATCCAGATCAGATGGAGAACCTGCGTCTGGACCTGACTACAACGTAGCCCAGGAGAAAATGGGCCTAAAGATCCAATTCTGGCTGCATCTATAATTCAGATTTTTAATCCCCGTATCCGCTTACATATATTTATATATAATCGATTTTTAATCTCTATAATAAAAATGTACAATTCAGATTTTGATCTCCATATACATTTACATATATATATCTTCCAAGGGGTTTTTTCCCTCCTAGGACTTTTTTCCCAGTGCTAGCACGCTGGGTTTTTCTCCTAGGGGTTTTTTTCCACCCCTGGAAGTCAGCCGACATTGGCTTAATGTAGCACCATCTTGTATATGTTACATATTACCACGCTTTTTTGTACAGTTTTAACCACTTCCCTTTTTTTCTGTGCTTCTAATATGTAAAGCTGCTTTGAAACAATTACAAATTGTAAAAGCGCTATATAAATAAATTTGACTTGACTTGACTTGACATTACATTTATGACACACTCTAAGCGGAAGACCTATCACAACAGACTAGGGCAACTGTCCAATCAGTGCAGATGGGGCTTTTTGGAAGGCGGGTTTTAAAGAAACCTACACTAAAATAAAACATTCAGACAGAGGGTGAAAACAGGAGCTGCACCATTGTAACTTATAAGAAAATTTTTTTTTTGAACATTCAATTATTATAACCTATTCTAGTAGACCTCCTGAACAAAATTATGAACTTGTAAATAAGCATAATAAGGGCTTTTTAAAGTCCCTCTGAAATCAAAATTGAAGTTTTTTAGCTTAGTATGAATATGTTAGCCTTATGTAAGCTGGTGTGTTCCAAGACAATGACATAATTCGCATTTAGGTGATATAAGCATTCAAATCTTACAGTCTCTCACTTTCACTAAAATGGATCACGGATTTTCATGACATCACATCGCACTAGAATCTGAAGTCCCACCCCCTCCTAAACTCTTACAGATGCTGAAGCCTCGGCTGAAATCAGTCATTTGTTCACACATTTACTAGTTTCTACATGATGAATGGCACATAGTGCATTATACAGAGAATAGGGAACGAATCAGACAGTGTAAATATGCTTTCCTTTGATGCGAATAAAGTCCATTTTTGCGCTAGTGTCACATGAACCGCCGCAACGCGAGCACAGTTTTACTCCAGAGACACAAGAGCACAGAGCGGATCATATGCGCGAGTCGGCATAGACTACAAAAGATATTGAACCCATTTGAATTCTGCACAGAATGCTGTATATAAGCAATCTAAAGGACATTATGAGGAGAAACAGTTAGAGATTAGAAGGAAACAGAGGTTTTACTGAGTCTAACGGCTCTGGCGAGCTTTAACATAAACGGAACACTATTGGCTATTTAAAAAAAGGGGCAGGGCTGTTCGATATATCACCCTGTCTTCCTGTTTCAGTTGAAATTACATCAACATACTGAATAATGCTGCACGTTCCACCACTCTTTAGTGGGCCTTTAACAATTCCATGTGAAAATGTATTTTTACATATTAAACACATAGGCAAATAAAAAATCGGTTGTGTTTTTTTGTCTGATGGCTGGTGCAGGTCAAACATGTTCTCTCACTGCATTTACTCTAAAAATACAGAGCTGCATTTGTAAAATAAATCAGGCTTAAAGTCCTTGCACAGAGAAAGGCCTGATTTCAATAAGACAGAGTTTATTCACCCATAAATCTTTGTTGCTGTGTCAGAGATGGATTTGTTTAAAAGACTCACCAAGCCCATCTGACTCAAACAGACAGGTGTCACCTACGCCCACCTCTCGACACCATGACAGGAAGTTGGATGTGTTGTCCCTGGCGAAAAAGGAACCAGATGCGGCGTTGGCTCGGCAAGGAATCCTGCGATTGGGGATCGACTGAAAGAGAATTTACTCAATTTGTTACTCAATGCCGTTGTAGACAGACATTTGCATTTAAAATGTCTTACATGCAAGAGGAATGCCTGTAAAGAAAAGGATGGCCAAAATCGAAACACCCCAAACATTCTAAGGCCAGAAACATAACGAAAATGAATGATGTTCCAAACTCTAACCACACAAATGAAGCAAGCACATTTGAGCTTTCTTGTTTACCATATTTGATGAGCTTTATTTATATGTGTTGATTTATGTTTATATAGCCCCTTTCACACACAAATAACCCTAACACAGACAATGTGTTCATTTGATTTTGGTTCATTCACTGCCTGTGATTTTCCCGAATCTGACGGTGCGCCCACACGCATCACATAAAGATCCCGTAAAGACACATGACATCAGGATGTGAGGTGTAATGTCTCTACAGCATCTTAAGTTTGCTTATGGGCTAAATCCCAAATGGCACACTTCTTTGCACTTTCGTCTTATCGACTTACAATGGCTGCCGTGTACATGTGTCCATAAGGTGTAAGGTGTCCCATTCATCATTTTAGGTTTCAGAAGGGTGCTCATGAGCGCCCTCTTTGAGGCCGCTACGCGCCCTCAATGCGTCACGAAAGGGCGGACTCAGAGGAAGACCATGAGGGTTTAGGGTGCCATTTGGGATTCAGCCATGATCTGCGTTTTCTCTCTGAAGAAACCACGTTTGTGCATTTTTTTTTTTTCTGATTCGATCATAAACTAACGCATTGCGTACCGTTCAACTAAGCTGGCGGACGATCTCAGCTTCAGCATCATCATTACAACACACCCCTTACGGTATTGGTCCTGCCTCTTGTTCAAACAGGACGCATTCCGGGACTGATCCTGGCAATGTTACTAGGTCCCCATCCCAGGATCAATCCCAAAATCAATCCCATTACGTGTTTGCGTTCACACAGAAGGCCCTCTGGGAATTTTATGGCAATTTTTTGGGATCGACACGCTGTGTGAAAGGGGATTATGTGAATAAAACCCTAAATTAAAACTGTTCATCATATAAAGCCATCACCTCTTCTGAAAACTTGGATTAAACCACTAAAATATCTTCTTTGTACTTTTTGAAGCATAGAAGTTTTGGCTGCATGGATTTTCAATAGAAGGGCAAAAATGATTGAATTTTAAATATTAAAAATACCGTCATTTGAGTTTCGAAGCAAAAATAACAAAAAACTAAACAAAAGTCTTATTGGTTTGGAACAAAATATGGGTGAGTCAATGATTACATAAAATTAATTTCTTGGTGAACTAACTAATGCAAGTACTCAAATGCAGCTTGGTCAGCGGACATGCATTTGGTTATGAATTGCGTGATGAAAGCAATAATTTACAAATCTCATAAATTTATATTTTATTCACAATAAAATATAGATAATATATCAAATGTTGAAAGTGAGACATTTTGAAATGTCATGCCAAATATTGGCTCATTTTGGATTTCATGAGAGCTACACATTCCAAAAAAGTTGGGACAGGTAGCAATAAGAGGCCAGAAAAGTTAAATGTACATATAAGGAACAGCTGGAGGACCAATTTGCAACTTATTGGCAACATGATTGGGTATAAAAAGAGCCTCTCAGAGTGGCAGTGTCTCTCAGAAGTCAAGATGAGCAGAGGATCACCAATTACCCCAATGCTGCGGTGAAAAATAGTGGAGCAATATCAAAAAGAAGTTTCTCCGAGAGAAATTGCAAAGAGTTTGAAGTTATCATCATCTACAGTGCATAATATCATCCCAAGATTCAGAGAATCTGGAACAATCTCTGTGCGTAAGGGTCAAGGCCGTAAAACCATACTGGATGGCCGTGATCTTCGAGCCCTTAGACGGCACTGCATCACATACAGGAATGCTACTGTAATGGAAATCACAACATGGGCTCAGGAATACTTCCAGAAAACATTGTCGGTGAACACAATCCACCGTGCCATTCGACGTTGCCGGCTAAAATTCTATACTGTAGGTCAAAAAATAAGCCATATCTAAACATGATCCAGAAGCGCAGGCATAAAGATCATTTAAAATGGACTGTGGCAAAGTGGAAAACTGTTCTGTGGTCAGACGACTCAAAATGTGAAGTTCTTTTTGGAAAACTGGGACGCCATGTCATCCGGACTAAAGAGGACAAGGACAACCCAAGTTGTTATCAGCGTTTAGTTCAGAAGCCTGCATCTCTGATGGTATGGGGTTGCATGAGTGCGTGTGGCATGGGCAGCTTACACATCTGAAAGGCACCATCAATGCTGAAAGGTGTATCCAAGTTCTAGAACAACATATGCTCCCATCCAAACGTCATCTCTTTCAGGGAAGACCTTGCATTTTCCAACATGACAATGCCAGACCACATACTGCATCAATTACAACATCATGGCTGCGTAGAAGAAGGATCCGGGTACTGAAATGGCCAGCCTGCAGTCCAGATCTTTCACCCATAGAAAACATTTGGCGCATCATAAAGAGGAAGATGCGACAAAGAAGACCTAAGACAGTTGAGCAACTAGAAACCTGTATTAGACAAGAATGGGACAACATTCCTATTCCTAAACTTGAGCAACTTGTCTCCTCAGTCCCCAGACGTTTGCAGACTGTTATAAAAAGAAGAAGGGATGCCACACAATGGTAAACATGGCCTTGTCCCAACTTTTTTGAGATGTGTTGATGCCATGAAATTTAAAAACAACTTATTTTTCCCTTAAAATGATACATTTGATATGTCATCTATGTTGTATTCTGAATAAAATATTGAAATTTGAAACCTCCCCATCATTGCATTCTGTTTTTATTCACAATTTGTACAGTGTCCCAACTTTTTTGGAATCGGGTTTGTAGATATTTTTCTTCATAACTTGTTAAATATGGATTTTTTTTACACAAACACATCGCTTCGCTTCAGAAGGGCTTTTTTAACCCCCCAGAGCCATGTGGAGTACTTTTATAGGCAGGCACACACCGACGCCGACGAACTAATGGCGACGAAAGCAGACTGCGGGGTTGGCTTACGTCGGCAGCGTCTGTGTCAAAAGTTGCCCTGACACACCAAACCAACACTCAACAGCTGACGGCCAAATAGCACGTCCATTCTGCGTCTGCGCAAGATGAAATGCCTTTCCAAACCAGCAGGTGGCAGTAGCTGAACAGCCAATCAGAATGATCAGATGGCCCGACGGACCGACAAGCTCAGACACCGATTCAACATGTCGAATTGGCCAAAAAAAGCAGACGAGAACCAACTTCAGCCGAAAACACTGAGAAAACTTAGTCAGCCGACAAACAAAAACTGCCCGACGGCCGACCGTTGGCTTGGTGTGTTCCTGCCTTATGCTGGATGAATGTGGATGGAGACAATTTCTTCAGCTCATACTTGTGACCCATGTTCACTACCATTATAAAGCTTGGATGCATCAGAATAATTATTAAAATATCTCAGATTGTGTTCATCAGAAAGCCATATGTACCTTTCATTTGAAAGTGAACTAATCCTTTAAGACAAAACCACATGTTTTCTGTATAGGGTAAAAGGGTATTTTTTTTAAAGTTAAAACTGATTTTTATTGAATCAGGGCATAATGTTACTGGCCATGGATTCAGAGAAGTTTTAGAAATCCCCTTTCCAATCTCTCCCCCTGCATTTCCTTTCTCACTAATTCCCTACAGTTTTCCTTTCCCGCCACAGTCTCTCTTCGTGCTTTAGCTGGCATACGTCACCCACTAACCATGAGCAGTTTGTGATCTCTCTTGTTTCTCTCTTAGTATCTGCCTCAATCTTCCCCCGCAGGGGTCCGGATTACAGGCTACTATTATCACATATATATGCTTTCACAAACACAATCCCCTTTCTCTAATCAATAATCAATAAGAATATAAGTGACAGTTATAGATAAATGCATGCATAAGGAGATGCTGGAGGTCACATTACACATATGACTCTCAATGGGAGATTTACCCAGTGTATAGTTTCATACAGCACACTGAGAAAGGTTAGATGAGGTCATGTTGGAAGAATGTAGTATTTGCTGGAATGGATTGTTTTCTCTCACTTTTCCAGAACATTCTCAAGCTTCCCCAATGACTAGTTAATAAAGTATTAGTTCATCATGTAACGTAATCTCTGATCACTGGAATGACGAGAAGAACTACAACAAAAACAAAACCAGCTATTATAATCTATAGCATGTGTGGAAATTCAGAATTAGGCTATTGCTAAAAAAGATAATGTTTAAACCCAAAATAAAACCAAAATTGACCCTGTTTTAATTTTTGGGCCCATATACCATTGCTGAAAAACTTTAAAATTTAAAAAAAAAACTTTAAAACTCTAAAAATTATGGGATCAAAATCGAATTGTGCCTGATGATTCCCAACAATACCCTTAAAGGGATACTGCACCCAGAAATTAAAATTCTCTCATCATTTACTCACCCTCATGCCATCCCAGATGAATATGACTTTCTTTCTTCAAAAAGACACACATTTTTAGAATAATAATCTCTCATATAGTCATATACATCAGGCATGGCATGAGGGGGTGAGTGTATGAGTGAATTTTCATTTTCTGGAGAAGTATACCTTTAAAGGTAGAGTAGGTAATTTTCGGAGAGGCTGATAATAACGAGCTAGCTTTCAAATCATAACATCCCACTTCCCCTTTAGAGCGTCTCCAAAACCACGCCTCCTCCAAAACATATGGACGGCGTCACGAGAGATGGCGTTAAACTACCTCATGTCTCAAAGCACATAACATTACAATAATAATGAACATAAACAACTTACAGAGCACTGACCTGTATCACCTGACTGCTGCAGATTATTTCTGCGTTGATAGTGTCGCCATTGAAGCACATACATTTGAGTCACAAACTGTTTTTGAGAAGAAAAACTACATACATTTGAGTGTGTAGCAGAAAAGTATGCAAGCTTTGGGACATACTACTTCGTCATAATTGCGTATTTAACGGACGTTCTGTCCCTTAGTTACGCAACCTGTAACCGTTTAAACTGCCTGTCAATCATCTCACAGTTAAAATCGAGACTGTCTCAACTGTCTCTGACTCCCAAAAAAAACAACACTATAGGTCGTTTTTCAAGCACCTTATTATGACCTATATTTACGTTTTGAAGTCATGCGCCCTCTAGTGGGCGTAAAAATAATGACAGTGTCGTGTTACGTCATTACCAATCAAAATGCGTGTTCATTTAAATGCAATGTGTGGACTTTTTACACCATTTCTCCTATTTCCATTTAGCAAAACAAATTTTTTTATTAACGACTACAAGCACCCCCATCCCAAAACCTAACCTTAATGATTTATAGTGCATACACACTTTATGAGCACATGTGTTCCCTGGGATCGAACCCACGATCGCATGATCACATGATTGCATATTGTTATTGCAATGCTCTGCCAATTGAGCTATGCAAAATCCGAAATATGATGCAGATAAAAGGGAACAATGCATTAAAATGAAAGTGTCCTGTTGTCAATAGCAACTTTAGTAAACACTCCTATGGGTCGTATTTCAGGGAAGTGACAAACGACCTATATAGTCGCATTGGTTGGAGAACATGTTGTTAAAATCCTCCAAATTTAATTTCCTACCGTTTCGGAGAGAAATGTAGTCGCGCGTTGATCTGCCAGTCACTGGTCTTTTTTAATGCAAAGAACTTTCCTTATCTTTGCATAATGATGCATTTAAGTTGATGAACAAATGCATCATTATTAAGGTTAACAATGCTGTTATAAATATGTTTTCGTCAGGTTAGATACTGATTAATAACACCTGCCCTCTAAATGTGAGCCAATCGCCGACTGGTACAGTCATCGTTAGAAGCTGCAGCAGCCGTTAGAAGCTCCGGTTTCTATAGACACAGTCAGAAGCGTGCCTCCGAAATGAGGCATAAGAGACGCGCATTTAGGTATGTGCATGCGCATTAGCTTGATCCACCTAAAAAAAATAAATAAATTTGTCATGATTCGAGCATTTAGAAAAAAAAATATGAGACAGTTGTTGTCAGATTTCATTGGTGATTACAACTATGAAATTTAATTGAAAGCTTGGCAAACAGCTTTGGAGAATTTGATGTCTCCCCATTCAAAGAGATAGGAGCTGCACTTGAATGCCCGAGAGGCATTTCAAAGATGGCCGCCGAGTGAAATGACTTGTCTTAAAGGGACTTTGTTAATAATCACTCAAACCCCTTCGTCTTAACAGCTCTGGTTAACCATCTGTCTCACACATCATGTTTGCAGATTTTTTTAACACTTTTTATTTGTATTTGTAATTCTAAATGAATCCTTGTCCACAGTGCAATGTGTTATGGGCGATATTAGCCGTTAAGAGTGTCCACGGATCTACACTTTGGATTCTAACTGGAAAAAGTAGTCCACCCGGGTATGTTTGGAATACTCATTTCAACATACTACGATTTGGGAAACACTAATTCTAATTTCGAATACTATCTAGGATGGATAGTATGCGAATTGGGATGCAGCATTAGTGATTGCTATCAGGATGTGAAGAGACTTTCAACCAGCATAAACCAAAACACCTACCCTGCCTTTAATACACACACATACAAACTCTCTCTATTTCACTCTCTATCTAGAGGGTAGTGGATGTGTTTGATCTTGTCTCTGTAGCCTCTGGACTGTGTAATCAATGAACTGCTGTAACTCTCTCACTCTTTCTTTCCATGAGGAGTCAAAACCTCAAATATTCCTCACATATGTGCTGTTTTCACACGTACACCTATAGTGATCTGCCAACCCAGCATGCAGCAGGGCTCTTTACACACATTTAAAAACAGTGACATTATCTCACTTATATTTATCTACACAGAATAACACTATTTATCATATATTTTTACCTTAATACTGGATTAGTAATTAACCATAGTCAAGTTTGAAGATTTCACATTGTACATTTTCAACCGAGGGATAACATTCATATGTGCATATTTATTAGGTAAATAAATTTGATTGGACATGTATGTGAACATTAACTTAAAATAGCCTAATTTACATAATTAAAATAGTAATAACAGTAATATTTAACCTGCTATTTATTTTGCCTTAGTCAAACACCTTATGATTTAATGGATTGGTGTTTTGAATGGATCTGTACCGGAACTTTATGATTGCAAAGTATTGACTGAAAAGAAACAGTCTTGAAATTCAATCTCTTTCTCATGAGACAAACTGATTATGTTTCCCAGAAGCAAACTCGGTGACAGGAACCTGAAACATGAACATGAAACATGCCATGATATAAGACAACCTCCTTAGCGGAGTATGTCAGCCAACAATATCAAGCCATTTTACATACAGTACAGCAAACACAGTTTGAAATAGTATACTATCACAAAATTGCTATTAAAATTTCTAACCGGATATTTAAATATATACACACACACACACACACACACACATATATAATGTGTGTGTATATATATATATATATATATATATATATATATATATATATATATATATATATACACACACATATATATATACACACATATATATATACACACATATATAATGTGTGTATATATATATATATATATATATATATACACACTGCGTTCTAAATTATTATGCAAGTGACATATCAGTAAGATTTCAGTACAATAAACATTCAGATTTTAGTTTTTCTAAGAAAATGTTTGTTCGTTTATTTATCCATGTCTTTTTAGATGACTGGTATCAATCTCAGACAAAATAATTAGCCGGATCTATGAAAACCCTACTTAAAGTTTGTTCCACATTATTAAGCAAGTCACAGTTCTCATGCAATATGGGGAGGAAGAAAGATCTTCCTGATGATGAAAAGCATGAAATGGTGCAATGTTGTGCAAAAGGCATGAAAACAACTAATATTGTGTGAAACTGAATGGAGATTATCAAATTATCATATGATTTGTGAGTGATGTAGAGCACAGCAGAACTCAGTCAGATAAAGGTTTATTAAGGAAAGTTCCTGTCAAAAAAATTAATTGTATTAAAAGGGCAGCTATAAAAAAGCCAGTGTTGAGCAGCAAACAGATATTTGAAGCTTCTGGTGTCTCTGGAGTCTCAAGAAGCTCTCCATGCAGGCTGGCAGTTGTGCGTAAAGTAGGGATAGACCGATATGCATTTTTCAGGGCCGATGCCTATAACGATTATTACAGATCAAGGAGACCGATAACCGATATTTTGAACCGATATGTGTCTAGTGTAAAAATGAAAATTAATGTCAAAATTAAGAATAAAAAGGCCTCTGACAAAGACTCTCTTTAAATTATTTTAACACATCTTTAATTCTGAGAACTGTTCATAATAACAACATTAATATTAATAATAACAACAAACATAAAAAGTGCTGGGAGCATCCATCAGCAGCATTCTGTAAACTAAGTAAAACTTAAAGCAAATTTAAACAGCAACAAATGAACAAATAATGGAAAATAAATGTAATGTCTCTGAAGTTTTATAAAGTAAATTAAAATGGGTAACAATTAGTAGTATACAGGACAGCGTCATCCAGAAACGTGCAATGTGAGATTATTGACAATTTACATTATTAGCATAGGGTTATTAGTCAAATGAGAGAGCGCGGCCGCGGAGATAACTAAATCAGGAATAGGGAGCTCACGTCACGTCAGGGCGTCAGAGCTCGCGCTTGATGCCCTTTCAGCTCTTCAAAATTGCATAATGGTAATTCTGAATCTGTATGATAAATTATTTTGCAATCATGTTAGAATAAAGCAATATTTCTCCAAATATGCGCAATTTTTTGACGAAGAGCCCTAACGGAATGGACGCGGTTCAATGAAGCTATGTGAACAACACAAAAAAAACCCGCAGCAGACGTGAGTGATTTCATTCGTGTTGATAATCTATTCACAATATAACGTTAAGTTTGCCGAATGGTGAGAGAAGTAGGTTTTAGTTTCACTATCTCAGCACTGATGTGATGATCCGTTAAAGCATATCACTGCCATGACGGACATTGACCGGGAATTCACAGTATAATAACTGAACGGGGCTTGTCATCATAAATCGATTATATTTAGGTGTTTTGCAACTTCAGTGTAGTGATTTATTGCAACTTCAGGAACGTTTACTGCATTCTTACCTTCGAGAGTTAACTTATTGATGTGTGATGATGATCACTGAAGCAGCTCCTGTGCTTTCGGTGTGAGAGCGGAACATTTTCCAGCCGCGCCAGCCATATTGATTGGCCAGGCTCGTGACTCCCAACAAATCAGACGGACGATGGGCGGGGCTTAGTCTAGGCCACAGAGTGTTGTGCTCTGACTGAGGTGGCTGGATCAGTGCCAGATCGCGCATTTCAAAATAAGATGGCTTTATCGGCAAATCGGTTTTGAAAATGGCCGATGCCGATAACAATAAAAATGCTTAATATCGGCGCCGATAATCGGCCACGCCGATAATCGGTCGACCCCTAGCGTAAAGATGCATTTTAGACACCACTAACCAAACCTCACAAAGAGAAACATTTACAATGGGTGTAGAAATACATTTTCAAACAGTTTTATTGCTGTGGTGCTTTTTTGCAGCATGGGATATTGTATAGTAAATTGTATTTCAGAAGGCACTATCCTCCTTTTTATACCATAGCTGAAAATGGCCAGTTATGAACTCCATATATCTTGCAAAAGTCATTTAAATACCCTCAGAGAACCTAAAGGGACCTTCCATCTCGCATCCCAATATTCCAGCCCAAATCATCACCCACCCGCTCCTTGCTGACGTCACAGTCTTGTTGGAACATGGTGGCCATTCACCAATCATCCAGAAATCCATCCATTTAGACCATCCATTGTAGTACACCATTAGTCATGAATAAAACTATTTAAAAATGAGTCTTCATGTATTTCTAAACCCACTGTAAATGTTTATCTTTGTGAGCTTTGGTTTAGAGTGGCTGAAATGCATCTTTACGCACAACTGCCAGCCTGCATGGAGAGCTTCTCAAGACTCCAGAGACACCAGAAGCTTCAAATACCTGTTTGCTGCTCAACACTGGCTTTTTTATAGCTGCCCTTTTAATGCTATTTTATTTTTTTTTTTTTGACAGGAACTTTCCTCAATAAGCCTTTATCTGACAGAGTTCTGATGTGCTCTAAATCACTCACAAATCTTATGATAATTCGATAATCACCAGTTTTACACAATATTAGTTGTTTTCATGCCTTTTGCACAACATTGCACCATTTCATGCTTTTCATCTTCAGAAAGATCTTTCTTCCTCCCCATATTGCATGAGAACTGTGACTTGCTTAATAATGTGGAGCAACCTCTAAGTAGGGTTTCCATAGACCTGGCAAATTATTTTGTCTGAGATTGATACCAGTCATCTAAAAAGACATAGACAAATAAACAAACAAACATTTTCTTAGAAAAACTAAAATCTGAATGTTTATTGTACTGAAATCTTACTGATATGTCACTTGCATAATAATATGGAACGCAGTGTGTATTATATATATATATATATATATATATATATATATATATATATATATATATATATATATATATATATATATATATACACAATATATACAATAAAAATTATATTACTATATTAATATCATTTATATATATATATATATATATATATATATATATATATATATATATATATATATATATATATATATATAGGTTATATAAGGTTTAGAAGTGTGTTTATTTGAATTTTGGACCATTCTTCTAGAAGTGCATTTGTAAGGTCAGGCAGCGATGTTGGTGAGAAGGCCTGACTCGCAGACTCCGCTCTAATTCATCCCATTCATTCTATCGGGTTGAAGTCAGGACTCTGTGCAGGCTTGTCTTGGTATGCTGAAGCATTAAGAGTTCCTTTCACTGGAACTAAGGGGTCAAGCCCAACCCCTGAAAAACAACCCCACACCATAATCCCCCTCTTTACACTTTACACATAATCCACCAAACTTTACACTTGGCACAATGCAGTCAGGCAAGTACCGTTCTCCTGGCAACCGCCAAACCCAGACTCGTCCATTGGATTGCCAGACAGAGAAGCATGATTCGTCACACCAGAGAACACGTCTCCACTGATCTAGAGTCCAGTGACGGTGTGCTTTACACCACTGCATCCGACGCTTTGCTTTGCACTTGGTGATGGCTTGGATGCAGCTGCTCGGCCATGGAAACCCACTCCATGAAGCTCTCTATGCACTGTTCTTGAGCTAATCTGAAGGCCACATGAAGTTTGGAGGTCTGTAGCTATTGACTATGCAGAAAGTTGGCGACTTCTGCGCACTGTGCACCTTAGCATGCGCTGACCCTGCTCTGTGATTTTACGTGGCCTACCACTTCATGGCTGAGTTGCTGTTGTTCCCAATTGCTTCCACTTTGTTATGACACCACTAACAGTTGACCGTGGAATATTTAGTAGTGAGGACATTTTAACAAATGGACTTATTGTACAGGTGGCAACCAATCATGGTACCATGCTTGAATTCACTGAGCTCCTGAGAGTGACCCATTCTTTCACAAATGTTTGTAGAAGCAGTCTGCATGCCTAGGTGCTTGATTTTATCACCTGTGGCCATAGAAGTGATTCGAACGCCTGAATTCAATGATTTGGAGGGGTGCCCCAATACTTTTGGCGATATAAATATATATATTTTATATTTATATTTAAATATAAAATATATATATTTCTTTCTGAGATCTTACCTGGATCAAGTTACCTGGAAGTTCAGGACACACAATGCAATGAAGTCGTGACAACAATGTAGTATATTAATTTTTTGCATGCTTATCGTGACATACTACATAGTATTTCACGTAGGGAAGGATTTCTGATATCTAGATAACTTGAAAATATCTGTAATACAAGGCCACAGAAATATGCTTCATGGTGAATATTTAGACAAATAATATGGCCTAATACACTGGAAAATCATCGAACCTGCCATTGTTGAAATTTATTTTCATGGGCAAAAAATACATGATTTTTTTTTTTTAATTATTATTTTAAAAAAATGTTTATTACATTTCTAAAGTACATATTTCAATCAAAGGCAGTTTTATATTACAGTTCCTTTGTAAATATGTGGTCAAAATACAAAAACAAATATGCATGGCTTAAATAGGGTGACCACACTCTGACCACGCTCTCCACAATTTAAAAACCTCTTTTTTGTTGGCAATATTCAGTGCATTCAGTACTGTGCAGGTATACATATCATTATTGCTTTTATGCCAATCGAGGAAACTACAGGCCATGAGGTCTACTGTGTATTTCTTGTGCTGTTATACTTCAGGGACTCTATTAGTAGAACTGGAGCGAAACTAACAGAAAGCCCCATTCTGAGTATCTGTAAGAGGTGGTTTTTGGCCAAGACAAGCAGAAATATTTTCTTAATTTACCATCGAAAAAATCTCCTGATCTTAATGGTTTTCCCATCTGGAGGAGTTTTTGAACACTTAACAAGTCACTGCTTTCATTAGACTGCTCTGTTAAAATGAAAAAGCTCAGTGATTTTCCAAAGTTCATCGTCCCACAATGCCGAGGTTTGACAGGAAATGGCAAGCGGCCCTGACTCCAGACAAAAGTCTTTGTATGAGAGAAACTAAAAATGCATTCAATACAAGCACCTGAATCCAATAAACAGCAGTTTTTTTCAAAACATGCATTTTGGCAGCCATGCTGAATTCATTTATGTTACTGCTATAACATACGTGAAACATTGCTACAGTAAATGCAGAAAACAATGAATTGATTAATTCAGAGTGATAATGTTCTAATTTAGGCTACTAATTTTCTATTCACAATCACACTACAGATGACTAGGAAGTATCACCACAATTGAGTTGATTATATGGAAACTACAGCAAAAACCTTCTACAGTTTGAGAAGATTGGTCTAGTATTTTAAAAGACACCTATTATGCCCCTTTTTACAAGATGTAAAATAAGTCTCTGATGTCTCCAGAGTGTGTATGTGAAGTTTTAGCTCAAAATACCACACAGATAATTTTTATAGCATGTTAAAATAGCCAGTTTTGGGGGGCGAGCAAAAACGAGACATTTTTGTGTGTCCGTTTAAATGCAAATGAGCTGCTGCTCCCGGCCCACTTTCAAGAAGAGGGCGGAGCTTCAAGAGCTCATGCAACAAACAAACAGGACAATCTCAAGCACTGAAAATGTCAGAAACTGTCAGTAATGGTGTTCAGTTCAAACTGGATTCATAAAATATAGCGTACAGAAGCAGAGAATATATGCTGCATTAAGACAGGACAAGAAGAAGGAACAAGTTTAGTTGAATTATGGTTATAAATTATGTGGACATCTTGCTTTTTTTTGAAGGAGGTGGTCTGAGTTCGGTTGCACTCGAACTGTGTCGTGGTTTGCGTGAATATGAAAGCAACACGGACTTGGGTGCGCACCAGTTCAGGAAGTAAAGTAACCTACGCACTATAATATATGAAGTGTTTGTTTCCAAAACCCTATAAATTCTTTATGATTCTTTTGAGTAAAAGAAAGTGTCTTTACCAAGAAAGTGGCAAGATGAAAACCACTATTTTCTGTTACAAACTTTCACATAGCATCTTTTGGTTATAAAAACTAATCTAGATTTTGATTTTCAAAGGTTTTTTATAAAAATGGATTAATTTTTCACCCCAATTTTTTTTTCAAAATGCAATTAATCCATCAATATAAAAGCTATTTTACATATTGAAAATACACAACAAAGTAAGTTGATTCACATATATGACAGCCTCTGAACTTTCTCAATACTAATCTTATATACAGGCATTTGACTAAAAATACATTCGTTGCTCCCAAAATGAATTCAATGAGTCATCTTGTTAATGTTATAAATTAATTACGTCTCCATTTGTCATTACCAATTAAAGAGTGTCTGGCACCACCGCACGGTTAAAATAACACACATTTGCCGAGTACATTGGTATTAAAAATGGCTTTTAAAAACTGTTCATGATTCAGTTTTGGGGACCGTGACAGAAGTTTGATATTGTCGTGGAACAAGCAACAGCCAGCATTTTTCCTCCTCCCAACTCCACGTGCCTCATCTTATTAATCTCCTCACGTAAATTATTACATTTCGATGACTTACGTTTCTTCCCCACCGCAGAACCCACCACAGGTTCATCAATACCGTCAAAATTATAAATTTTTCTGTTTTTGTTGATCACAAAGTACAAAGTAGATAAGAAAATCTAGGATGTGGAATGGTGCGCTGTGATTGGTTGAGTGGATATATCGCATTCTGCAGAGAAGGGAGACTGGCGTTTGTCGCGTTTTGGAAAGAAAGGGAGAAAACATGACAGAATAACACGACGGATATCGCATTTTGTGCAAAATTAATCATACTCAATTTTTTTTTTTTTTTAAATGGCATTTATGTTTTGGAACCAAATTCTTCATATTTACTTCAATAAAACACATGTAAGTGATGATAGCGTTGATGATTTACCTTGGATTCGAGAAGGAGTGAGCCTGCAGTGTATTCTCGCTTTGTGAGTGCTATCAAAGTGGCAAATGAATGGTAATCAGCTGTCTCCTCAAAATAGTCTGTTTGCGAGCAGCGGAAAACCATCTACATGCGATGCGCATACAGGAAATCCAAGTGTTGTTTACTCTGTTGTACATAGCACCAAATTGATAAAAAACACAATTTACTGACCCACGTTCTATCTTCTATCATGTGCCGTGCACATCTATGATGTAAGGTGAACGCAAACGCACCAGGGTTTGAAAGAATCTATTTGAGTGTGAAACCAGATAAATGCTGCTACTTTCATAATTCATTTCAAAATGATAGGTTTACATCCAAATGCCGGCTCAGTATTGAGCATGTGTGTGAAGCTGATGTAGGGGCCGGCCAATACAGAGTTGGTGCTCTGACGCCGAACAGAGAAGCTCTGCACTGTGTTCAATGTGCCAACTGTGTAAGAGACTGACAGGGAAAAGGCAAAATTTTTGAATAAAGTCATTATTTTTGTTTTGTTTTTGAGCACAAAAAGCATTCTCGTCGCTTCATAACATTGGTTTAACCACTGTAGTCACATAGACTATTTTAACAATGTCTTTACTACTTCTCTAGACCTTGAATGTGGTAATTTCGTTGCTTTCTATGGTAGATAAAAAACCTCTCGGATTTCATCAAAAATATCTTAATTTGTGTTCCGAAGATGAACAAAGATCTTGCAGGTTTGATGAGGGTGAGTAATTAATAACAGAAATTTAATTTTTGGAAGAACTAAAGTAAAGAATGCCTGAGAAAAACACTTTGTCCTGATTTATTATCTGCACTCAGATTAGATGTTGTCATTATTCTAACATTATTTTTGTAAATTGTTTCAAAAAAAGTCTCTCTAACTTTCCTGTCCTGTCAGATATTATACTGTGCTCTTCAATTGCACACGCAAATATGGCAGCGCAGAATGTATATCACTTCATCATAAATAAAGCGCAAAAGAATGCATGCATGTCGTAGTGCTACCCTGAAGGTGTTTGCGGACGCTATTTCGGCTTGCCTCATTTACATTGATGGGGCCTCTGTAGGGAAACATATCCTTATATCCTGCTTCCTGCATGGTGCCAGATAGCTCAGGCCTATCTGCAGACCAAGGTTTTCAGACAAATGAAGGACGTCAATTGCAGGTGCCGTTTTATGGACGTGGTCACGTACTATGTAACATCACCTGACTTCGTCCTTGGCTAATAGTATTGGTGCGTTTACATGTGATTCAGACACCGGTGCATGCTGAAGACGTTCCCATAGCATCAACGCAATGATGCAGTGTCTTGTTCCCAAACACAATGTTACTAAATTTTATTTGATAAATAATAATAAATTATTACCTTTCCTGGTGAACTCACACCGGAGTCATTTTGCTTGAACTTCTCCTGCAGAGTCTCAGCCAGCTGGCACAACAGGAAACCGTTGTCTAACCTGTCCATGAAGCTCTCGGCTGTGATTTCCACATCTGATGCAAAATATAACAGAAAGAGGTTAATATCTCACAAAAGACTTGGTTTGGTTGTGCTTCATTGTACAAACTCTTATTGGTGCATTACTGTATTACAGCATAATGGTCAGAAATTAGCTTTATAGCTTCTGGGAATGAATCTGAATTCTCAAATCAGGGCTAGAGAAATGTATTGGTTGAATTTAAGAATTTCTATTGAGTAGGTAACATTTTGAACATTATTAATATCATACTGGATTATTAATAATTAATAAAATACTCATTTAAATAACTATTATACTTATCATTACTCGTTATTTGTTATCATACTCATAATATATAACATTATTATTGTTATGAGTATGAAAATATGTAAAGGTATTCATATTGAAAAATTAAATATATTATCAAAAACTGAGCTTACAGAATATATCAACATTTCTATGTAATTCTTTTAATCTTAATTCTTGCTTAAACTCAAATTTAAACTAAAAATATGCACCAAACTAAATTCAAATTCAATTCAATTTCAGGAATTTTAAAGGCATTCCCAATTCATACTCTTAATGACGCACAACCATCTCAAGACATTTGCTGCAGCTATGATTCACAAATAAACACATTTCAGGCCCCAAAACAGACAAGTGTTTTGGAAGGAAACAGCTGGTTTATTTTGCAATAGTAATCCAGATGAAACACACACAGAGACACAGACTCAGTTCTACACAGATCAACATGTGGCGGCTGCATTTTACTGACTTCCAGACTATCATTCTTTCTACATGATGTCACTGTGAAACAGGAGGTGGTGGCAGGGGGTTGGGGTATCTGTGGAAAGAGCATATTTTCTCATCTACTCCATGTTTTTTTTTTTTTTTTTCATAAAGAGGGGGCGTCAGTGGTCGAGGGGGTTTAGATGTTTTAATGAGTTCCAAATGTGGTAATTGAGCCCGGTGGAGAGGAGACGGAGAGCTTGTGAAATTCTTTCTGAACGTACCTCCTTTATTCCATATCTTACACTCGCTTCATCTCCAAAGAATCAAAATATACACCACCTTTGCCCATATTTTGAATCCAATATCAAAAAGAAGGTGAGAACTAAAGTGATGCATATTGCATTAGTTTGAACAGATTACTTTGAAATTACTGGCAATATTGAAGGGGTCATGATGTGTATTTTTTATTATTTTAATGTGTTTCTTGAGGTTCACTTATAATGTCAATAATGATGTTATGCACACACACATACAAAACTTACAACCTGAATTTAGGAAATGTTGGGATGTTTTTAAATTTGAATTAAATGAAAACTAAAAAACTTTCAAATCACATGAGCCAATATTTTATTCACAATAGAACATAGATAACATAACAAATGTTTAAACTGAGAAATTTTACACCTTTATCCACTAAATGAGCTCATTTCTAATTTGATGCCTGCTACAGTTCTCAAAAAAGTTGGCATGGGGGCAACAAATGGCTGAAAAAGCAAGACATTTTGAAAAGATTCAGCTGGGAGAACCTCTAGCAACTAATTAAGTTAATTGATATCAGGTCTGTAACATGATTAGCTATGAAAGGGATGTCTTAGAGAGGCAGAAAGAGTGCGTAAAAAGATGGAATACTTTCAAAACAATGTTCCTCAATGTCAAATTGCAAAGGCTTTGCAAATCTCATCATCTAAAGTGCATCATCAAAAGATTCAGAGAAACTGGAAAAATTTCTGTGCATAAGGGACAAGGCTGAAGACCTTTATTGGGCCCTCAGACACTGCATCACTCATCGGCATGATTGTGTCAATGACATTACTAAATGGGCCCAGGAATACTTCCAGAAAACACTGTTGGTAAACACAATCCACCGTGCCATCTGCAGATGCCAACTAAAGCTCTACCATGCAAAAAGGAAGCCAATATGTGAACATGGTCCAGAAGCGCCATTGTGTCCTGTGGGCCAAGGCTCATTTAAATTGGACTGTTTCAAAGTGGAAAAGTGTTCTATGGTCAGACAAGTCCAAATTTGACATTCTTGTTGGAAATCACAGACGCCGTGTCCTCTGAGCTAAAGAGGAGGGAGACCTTTCAGCGTGTTATCAGCGTTCAGTTCAAAAGAATCTCTGATGGTATGGGGGTGCATAAGTGCACACGGTATGGGCAACTTGCATGTTTTGGAAGGCACTATGAATGCTGCAAGGTATATAAAGGTTTTAGAGCAACATATGCTCCCCTCCAGACGAAGTATATTTCAGGGAAGGCCTTGTTTATTTCAGCAGGACAAAGCAAAACCACATACTGCAGCTATTACTACAGCATGGCTTTGTCGTATAAGAGTCCGGTTGCTGAATTGGCCTGCCTGCAGTCCAGATTTTTCACTTATAGAGAAAAATATGTCAAAGATGACCATGAACTCTTCAGCGAGAGGAAACCTATATCAGGAAGGAATGGGACCAAATTTCAACAACAAAACTCCAGAAACTCATAACCTCGATGCACAGACAACTTCACACTGTTTTGAAAAGAAGAGGAGATGCTACACCATGGTAAACATGCCCCTGTCCCAACTATTTTGAGACCTGTAGCAGGCATCAAATTTGAAATGAGCTCATTTTGTGCATAAAATTGTAAAATTTCTCAGTTTAAACATTTGTTATGTTATCTATGTTCTATTGTGATTAAAATATTGACTCATGTGATTTGAAAGTCTTTTAGTTTTCATTTTATTCAGATTTAAAAAAACAAAAAAAACATTACAGGAATTCGGGTTGTATATTCTAAAAAAATATATTTTTAACCATCATTCTGACCCTGCCTGAAAACATCCATTTTAGGACTTGTCTAATACAGTTGGCTGCTTCATCAACAAAAGTGTTCACTGTGCCTGAAAATAATCTGCAGTCAAATGCTCTGAACAAAACATATAATCCTCTGATGCAATTTGGGACACCATTAAAAATAAACCTCACTTGTTCCTGATGCTGGGGACCTTCTGAAGGCTGTGCAATGCTGTTTACACTGGATGTGTAAGAGTGACTATTCTTTTGGTCTTCCATTTGTCCTGTTGTCGGTAGTAGCTCAAGTATGTAAGTCAAGTAAAAGGAGACTTGTCAGTCCAAATCCTGGTTTCAACGTTTATTTTTATAGAAAATAAATTGGATTTGGACTGACAGTCTGAACGTAGCCTTACTCTCATTCACACTCTGAATCTGATTACACCTGCACCTCAACACCCGCTCAACTAAAAATGCAAATGAGCGAAAACAACAATAAAAGGAAAGGAACAAAATATGAATGTTTAATATAGAAATGGATCCTGGCAAGACAAGGACCAAATTGTGTTCCTGTAGCACAGATCAGATTCAGAGATCTGAGCAGTTATTTGTCTAAAAAAATAACACAGAGACAGGCGTAAGCCACTAAAGAGTGTGGAAGATCTGGATAGGGATCTAGTGGTTGGTGTGTGGTTGCATATGAAGCCCCTGTGTGGCCCACTGTGGCTCCTGGCTTCCTTTTGCTCCAGGCAGACCAAAGACAAAGCCCTGGTTTCAGCTGGCTGTTCACAGCCTGAGAGCTGCCAGAAATTCCACAGACATCCCCCTCCATCCACACACACAGAACAGAAGCCAGGACCATGACACATTTGTACCCATTCTTTTCAGTTCAGAATTTGTCTCTTGGATCAAATGGTATTCAGAATCTGATTAATGCTGGGAAATGTTGGAAAAGAAAACATGTGCAATCATGCATGTATATGCATATAAATAGATATATTAAATAAAAATCTAAACATTCATCAAATGTGTGACACATATTAAGGACAGAATAATTGTTATAGCAGCTTAAATCAAACAAAATAAATGATCCATAAGATACACAGAGTGTAGCTGGACATTCCCTGAGCAATCTATGCAAATAATGAGACATGAATTTAAACATTTACACTCCATCTTGCAGAATACTGTACAACAGCAGAATGAAGAAGGACTTAGGACATAGCCTTGTTGCATACACGTATATATTAGCAATGCCTAGGCTCAATGGAAATATGTGACTCTGCTTACATTTCTGAAAAAACAGATACATTATGCATACATTAAACTGCAGTTTCCAGCTGAAATAAACACTTGAGACAGTAAAATGGCAACAACTTTTATGATTACATTGGCAAATTATTGATAAATAAAGACTAACTATGCAAATTATGACCTCAAAACAATATTTACAATAGTGTATGATTTGTAAACTAATACATTTTGACTTTTGCATCACATAACCAGCTCCATATGTAGGTTTTTAGACACAGTAAACCTGCTCGGTAGCTCCCATGATACAGCATAGCACTTGCAGTTCGGAGCACTTGGGTCCCGTAAAACACAAGTTACAACCAGTGGCAGAACTAGGCTTGCTTGGGCTATAGTCCCGTAAGAAATTTGCATAGACACTGGCACAGCATGATTTGTTTTACGATGTATCATGCATAAACAGACGTCTATCATCATTGTGCCTTGTCTGGGCTCAAAACAAGGTTTTTATAATGCTTTGTCATGTTAAAATAAGTTTAAAAACATGTCTTGAGACCTTGCTTTCTTGTCTATTATGTTCATGTTTCTAAAAGCACAAACACATTCTGTGTGCACAGTTCATTAATTTAGCTCACAGCAGTTTTTATTTAGCCAGCCTTTCTATAGCCACTGTTGAACAGTACCTGTTCCAGCCAGTAGGTGGGACTGTCATTTGGCAGGTTTTAAAGGGATAGTTCACCCAAAAATAAAAATTTGATGTTTATTTGCTTACTCCCAGGGCATCCAAGATAAAGGTGACTTTGTTTCTTCAGTAGAACACAAATGATGATTTTTAACTCCAACCGTTGCGGTCTGTCAGCTGTATAATGCATGGCAATGGGAACTTTGTCTATAAGAGTAAAAAAAAAACATGCACAGACAAATCCAAATTAAACCCTACGGCTCGTGACAACACATTGATGTCCTAAGACATGAAACAATCTGTTTTTGCGAGAAACCGAACAGTATTTATATAATTTTTTACCTCTAATACACCACTATGTCCAACTGCCTTGAGCATCCGGTGTGTGAGGTTTGAATGCACTCTGACGCCGGAAGACACTGACGTATAAGCGCGAGAGATCACTTAAGGCATCACAGTGCGTTTTTAGACCTCACCAGCTGGATGCTCAAGGCAGTTGGACATAGTGGTGTATTAGAGGTAAAAAATTATATAAATACTGTTCGGTTTCTCGCACAAACTGATCGTTTCGTGTCTTAGGACATCAATGTGTTGTCACGAGACGCAGGGTTTAATTTGGATTTGTCTGTGCATGTTTTTTTGACTCTTATAGATGGTGTTGCCATTGACATGCATTATACGACTGACAGACTGCAACAGTTGGAGTTAAAAATTCATCATTTCATCATTTTGTATTTCGCCATCCGGGTTGGCGAAATACTATTGGGTAAATTGGCAACGTGTGGTCTTGCACAGACCAAAACAAAAACAGAAATTCCGACACGGAATGCACATTTCTAAGTAAAATAACTGGCTGTAGCAATGGTTTTCAGAGAAACGATTATGTGAACTCAGCATATTTAATAAATATCTGCAAACATATTATAGTATGCTTTATATGGTATGGTATGGTATATTTTATGCTTTAGTACAGTCAAAAACTTACATAGAGCACCTTTAAAAGAAAATATCTCCCTTTGCATTGAACTTTCAGTGTCGTAACTTTGCAGATGTTTATGCTCAAACAACAACATTACACACTAACTAAAAAAATCTCAAAGTGAAATAGTAATCAACCACCCCTTTAACACTATCCTTAGTGTGACGAGCAGGGCGGGCGAGAGCCGTGAGGGAACGGCGCGAGGCCGGTGACGCGAGTGATAATGAGCGTCACCTGCGAGGCGTGCCGGCCTCGAGTCTCTCACGGAGGAGCTCCGGAGGCATAAAAGGAGGAGCGACATCAGTGAAGGACGAGAGAGGACCAGGCCTGGACTTTATTTTATGTTTTACTATGTTTGTGCGGCATTACTTTCGTTTTGTTCATTGTTTATTTTGGAATTAAACTTTGTTTGAACGTTCGCCGGTTCCCGCCTCCTTCTTCCCACAACTATTAACCTCGTTACATTGGTGCCGAAACCCGGGAGGAAGGAGGGACATGCTGTCGAAGAGCCCTCGCTGCTGAGGGGGATCGTGGTGCTGCGGAGTTCGGGCAGCGCGGGAGTGTGTGTAGACCGCGAGAGGCTGCCCGAGGCGGTGGTGCTGGAGCCTTGTGAAAGGTGGGACGGAGACCCGGATGCCGTGCTCCTGGGACGAGGTGGGGTGGCTGCCGTCCTGGAGGGAGCGGAGGAGTCGCCGCCGTCCGCCGTGGGCCGGAGCCTGCTGCCGTCCGCCATGAAGGGGAGGAGCAGGGGACGGGGGACTCGCTGCCGGCTGCCCTCAGCCGGAGGAGCCATCGCCGGCCGCCAGGAGGCGGTCGAGGATCGGGCCGTCCACCACGCGTCCAGTGCCATCGCATGTGGCACCGCGAGGAAGAGCCTCTTGGCAGGCTGAGGACCGGGCGGCAGTGTGTCTGGGAGCCGGACCCAGCATTTTTTTTTTTTTTTCTTTCTTTTTCCTCTCTCCCCTCTCTGTCGCTCCCCTTGCTTCCGTCTCCTTTCTCTCGTCTCGTCTGTCCTTACCCCCAGGTGCTGCGGCCGCCGAGACAGGCCACGGGGGGGGGAGTAAAGCGCAGTCTCGGAGGTACCCCCCGGCCTGCGAGGGGCGTTGGGGGTATGTGACGAGCAGGGCGGGTGAGAGCCGTGAGGGAACGGCGCGAGGCCGGTGACGCGAGTGATAATGAGCGTCACCTGCGAGGCGTGCCGGCCTCGAGTCTCTCACGGAGGAGCTCCGGAGGCATAAAAAGAGGAGCGACATCAGTGAAGGACGAGAGAGGACCAGGCCTGGACTTTATTTTATGTTTTACTATGTTTGTGTGGCCGGCAGACGTCCGTGAGGGCATTACTTTCGTTTTGTTCATTGTTTATTTTGGAATTAAACTTTGTTTGAACGTTTGCCGGTTCCCGCCTCCTTCTTCCCACAACTATTAACCTCGTTACACTTAGGTTTAGGGTTGGGATTATTTTTGTTAATTTAAAATGTGATAGAGCATTAACCTTTCAACACCACTCACCACTCACTCACATGTCATTTCTGAATGTTGCCATATTCACATTTAACTGTTTTGGAGAAAATTGAACAAGCTGTTTAGCACCAGTAACATTTAATTTTTTGTGAAATATACTACAAGCACCACAATATCAGGCATATATTTTTATAACACTGGGCCTTTTTAATAAACTTTCATCTGCAATGGAGAAAAGGAATATCGCTTATAGCACCTCTTGTGGATGTGTCACTTGAAAAGTGCAGCAAAATGTACCCAGATGTTGGCTCAAATACAGATATTTATTTGCTATCCTAACTATGTATAATTATGGTTAGTTGCATTATTTGTATTTATACAGTAGCATTATCCCAGTTTTCCCTGTTGTCCATGACTCAGAACAGACCTGTGATTATTTTTGCTTGTGACTCAATGGATACTAACTGATTTGAAAGATGTGAGAAGCACTAAGACATTGGAATAATTTATAAATTACTTACCCAGCATACTGGAGAGCCAGAGCGCCAGGTCTTCCTTCATGGGCAGCAAACTGGCCTCATGTCGACTGGCCAGCCACTGACTGTACTGCTGCAGATCTGTGAGGCCCGGACCAGCCGGCTGCTGCTTGCCACTCAGAGGACTACACATGCTTCAGAAAACACAGACGGAGGCACATCTACATCAGTACAACTAAATAACATTAATTCAATCATTTGGCTCTGACAAAATCCCTCAAATGAATAATTTCACTTTCCCACAGAGCACAAACGTTGTTTTCCTCCCCTAAAGTGCCTCTGATCATTCAAGCCCTTTCTGTTGTTTCACAGTAGACTCTTATCCTCCTTACTATCCTCTCATCACAGTCCAGCTCCAGGCTCTCTTTTATTTGTCCCGTGATATCATATTCACTTGCTTTTTCCTTCTTTTAAAAAAAAAAAGACTGAACAGTCAAACACTGTGTGGATTCTCTCCAGTCCTGCCCTAGTGATTCTCTTTGACCCAAAGGCTCTTTACACAAAAAATCATGCTTTTCCCAGTGAAACCTCAGAATAAGTTACCATTGCACATTCAGTAATCTAACTAGATTACATCTTCTGAAGAAAATTTGTCTTACTGTAGATAATGTGAGTGATAACGGACTATGTAAAACTCATCGCCATGTAGGACATATCCTGAAAACTTTGACAGTATTCTCCAATTCATTGCTGAGGTGTTCTGACTGGATTCTAGGACATATCTAGGATGTTCTGGGATGTTGTCAGGGCATTAATTGGCACGGGATAAGATGTTAAGAGTGTTTGCTAGGGCATTGCAATGTGTTTTTAGAGTCTTTTAAGTGGTTGCTAGATTGTTGCTTGCTTCCCTAAATCAAAAGAGTCCACCACCAATTCTCTTTGATATTATGGTCTATATACTCTACCGTTCAAAGTGTTTGGGTTTTTAGAAAGAAACTAATGCAAGAATGCATTAAATTGCTCAAAAGTGTCAGTAAAGACATTTATAATGTTACAAAAGATTTCTATTTCAAATAAATTGTAATAATTGAACTTTATATTCATCAAAGTTAGTTGAAGGCAAAAAAATGCACCCATCCATAAAAATTTTATCCATATGACTTCAGGGGGTTAATAAAGGCCTTCTGAAGCAAATCGATGCATTTACAGTGGTGTGAAAAAGTGCTTGCGCCCTTCCTGATTTTTTATTTTTTTGCATGTTTGTCACACTTTAATGTTTTAGATCATCAAACAAATTTAAATATGAATCAAAGATAACAAATTAAGGTTTTTATTATGAAGGGAAAACAAAATCCAAACCCACATGGCCCTGTGTGAAAAAGTGCTTGCCCCCCGCTGTTAAAACATAACTGTCGTTTATAACACCTGTGTTCAGTTTCTCTAGCCACACCCAAGCCTGATTACCACACCTGTTCACAATCAAGAAATAACTTAAATAGGACCTTCCTGACACTCCAGCGAAAACATGGTGAAAACATGGAACCTTCCCTGGAGTGGCCGGCCAACCAAAATTACCCAAAGAGCGCAAAGACGACTCATCCAAGAGGTCACAAAAGACCCCACAACAACATCCAAAGAACTGCAGGCCTCAATTGCCTCAGTTAAAGTCAGTGTTCATGACTCCACCATAAGAAAGAGACTGGGCAAAAATGGCCTGCATGGCAGAGTTCCAAGACGAAAACCGCTGCTAAGCAAAAAGAACATAAAGGCTCATCTAAGTTTTGCCAGAAAACATCTTGATGATCCCCAAGACTTTTGGGAAAATACTCTGTGGACTGGCGAGACAAAAGTTGAACATTTTGGAAGGTGTGTGTCCCATTGTGGGTTGCATTGGAGCTCAGACAGGAACAGGGTCTCCAATGCAAGTTCCAGGGCAGCCAAGGTGGGCCAGGTGTCACGGGCAGCCATGGCGGGTCAGATGCCACGGGCAGCCAAGGCAGGTCAGGAGTGTCAGAAAGCCATGGAAGGTCAGGTGTCACGGGCAGCCCTGGCGGTTCAGGTGTTACGGGCAGCCATGGTGAATCTGAAATGTCAGGAAGCCACGGCAGGTTAGGTGGCTTGGGCAACCGCGGCAGGTCAGGTGGCTTGGGCAGCCACGGCAGGTCAGGTGGTTTGAGCAGCCACGGCAGGACAGAGTCCATAGATGACCCCAGCGGGTCCATTAGTGGCCATAATAAATTGCAGGTGGCGCCGGCAGGGCAAGACGCTTGGGCGCAGCAAGAAAGACCTCTGGAGTGGTCTCCGGGCCCACAGCAGGCTCTGGGAGGGCCTCCGATCCCTGAAGAACGAAAGAAGCCTTCTTCCTCCTCCTCCTCCGAGGGTGAGGCAATGGTTCACCGGGTTCTGGAGCGGACTCAATGGCTGGAACGCCCCCCTACATCCTTGAGCACCGCAGGGGCGGCCATCTTGCCCGTGGGCACTGGCAAAGCAGCCATTTTGTCCATCGCATCCAGAGGGTTGAGAGGGTTGCAACGGGTTGCAACGGACGAACTTGAGAGCATGGCAATGGACGAACTTGAGAGCGTTGCAACAGAGAAACTTCCAGAAAATCCACAAACGACCCTCGGGGACCATTGGTGAGTAAACTGCTCTTTAGTGGTTCGTTTAATCCATAAGAAAAAAAGTCAACGAGGGCACAGTCCGGCAGATCAGATAAATAAGCAACATCCAGGAACTTCTGAATATGTGCCTCGAGGGTACTGTTACCTTGACGAAGGCTGACGAGCCGCATTGCTGGGTCCATGCTGAGGCTGCAAACGCTCGTGTAAGCTGCTGACTGTTTTTTTTTTTTTTTGTGATGGTTGTTCATGAGTCTCTTGTTTGTTCTGAACAGTTAAACTGAGCTCTGTTCTTCAGAAAAATCCTCTATATCCTACAGATTCTTCGGTTTTCAAGCATTTTTGCATATTTGAAAAGATGAAACTAAAAGCATAAAAAACATTTGAAAACATAAAATATGTTTGCATTTAGTTCACAAGACAAAACAATAGCTGAATTTATTAAAATGGCCCCATTCATAAATATGTGAAACATTGGTTCTCAATACTGTGTCTGGTTGCCTGGATGATCCACGACTGCAGTTTACAGCAGTGACTGGATGATTTTGAGATCCATCTTTTCACACTGAAGACAATTGAGGGACTCAAATACCAGCAAGGTATTTCACAAAAATTTTTGAATTTGAAGATCAAGGTAAATTGTACTTAATTTTTCTTCCGGGAAACATGCAAGTATCTTCTGTTGCTTCCGAAGGGCAGTACTAAATGTAAAACAAAAATATTTAAACAAAATAAGAAAAATTGTGACATCTTCATCCTATTCAAAAGTTTTCACCCCTGACTCTTATTGCATTGTGTTTCCTTCTGGAGCATCAGTGAATGTTTGACCCTTTTTTAATAGTTGAGTTTGGGTTCCTAAATTGTCCTCAGTGTGAAAAGACAGATCTCAAAATCATTCATTTACTGCTGGAAAGGATTCAAATGTGCAAAAATGCTTGAAAACTGAAGAATCTGTAGGATATAGAGGATTTTTCTGAAGAACAGAGCTCAGTTTAACTGTTCAGAACAAACAAGAGACTCATGAACAACCATCACAAAAAAAAAAAAAAACAGTCATAGATCATCCAGAACCAAAGGTTCACATACTTTTGAATGGGGTTATTTTAATAAATTCAGCTATTGTTTTGTCCTGTGAACTAAATGCAAACATCTTTTATGTAAAATATCTTACTCAGGACAGTACTAAACAAAAAATAATATGCATTTTGTATGATCTCTCTTATTTTATTAAAATAATTCTAATTTTCACAGATTCAGCAAGGGGTTCACAAACTTTTTCTTGCCACTGTACATTAATTATTGGCATCGGAATATTGATACAGTATTATGAAATACCAGTTTAATCCCCATCCCTAGTCCATAGTACAAACAATACAGGATGAGTTACATTGTTAAATATGGTTAGTAAGTTGTCCAGTTCACTACACTAAATATGGGCAATAGTAAAAGTGATGCAAATCCCCTAATTTGTCAAGTAATTTCACTTTTTTTTTTGTATAGCGTGTTTCACAATACACATTGCTTCAAAGCAACTTTACAAAAAATCAGGATGTTATCATTTATAAAATATTCATGCCTTACAGTTGCATTTAACGGATTAGGTCTGGGTGATAATATAGTTTATATTTTGCAGCGATACAAGAAATCAAGCGGTTGAGATTTGCTATATATGCTTTTATAGCAGGTGCTGGTCATATAATTAGAATATCATCAAAAAGTTGATTTATTTCACTAATTCCATTCAAAAAGTGAAACTTTTATATTATATTCATTCATTACACACAGACTGATATATTTCATATGTTTATTTCTTTTAATTATGATGATTATAACTGACAACTAAGGAAAATCCCAAATTCAGTATCTCAGAAAATTAGAATATTGTGAAAAGGTTCAATATTGAAGACACCTGGTGCCACACTCTAATCAGCTAATTAACTCAAAACACCTGCAAAGGCCTTTAAATGGTTTTTCAGTCTAGTTCAGTAGGCTACACAATCATGGGGAAGACTGCTGACTTGACAGTTGTCCAAAAGACAATCATTGACACCGTGCACAAGGAGGGCAAGACACAAAAGGTCATTGCAAAAGAGGCTGGCTGTTCACAGAGCTCTGTGTCCAAGCATATTAATAGAGAGGCGAAGGGGAAGGAAAAGATGTGGTAGAAAAAAGTGTACAAGCAATAGGGATAACCGCACCCTGGAGAGGATTGTGAAACTGTGATGAATGGACTGCTGCTAAGTGGTCCAAAGTTATGTTCTCTGATGAAAGTAAATTTTGCATTTCCTTTGGAAATCAGGGTCCCAGAGTCTAGAGGAAGAGAGGAGAGGCACACAATCCACATTGCTTGAGGTCCAGTGTAAAGTTTCCACAGTCAGTGATGGTTTGGGGTGCCATGTCATCTGCTGGTGTTGGTCCACTGTGTTTTCTGAGGTCCAAGGTCAACGCAGCCGTACACCAGGAAGTTTTAGAGCACTTCATGCTTCCTGCTGCTGACCAACTTTATGGAGATGCAGATTTCATTTTCCAACAGGACTTGGCACCTGTACAGAGTGCCAAAGCTACCAGTACCTGGTTTAAGGACCATGGTTTCCCTGTTCTTAATTGGCCAGCAAACTCGCCTGACCTTAACCCCATAGAAAATCTATGGGGTATTGTGAAGGGAAAGATGTGATATGCCAGACCCAGCAATGCAGAAGAGCTGAAGGCCACTACCAGAGCAAACTGGGCTCTCATAACACCTGAGCAGTGCCACAGACTGATCGACTCCATGTCACGCCGCATTGCTGCAGTAATTCAGGCAAAAGGAGCCCCAACTAAGTTTTGTAGTGCTGTACATGCTCATACTTTTCATGTTCATTCTTTTCAGTTGGCCAAGATTTCTAAAAATCCTTTCTTTGTATTGTTCTTAAGTAATATTCTAATTTTCTGAGATACTGAATTTGGGATTTTGCTTGGTTGTCAGTTATAATCATCAAAATTAAAAGAAATAAACATTTGAAATATATCAATCTGTGTGTAATGAATGATAATAATGTAATGAATGTAATGAATGATAATAATGTGTAATGAACTTGTATACAAGTTTCACTTTTTGAATGGAATTAGTGAAATAAATCAACTTTTTGATGATATTCTAATTATATGACCAGCCCAGCATCTGCACAAGTATACTGTATGTGGATATATTTGGATATACTTAAATACATATGCTTTACATATAGTATGTATCTGGGTAAAGTTGAAAATAAATGTACTTATAGTCATTGTACAATTTGTTATTAATTAATAATTTGTTAATTAATTTGGGTTATTAATTCATAATGTGGTGATGTTGTGAGGTTTTGTTAAATTTTAATTTATTGATGACAAATTTGTCTCTTGTCAAGCTCTGTTGTTAACTGCTCTGTTGGTTACCGGATCATTTTCTTGTTTGTCTAAGGCAGTTATATTTCCCTGTAACAACCTGCGTCTATTTGCAGAAGAATGTGAACCAATCCAGTTTAATATGTATCAGTGATCTACACAAACACAGATGAAGGCAGTGCATTGTTTTTTAATTCTAGCGAATCCTGCTGATCAGACGAGTTAATCTGGTTCTGCCTCTCAGCAAAGCTTGTTACTTCATATAATTTTTGTTTGAGGGTTTGTTTCTCTTTTTTTTTTTTTTTTTTTTTTTTAAGAATACATTAAATGCAGTGGCAGTGGTTTGGTTAATTATGCCCACAGAAATGTGCACGATAATGCGTGATGCCATCCAGCATTTCGAGGGATTTCCCCTTAGTCATAATACACTGCATCTTATGTGAATTCCAGAGGCACAAGAGAAAGGTTATGAGTTCTGAGAAGTGTAAATATTTTCAGTGATGCAGAACGGGACCTCTTCCTAAGTTTTGCTCTCCTGTATCCCACTAAGTAACCTGGGAATGAGAACTTGGGTCCAACAATCGTCACATTGTTGTGGTGGGCTCTGAATGGCTGGCAGTCGAATGCGAATTGAAAGTCAATCTGTATATTTTTCTTGTTTCACAAAATAGCACACCAGAGTTCACTTTACCTGCCAAACGTCTATCAGATAAACCCAAATCTCCTCTTTTCTTTTCTTTCTGAAAGAGCTCCTGTGCTGGAAAAGGTTGAGAGAAAAAGAAACCAGAGGGAAAAAAGAGGTGTTACTGGCACTCTAAAGAATAAAAGAGAGGACACACTGTCCCATATGGACAAAAGCAAGATGCCTTTTGAGACATGAACAGTAGTCTACTAATAATATCAGTGCTGTCTGGCTTTATTTCCCAGACTGATCATCATTGCTTGAATGAGAAAGCTGATATGAGAGAATCTGAGATTGACCTTATTATTAGTAGTGCCTGCATAACTATTACTTTTCAAAATGATCAGATCTGGCAGAGGATAAAACATATAGAGAGCAGTAGCTTTCCTTTCTGCTCTGATAGACGCTAGACCACAGCAAATGTAGTGAGTGAGTGTTAGAAATCAGGAATGGTGATAGAACGTTGTGCTTGGAACGTTTTTTATCTTGAAACTAAACTTGGGTCTTCAGCCTACAAAGTTGAAATCCCATCTGGCTAGCGAAGTTGGCGGTCTTTAGTGGCTGTTCGAACACATTCAACCACATGAGCGTCTACATTACGAAAGCAATCCGGTCAAATGCATTTCAACTACCTCTGGAAGTGGTCGAAAGTGAACAAGCCCAAAGTGTTTTAGACCCCGTTTACACCTGTATTTAGCTCCGTCCACTTGTGATCCAGTCGACCAAAATGCATCTTAATACCAGGTGTAAACAGAACCTGAAGGTGATGAAACACGGGGCAACTTTTTGAGCAATGTCGCTTGGCACTTTCCCATTGAGAATTAGCAACAAATTTTTATTTGGCTACTTTAGATCGGTCGTGGGCAATTTTTTGAGATCCTCCAATCAGATTGCTAGCAGCTGATCACGTGACCAGCTTGGCGATTTCAGAAAAAATGCAATTGACTCTGGTTTGAATCCACCTTTTGCCAAACTTTTCCTATCACAAATCAGATCGGAAAAGCATTTATATTTAATAAAAACAAAGACAATATTTGAAAAGTTGAAATAAAGTGCCTAACTTCCGCACTCTGCTTGCCTCATTTGATCTCAAGCGAGTGTCTACTTCAGCTACCCACAAATCACGTAACCAATTGGACCTCATCTACACACACTGTTGCTCAACCGACAATACACTGGTTACTCCACTACACACCTCAGACCATTTCCTCATCACTTTTAATCTCAACCTGACCCCTAACTCTATACACACTCCACCACGTTACTTTTCGGCGAAACCTACGCTCACTCTCACCATCCCACCTATCCTCTTTGGTCTCATCCACACTTCCTCCCCCTAATCAGTTCTCATCACTTGACACTAACAATGCTACTGACACTCTTTGCACCACTCTAACATCTTACTTAGATGACTTCTGCCCCCTTTCATCCAGACCAGCCCGTGCCACCCCTTCTGCCCCCTGGCTATCCGATGCTCTCCGTGAGCATCGGTCTAGACTCAGGGCTGCAGAGAGGAAGTGGCGCAAATCTAAAGATCCTACTGAGCTTAGTTTATATCAGTCACTCCTTTCTTCTTTCTCTACAAATGTCTCCAATGCTAAAACCACATACTATCACAATAAAATTCTACTGATTCCCGCACACTTTTCAAAACCTTCTCTTCTTTGCCCTCCTCCCCTCCCTCCCACATCAGCTCTCACAGCTGATGATTTTGCCACATTTTTCACACATAAAATAACAAACATCAGCGGCCAATTCTCCACACCACACACTGACAATAACATCTTAACGGAAAACACACAAATTCTCCCCTCCTTCTCCATGCTCTCTGAGGCCGACGTTTCCAAACTCATCCTTTCCAATCACCCTACTACCTGTCCACTAGACCCTGTCCCCACTCATCTTCTTCAGGCCATCTCCTCCTCAATTGTACCTGCACTCACTCACATTATCAATTCTTCCCTTCACACTGGAACATTTCCCACAGCTTTTAAACAGGTTAGGATTACCCCACTGCTTAAAAATCCAACTCTGAATCCAGGACTTTCAGAAAACTATAGACCAGTATCCCTTCTTCCTTTCATTGCAAAGTTATTTGAGAGAGTTGTGTTCAACCAACTGTCTACTTATCTCACACAGAACAACCTCCTTAACAACCACCAGTCTGGCTTCAAGAGTGGCCAGTTACTGAAGCCCTGAGACTGGCACGAGCAACTTCAAAATAATCAGTACTTATCTTGCTGGATCTGTCTGCTGCTTTTGACACAGTTAACCACCAGATCCTCCTGTCAACACTCATTTTAAAGGAATCGCACTCCAGTGGTCTCAAGTCTTACCTCTCAGGTAGGTCCTTCAGGGTATCTTGGAGAGGTGAGGTGTCCAATTCACATCATCTTTCTACTACTGGGGTACCTCAGGGCTCCGTGCTTGGACCATTTCTCTTCTCCATCTACATGTCATCACTAGGTTCTGTCATTCAGGAACATGGTTTTTCCTATCACTGTTATGCTGATGACACACAACTCTACCTCTCATTCCAACCAGATGATCCGATGGTTGCTGGCCACATTGCAGCCTGTCTGCCAGCCAGTCTGACAGCCATTTCTGTCTGGATGAAGGACCACCACCTTCAATTCAACCTTGCAAAAACGGAACTGCTTGTGGTCAGTGCCAACCCAACACTACAGCAACACTTCATCACCTTTCAATTCAACTTGGGTCGTCAACCATTACTCCTTCCAGGACAGCCAGGAACCTTGGAGTGGTGATGGATGATTATTTAAGCTTCACAGATCATATCGCTACAACGGCCCGGCCCTGCAGATTTGCCTTGTACAACATTAGGAAGATTAGATCCTTCCTATCGGTGCATTCCACACAAATTCTTGTCCAAGCTCTTGTTCTATCCAGACTGGACTATTGTAATGCTCTCTTGGCTGGCCTTCCAGCATGCACTGTCAAGCCTCTACAACTGATCCAGAATGCTGCAGCAAGACTGGTCTTTAACGAACTGAAGAGAGCGCATGTCACACCTCTCTTCATCAGTTTGCATTGGCTGCCAATAGCTGCTCACATCCAATTCAAGGCTCTGATGTTTGCCTACAGAACAACCACTGGCTCTGCACCATTGTACCTAAACTCACTACTTCAGACTTATGCGCTCTCCAGAAGCTTACAAGTAAACGGCGCCTTGTGGTGCCATCCTAAAGGGGCACAAAATCACTCTCACGGACCTTATCTGGGTCTGTTCCTGGCTGGTGGAATGACCTGCCACGCTCTATCCGAGCATTTTCAAAAAACTGCTAAAGACATATCTTTTTCGTCAACACTTGACCCAGTAATAGTAGCACTTACTTTTTATTTATCTTTCTTTTCTTCGATTTCTACTCTTTTTCCATCTATTTGTGTATTTAAAAAAAAAAAACCCTTGCTACGAGCACTTTGCTGATTAAACTGTGACTTGACATATCACTTACATACTGTTGTACTCATGTTGATTTGATTGCCTCTACTATTCTCATTTGTAAGTTGCTTTGGAGAAAAGCGTCTGCTAAATGTAAATGTAACAAGTGTTTATAATAAAGTATTTATTGTGTTGGCAATAGATCTGCTCCTCTCTGATTAGTTGCCCTAATTAGTTGCCCCGTGTCTCACCAGGTTGCCCGTTGATGGCAACATTGCCCAGCAACATTGCTTAAAAAGTTGCCCCTGTGTATCATCACTTTTAAACTAAAGGAGGAAGCCAAGTGATAAATAGAGACCCAATTTCTTAGGGGCTGTTTACATGACACTGTTTTCAACTAAAAATGGAAAACTTTTTATGCATCATACCATCCATTTACACAACAACAACGTTTGGTGGCCTGAAAACAAACGTTTAAAAACGACACCGTTGTCATCTCCGTGTAAACTGCAAAAACACAAATGTGTGAAAACGGTGACAGCACGCACATGCATATTATGTGTTTAGTCTAGAAAGAATATTAAAGTGCAGTATAAAAATAAGGTTTGTAGTACATTGTTATGTAAATGTTCACTCAGGCTTAGGTATTTTGACATAATCGGTAAGCAACCTCCCAGATTAGAACATATGAAAATCACTCAGAACACAGTTTAGCAACCACACACACACAGTATATATATATATATATATATATAGAGAGAGAGAGAGAGAGAGAGAGAGAGAGAGAGAGAGAGAGAGAGAGAGAGAGAGAGAGAGAGTGTGTCAAAGGTTTCTGTTTACAATGTGTTTTTTCAGCGTTGAGCACTGTAGCCAATCACAGACATGTTTGTTGAGCATGTGAACACAATGGCAAAGATGTGTTTAAATTAAGCCAGAGTTTGTTCAGTGTGAGCTCTGCATGCTCGTGAATCTATAGCCACTGAAACACCATATATATAATGATAAGGCATGGTTAGTTTAAGTTGAAATGTCGTGGTGTGACACCTTAAAAACGTAATATTTATTAATTAATAAGTAACTGACACTTTTACCTTAAAAAATATAATTAGACATATGAGAGATTTTTCCTTTTCTTTTTAACAATCTCTCTTATTTGCCACTGACCATTAAACAGCATTATAGCGTCAGGTTTTGTATGAACAAGTACCACACAGATCTTCAGAAAAGTGACTCTTAATTTGCTGACATTAGATATTCACACAACTGCATGATCACCACCTTGAAACAGATGCTCGGCAAACATAAGCCCGCACAGTTCACAGATGGAGACGACATTTACAGTACGTTCATCGCCACACATATAAACATACATATTGGGCACATATGGTTGAAACCAAAGGTCAGTGTATACAGTGTGACAGACAAACCTTTAGCTGGGACTATTATATTGAACAACATAATGTTCTTTCAGTCAACATTTTTCTAGCAAACAGATGAGTTTAAATTGAAGATGCAACAGTGGAGTGATATAAAGGCAATATGTGTCTCCCATAGATTGGGTGAATTTCCATCCGTAAACCATACGCTGACCTTGACTAATGAAGAAATATAAGTGATAATACTCCAGCTGGCATATCTGATTCTATTGCAGTTATTTGAGCTTCAGTGCTGTGTCATGTTCATCAAGCACAAAACACACATTGTACTCTGTCCTTAAAGGACTGTGAAGGGTAAATCACACACACTTACAAATACACAGAGCTTTTTATGTCTCCATGCAGTGATCATATTATCACATTTTCTAAATTCAACCTAAATTTTTGCCTTTTGCATGCAAGTTAAGTTTAAAGTCTATTTCATTTCCCAGTTTGGTTATTCATTCTAGTTGTCTGCACAGTCCCATTACTTAATGCTTGATGTATCAGACTGGCTTTAATTATATTTACATGCTTTTACACACTTTAACTGTTAGTTTTAAATGCACAATAACCCATTTAACTGAGGCTGCTCATTTATGAGAGAAAAACTCAAATACCTTCTGCAGTCTAATAGCAAAAAAAAACTGAGGAGAAAAACTGTTATTTTCTGTTTTCAAGTGGGCATGCTTGACATTTTATGACTGTAGTAATATTTCAAAGCTGCTGGTGCTTTCATGAGCTATTTTTAACACTTAAAGAGTAACCACAAAAACAGAGTACAATGTGTAGACATCTGAAGTCTAGATGCATTCCTCCAAAAAACATGCTGAAGGAACTTTGTTTTTGTTTACGTTTTATTTGTTAAGAATATTTTTTTACAGTACAATATGTAATTCTATCTATCTATCTATCTATCTATCTATCTATCTATCTATCTATCTATCTATCTATCTATCTATCTATCTATGTATATATATATATATCCTCTAAAAGAAACATTTCTCTTTCTCGAAAAACATCCACTCACCCTCCAGAATGCACTGCCTGCAGTCGGTTCTTCAACAGTCGACTCTCGCTTCCAATGAATTCATGCTTTTCTCAAGCACAGGGTCCTCAGACTGTTTACCATGACACGGAGCCTCAAAGAGCCGACAGTCATTGCGGGTCTCAGTTCAAAGTGCGCTCATCTCACCGCCTCCCTGAGAGACGCGACGCAACGCGTCTTTCTTTATCAGCGCCACTGTGAATCACGGAGCTACACGAGAGAGCATAAAACGAGCCACAGAAGAGAAAAAAGTTAACTAACCGGAGAAATACAACACAAAACTCAAAAAACAAATAATATATAGGCCTATTTATAATATACAAAACAATGCAACATTTAAAATAAAATAGGCTACCATTTTTTTATAAATATATCTACGTTTCAACATGCGTTGGAACAATTTTCTGCTATAGATCGTTTTGCGTCAAAAAAAAAAAAAAAAAAAAATATATATATATATATATTACATATAATTTCAAACTAAACTTAAGTTGTTTGAATGATTGAGTTAAAGGATTAGTTCCCTTTCAAATTAAAATTTCCTGATAATTTACTCACCCCTATGTCATCCAAGATGTTCATGTCTTTCTTTCTTCAGTTGAAAAGAAATTAAGGTTTTCGATGAAAACATTCCAGGATTTTTCTACATATAACGTTAGTGGACTTCAGTGGAGCCCAAACGGGTAAAGGTCAAAATTACAGTTACAGTGCAGCTTCAAAGGGCTTCAAACGTTACCAGACAAGGAATAAGGGTTTTATTTAGCGAAACGATCTGTCATTTTCTAAAAAATTATATATGTTTTAACCACAAATGCTCATCTTGAACTAGCTCTCTTCTTCTTCTCTATTAGAATTCCTGCAGTGTATATACTGCTAAGTGTATTACTGCCCTCCACAGGTCAAATTTTGAACTAAATTGTAATTTACAATATGCTTGTGCAAGTTTATAACAATTAGTTTAAACTTTAACCTGTGGAGGGCAGTAATACACTTAGCAGTGTCTACACTCCAGTAATTCTAATAGAGAAGAAGCAGAGAGCTATGGTTATGGTTATTTTATTTAACCATTTATGGTTAAAACGTATAAAATTTTTATTTTTATTTTAGAAAATGAGCGATGGTTTCTCTAGATAAGACCCTTATTTCTCATCTGGGATCATGTAGAATGATTTGAAGCTGAACTGAAACTGTAATTTTGACCTTCAACCATTTGGGCTCCAGTGAAGTCCACTGTAAGGAGAAAAATCCTGGAATGTTTTCATCAAAAACCTTTTTGAAAAAAAAAAAATATTTTCAACTGAAGGAAGAAAGACATGAACATCTTGGATGACACGGGGGTGGGTACATTATCAGGAAAATTTAATTTGAAAGTGAACTAATCCTTTAACATCAAATTTGCAACTTTTATTTTGAAAAAATATCACGGAAGTTCAAGTACCGCGAAAAAAAAAGTGACGTCGTGTGCGTCCTCCACCAGTAGGGAATCGAGAAGGAAGCACGCTGGCTGAATTAGAAGTTCATTCCGTGCGCGTGTTGACTTGTTTATGTGCAGTAAATGCCAGAAGAACAGTGAAGGGAGTTTCATGGAGGCTTTGCTGAGGCACCTGAAGAACATACTGGAGTTACTGGCCGTGTCTCAGACAGACCGCGCGCGTGAATGGGACCATCACACCGTACAGCGGGCGTTTCAGTGGGCTGAGTACTGCGAGCAGCTCCACTCCCGCTTTCAGTCAAACCCTATGGTTCGATCCGCACTGGAGTCCGGTCTGAATGACACCAACCAGCGCCTGCAGGACACTCTCCCCTCGTACTCCCCAGTCATGTTCTCTGACCTGGCTCAGTGTCAGCACAAACTGCTCGTTCATTTACTCAGAAACCCTTACGCGCCGAACTCCGTTATACAAATGCTTTGTCCAGATCCCAAAACTGAATTCCAGATTGATCAAAGCAGCTTCATCACATGCAGATCTGCGTTTAATCTGCTATGCTGCACGTTTGACAGGAATACACATGCTGGGATACAGGCTGAAGCAGAAGTGAGGGGAAAACTGCTCGGGAAACTCTTAAACTCTTTATTAACTCGTTCTGACAATGACGAGTATGCGAGAACAGTGCTGAATTCCATCCTTCGTGACAGCGCGGGAAAAATCGAAAGCCTTTATGACATCATAGCAGCCGCGCTCCTCTCCAGTAATGACGAACCGAACGCCGTCACTCATAACTTTATCCTCGCCTGGCTTCAAGATCACGATGGATGTTTGAGTAAACTGTGCCAAACGCTGTCCCCCGGGGTTTGTACTGTCCTCTCCCGACAGTCTCCAGAGTTTAAACAGGCATATTGGGGTGTTTTGAAACACTGGGCGTCCTGTTTGGAGTATGTCGTCTTGGAGAGCGTTTGGGCGCCGACGTCAGACGCGTCAGTGACGTTTAATGTACTGGCTGATCGATTCAAAGATTTATTAAATTCAGGACCACCATTAAAAGAGGACACTGAGACTGAGCTTAAAGCGCTCAAACTGGAAGGTGGGGACTTTAATGTAAAGGGCATTAATATATGGACAGATCTAATCATTCAACTGAAGCTGTAATTGCATCAGATTGGAAGTTAATTCAATATTATTAACATTTTATGTTAATTAAACTAATGATAAATGTGTTCTATTTAGGGTTAGAAGTGTGTGCATTTCCCCCCATACGTTTTATAATTATTAATAGTCTATATTTGACATGTTTTTATATTTAGACTTTTATTTATTTATTTTGTCATTACTAAGAGCCAGCATTTTTTGATAGCTTTCCTTTTCATGTATTTTTCTTGGAATTAGGAACAAAAAATGTTTGCCTTTTTCGTAATTTATTATATTTTTATTTTATGTATTGTAATCATTTCAGGTATTGTTATTTTTATTATACTATTGTTGTTATTTTATAAGAGCCATCATAATATTGATTAATTTCGTTTCTCCATACATTTTGTCGTTTTTCATAATTTACATTTTTTAAACGCGATTTTTGTCCCTCGTTGAGAAAAATATACAGAGAAAGAAACTTTTTACCTTGTTCTCATGAAGCCTCAGGCTCCCAGCAGACAGGGGGCGACAGCGCTCTTTACACCATCATCCGTGCGCTCTATTTAAGAGCTGCGTTCTTAGTGGTGTTTTATTTACAGCTGAATAAATAAAGCTCTTAAACTGTATTTTTTAAGACATGTTTGAGGTTTTAAATAAATTTATTGTATTAGATCATTTTATGCCTCATTAAATTCCTCTTACGATGGATAAGACAGAAACACAACGTTTAACCCCTAAACTATCAGGCTAAAAAGGCTTTTTGTAAGCAAAATATAATTTATATATATATATATATATATATATATATATATATATATATATATATATATATATATATATATATATATATATATATATATTTGAAATTTACTAGTCAAAAAGTGTAAAAATACAAAACAGCAGTTTTTCATGTCAGTATGCTGTAGGTATGATTTGCAATTCTGTTTTTTTTTTTTTTTTTTTGTCATTGCATAATTAATAAATACACATCACTCCTTCATTAAAGAGAAATGGTGCCGGGCTGCACCGAATAGGCTGTGTGACAGATGGTGGCATCACTGTCACCTTGGCAACCATTGGCATTAAGCACAGGATTCCTTTTGAAATAAAAGGAAGAGGCCAGGCAGCAAACGCGTGCGCCTTTTAAATTGGTCCCTGGGGATACACGGACGCGTGCTTCAGGGGTTGGGTTTCATATGTCTGTCACATTAAGGAGGAGGAGAAAGAGATCTGGAATCTGTATCGACCAGGGTTAATGATTTATGAGGTCACTTGAGATTGTTGAAACCCACAATCAAACCTCATTGCTTATGACTTCATCTGAAATCTCAACAACATCATGTTGTTTGTTAATGCTTTAAAATAGAAAAGTGGCAGTTTCATTTCCTTTTCAAACAGGCCTTGTACTCATAATAAATTAGTCTAATTTCAAAATTGATTTTGCATCCAATGACAAACAGGATCATTATGAAGAATTCTCAGCTACATTTTCAAGTTACATGTTTTTGGGTTCTTTTGGGACCTGCTTTGGTTAAATAAATAAATATTTATCATCTAAATTGTTTGAGGATGTGTTGTGGTTTGACTAACTGTAGTATTTACATATAAAATACTCAAGTTATGGCAGATTTTATGTTTAAAGGAGCTGTATGTAAGAATTTACGTGCATTAAAGGGATAGTTCGCCCAAAAATGAAAATTTGATGTTTATCTGCTTACCCCCAGGGCATCCAAGATGTAGGTGACTTTGTTTCTTGAGTAGAACACAAATGATGATTTTTAACTACAACCGTTGCCGTCTATCAGCCGTATAATGCATGTCAATGGGAACTTCGTCTATAAGGGTAAAAATAAACATGCACAGACAAATCCAAATTAAACCCTGTGGCTTGTGACGACACATTGATGTCCTAGGACACGAAACGATCGGTTTGTGCGAGAAACCGAACAGTATTTATATAATTTTTTACCTTCAAAACACCACTATGTCCAACTGCCCTGCACATCCGGTTAGTGAGGTCTGATCGCGCTCTGACAACGGCAGTGATGTCTTGCACTCATCAAAGCAAAGCGTGAAACATCAGTTCCGTCATTAGAGCGCGTTTTCAAACCTCACACACCGGATGCTCAAGGCAATTGGACATGGTGTATTAGAGGTAAAAAATTATATAAATACTGTTCGGTTTCTCGCACAAACTGATCGTTTTGTGTCTTACGACATCAATGTGTCACGAGCCGCAGGGTTTAATTTGGATTTGTCTGTGCATGTTTTTTTGACTCTTATAGATGGAATTCCCATTGACATGCATTATACGGCTGACAGACGGCAAAGGTTGGAGTTAAAAATCATCATTTGTGTTCTACTGAAGAAACAAAGTCACCTACATCTTGGATGCCCTGGGGGTAAGCAGATAAACTATCCCTTTAATTGCTTTTTTATTGTCAATGTGTGAGCAGCTTGTAACAAAACTTAAAAAACAAGGCCTTCCCCTATTTCCTAGGTCATCTATGAAAGCCTGTAGTATAGACAGATTTTTATGTGAAGGACTTGGGATGTTTTCACTGGGAAAATCAAAAGGATTTGGTGTTTTTGCTCCAGTGAGCCTCTCTTCCATTCAATGGCACAGAAAATGATTGCTTAAGTTAATAAGATAATATCAAAAGAGCCATTCTGTACTGTACTGTCAATCTGTCATGCAAAGAAAAGGGATTAATTCAAACTATAGTCCCACATAGAACTATATACTCTCAAACATACTTTATATTCTGTGTTTGATACCGCCCGGTGAATTGCAGAGCAAACATATCCACATCACTATGATCAGATGCTTTCTTGACTGCTTTTTTCTCACCGCAATTTTTGTTCTATGATTATTTTTTTTATTGAGAGGACAAAGCACAGCATTTATTCACTGTTGCACGATTTATTGCACGATATGAAAAATAACATTGAACTTAAACATGATTATTGCTTAAATGTAAATTAAATGAAATTGCAAAGGCTGTGATTATTTTTTTATGCGCAGCTTGTCAATGAAGTATGGCTCCAAATGCTAATCCATCTGAAAGCACTGCGAGTTTGAGTTGCTTATAATGTACATTTGAAAAAGCAACACATGTCAAACATCTTTCCAGACATGAGAAGCATTTATTAACATCTTGTCCAACAAAAGACAACATTTAATAGCATATTTTTACTCCAAACACACTTCAGAACTACAGCTGAGCTTTTGTGAGATGATGTGGCTTCTTACACAGAATAAGGCAGTCGTGTGTTTATTAGTCATGTTTAATCAAAGCATTTCAATCAGCGATGTGATGCGTGTTATCTACTTCTGCGGCAGATCATATTTGGAGTTTCTGCGCAAGAGTGCCCTCTGGCTTTCAGATGGAGAAGCATTTACTACTGATCAGAGAGCTGTACAGCTCTGACAAGCTGCGTATAAAAAAATCACAGCCTTTGCCAAATTGTGAGCTGTTTAATCGGAAACCCGTGATGTTCTACCCGGAGCTGTTCACGTCCTCAGACTCGGATTTAAGCATTTTTATGGCAACACTATCAATGCCGAAATGAATCTGTAGCAGTCAGGTGGTACAAATAAGAGCTCTGTATGTTGTTTACATTCATTATTATTGTAATGTTATGTGCTTTGAGACATGAGGTAGTTTAACGCTGTCTCTCGTGGCGCTTTTGTTTGCTCCCTGCTGTAAGCGTTCATGTGTTTTGGAGGAGGCGTGGTTTTGCTTGCTATTGCTAGCCTCTCCGAAATTGCCTACCCTACCTTTAAGCTTAACATTTTTTAATTAATGAGCAAAAACTAAAAAATGCTGCAATTATTCCTGCTCTATTCTGCATTCAACGAGGATAGAAACTGCAGACACACTAGTTTCTCTCTTTTCTGACTCTAGAACACGTGCTCTGGAGATGCTGTGGTTTCTTTGACAGCAGACAAATAGTTCTTTTTTTTTTCTCATCCCTGTCTCCTTGGAAACAAAGAATATGTGTTTTCTCAGCTCAAATATGCACTGAGAAAACAGCAGGGCAATGCTGAGAAAACACAACCGTTTCCACAGTGAATAATCAGAGGCGAGATTTCCTCCCTAAGACAGCAATTCATTATGGACTTCTTTTTTAAATGGGGGGACTTCATGTCATTATTCGGCCAGATATTTTCGTGTCTCTCACTTCTGGAGTGATATCATTCAGGAATGTTGGAATGCCTTTGAAGTGATGTAAATTCATTACTCGTACACAGGGTTATTTTATTCCTTCCCATAAATATGCTCATGCATATCTTAATCATTTCAATTCAGCATGGACATAATTTTTCGATTTCAATATTTCATTTAAAGAACCCATGAAATCATTGGATGAGCTATGTTTCCATATTTCCTTTTGAAACTGAAATTTTGGTTGCGGTGTATCATGTCACAGCCATGAACAATGCCACTTGTTATTCGGGTTTTAAGTGATATTAACAGGAGGGACATTTGATTGGAGAGAAATCTGTGTAGTGCAAGATGATGTCATAATATTTGAGAGAAAAACTTTATGTGTGAAAGTGTATATCTATAAAAGTTAACTTGTTGGAATACACAAGCATATAGAATTTTTCTAAGCATGAACAAAAGCCATGAACTTTATCATTTTCATTTCATGAGATCTTTAAATTCCATTGATTCCATGGACTCTGGCAGTTAATTGACTTGTCTAAGGATATGTGATCTGTCTTTGATGGATTTACAGTAGTCTTGAATGCTAAATGGATGCAATAGTATTGATTGAAGCACCACAATATAACACAATTGCACAGTCAAAGCCATTAAATGGCTTCTAAGAGATATTACCAAATACATGACTTATTTACTAGAACACACATAATTAAGAAAAACACATATTTTCCATATATGAACACACACCTTTATTATCTGTAGTCCCTGTAGACTTGGCGAGCTGGTGTGAGTGTGTGTTGGGGGCGGGGTGGTGACAACACCAATGAGGACATGGTTTGTTAAGCATGTGATGAAAAGCACAGCTCGGAGAGATTGCAGACAGATGAAGGATACAGCTTTTTAAAACAACAGGGAGAAAGAAGCAGATGAATACTGAAGGACAAACACAGATATTCTTTGTCACTTGTTCGAATTGTTTACCTCTGCTGTCTTAAAGGAACACTCCACTTTTTTTGAAAATAGGCTCATTTTCCAACTCCCCTAGAGTTAAACAGTTGAGTTTTACCGTTTTCGAATCCATTCAGCCGATCTCCGGTTCTGGCGGTACCACTTTTAGCATAGCTTAGCATAGTTCATTGAATCTGATTAGACCGTTAGCATCGCGCTTGAAAATGACCAAAGAGTTTTGATATTTTTCCTATTTAAAACTTGACTCTTCTGTAGTTAAATCGTGTACTAAGACTTAGTAACACTAAGGAAATAGGAAAAATATCAAAACTCTTTGGTCATTTTTAAGCGCGATGCTAACGGTCTAATCAGATTCAATGAACTATGCTAAGCTATGCTAAAAGTGGTACCGCCAGAACCAGAGATCGGCTGAATGGATTCGAAAACGGTAAAACTCAACTGTTTAACTCTAGGGGAGTTGGAAAATGAGCCTATTTAAAAAAAAAGTGGAGTGTTCCTTTAAAATCTGAGCTGAAAATGTGAAAATATTTTTTTTTAAATTGATTAATTAAAGATTACTTATTACTATAAAAAATAAGAGAGCCATTACTGAGTTGCACTTTTTTTATCTGAAATTTAGTGATTTTTGTTTTACTCCATGCCCTGAAATTTCCATGCAGTCTAATCCATCAGACAGTATACTAAAACATCTTCCTATCCTCTTTCACATGAAAATACACAAACTGTAGATCAAAAATGTTCCTTCATCTGACTAACAGATGTCATTGAAGTGAAAACTTGTATAGCATTTTTTGTGTGAGTAATAACAGAATTACTCAAAGGTTTCAGACACACTCTCTTTGGTTTAATTAGCACTTGCACTGTTTGTAATATCTGCTGATCATTTGTTCACACCTCCATCACTCATGTGTTCTCAGTTCTGCACAAGAGCGCAGAGAATAAGTGAAAAATTATTCAATGTTCTGAAACTCACCCCAGCCCAAATTCACTGCAGTTAAGAAAGAAAGAAAGAAAGAAAGAAAGAGAGAATGAAAGAAAGAAAGAAAGAGAGAGAGAAAGAAAGAAAGAAAGAAAGAAAGAACGAAAGAAAGAAAGAAAAGAAAGAAAGAAAGAAAGAAAGAGAAAAAGAAAGAAAGAAAACAAAAGGAAACAGAAGATGGTGAAACAGAATAAGAAATTTAAGAGAAGTTGAAATGAAGGGGAAGCAGAATAGGAAGGGGAAGGTAAAGAGAAAACAATGGAAAGTTGAATGGGATGAAAAAGTGGGATGGTGAAGGAGAAGGGGAATTTGAAAGGATGGGGAAAGTGACAGAAGGAAAGAGGGAAGCAAAGAGAAGGTGAAAGGAAGGGGAAGCAAAATGGGAAAGGGAATGGGGCAGGAAGGGAAAGGTAACAAGAAAACAGAATAGAAAGATGAACAAAAATAGGATGGGAAGAAGCAGCAGAATGGTAAACGAGAAGTGAAAAAAGAAAGGTAAGAGCAAAAGGAAAGGTGAAATGAAGGGGAAGCTAAATTTGAAAGGGCATGGGAACAAGAAAGAAAGGGAAGGTAAAGAGAAAACAGAATAGAAAGGCAAACAGGAATGGGAATGGGATGGAAAAAGTGGGATGGTGAAAGAGAAGGGCAACCTCAAAGGGTCGGAAAGTGACAGAAAGGAATAGAAAAGCAAAGAGAAGGTGGAAGGAAGGGGAAGCAAAATGATAAGGGAATGGGGCAGGAAAAGGAAAGGAATGGTAACAAGAAAACAGAATAGAAAGGCGAACAAGAATGGGAATGGGAAGCAGCAGCAGAATGGTGAAAAAGAAGGCAAACCAGAAATGAAGAGGAAAGAGAAGGTGGAAGTGAAGGGGAAGCACAATTCGAAAGGGAATGGGAACAAGAAAGAAAAAAGGAAAGTAATGAGAAAAACAGAATAGAAAGGCAAACAAGAATGGGAAACGGAATGGTGAAAGAGAATAGGAACCAGAAAGCGACTGAAAGGGTACCAGGAAGATAGGAAAAAGGAAATGGGTACCAGAAAAGGAAGAGCAAGTGAAAATTGGGGGAAAAGGATAGGGAAAGGGATGAATATCAGAAGTGTAAATGGAACAGGAAAGGGAAGGTGTCTTGCCCCGCTAAAGAAACTTGGTGATCTAGGTGTGATGTGGTTTTGCTTGTGCTTAAAAAGTCTGACTCACACTCAGTATTTTGAGCATAATGTGTGAGAGTGTGAAAGAAAGTATGAAGATATCACATAGACCTAGTTTCATTCAGTGTTATAACAGCATTTCAGAACAGCTCTCAATCTTTTGTGATATTGCCTTGTGTTGCCTCAGTTTCATCAGCAGGCTTGATGCTGCATAGCACTCTCGACAGCTCTACAGATAGATAACTATATAAATAGATCTCCACATGGACCAGACTGTGTGTTCACAGCAGCTGCTGTTAGTGAGAACATTTGAGGTTTGGTAGGAGTATATTTGCAACACATTCTGAGGTAATGAATCCAAGAATTGGTTCAGGTTCTGCAAAGGAAATTGCCATGTAGGGTAGAGGTAGTGTAGTGGTTAGATATTTGGGCTGGATGATCTGTGTAGGCCCACTGCCCTGCAGTGTTTAGTTCAAACCCTGATCAAACCCTACCTGTCATTTTCTAGTAACTCTGAAGATCTTAATAAGCTTGCTCAGGTGTCTTTGATTGGGGTTGGAGCTAAACTCTGCAAGGCAGTGGACCTCCAGGGTCAGATTTGAGGAAACCTGGTGTAGTTGCTGGCTTCGACTTTAATGTCTATTTGAAAGTTGAAGTTGAAGTTTCACTTTAGTACAGTGTGTCCAGTCCTGAAGGCCAATGTCCTGCCGAGTTTAGCTCCAACTTGCCCCAACTTTAGTTTCTGCTCTGATTGAACTATAGTTTCTGCTCTGATTCTGCTCTGTAAATCTGGTGTAGTTGCTGGCTTCGACTTGAACTTTAACTTTCAAATTGACATGGTTGTTAAAGTTTCGTTGTAGTACGGTGTGTCCAGTCCTGAGGGCCAATGTCCTGCTGAGTTTAGCTCCAACTTGCCCCAACACATTTACCTGGAAGTTTTCTAGTAATTCTGAAGACCTTGAATAGCTGTTTTGGAGCAGAATTGGATTCCTGTTGTAGTACATTAAAGTACACTGAGGTCCTGTTTACACCTGGTATTAGGATGCATATTGGTTGATCGGATCACAAGTAGACAAGGGAGACACATTTTATGATTTTAAAAACACACAGAGAGCAGCAACTTTCGTTTCTGCTCTGATTGCTGCAAGGCCGAATGTGATGTGTGTTAGAAATCAGGAATGGTGAGAGAACATTGTGCTTGGTACATTTTTCATCTTCAACCAAAATTTGGTCTTCAGCCAACAAATTTTAAATCCCATCTGGCTAGTGTGCTTCCCATAATGATAAAGCATTAGTCAGTAGGCAGAGTAGCAGTCTTTTGTGGCTGTTCGAACATATTCAACCACATGAGAGTTTACACTACGAAAGCAATCCGGTCGAATGTGTTTTCAACTACCTCTGGAAGTGGTCGAAAGTGGAAAAGTTCAAAAAGTTTTAGAGCTTGTCCACATGGAGACGTACAAAAAAATTTGTATCGTATAGGCATTTCGTCCAGACGGATCCAGCATTTTCAGTGCCTGAAACTGCTAATTTTTTTAACCAGGTCCCAGAGTGGATAAATCTGAAAATGACACCCTTGCATTTTTGTGTGTACAGCCAATTCGTTTGTGAAACGATGATGTCATCTCCCCACGTGTCAACCCTAGTCAGACCTCACTATGTCATGTAACAGCAACAAAAACAACAACAATTGCGAACTACATGCTTGTGTTCATGCTGCAGAAGCTACTGATTATATTAGCTTTACTAAAATAAAGCTTTATTTCTAAGCTCCATTAAAGTTTGTATACAGCGTGCAAGGTTTACACACTTGCACCGAGTCTTATTCTCTGGCTGCGTTCCAGTTCGGTTTTAGACACGCACTCGCAAACTTCCCTAAACACTTCCCCTCGGGGGAATCCCTGCCGCCATTTTGAAGTGCGTTCCACTTCGTGAAGTGGACGAGGGAAGTTTATATGGACAGATATCGCTCCCTCGCTCCCACGATTTTGACCGAGGGAGCGAGTCTACTTCATATGTACACTTCAGGCAGCTCCATAACCCACAATGCAACACGATTGTGACGTCACCGCATATCGCGTTTAATTTACCCCACCACAAACAACTCTATGATATATTAATTATTTTTTAAACATTTAAAACACACATATATACATATAGAATGCTGTATTAAACAATTTTGTAAGGGGAAAAATAAATAATAAATCAGCTCCATTGCAGATTCCAAGTGAACAAGGGCTTAGGACCTTCCAGTTCAGCCCATACAAAGGTTCCGCCAGAAGTGGGCACTCGTGCAACGTAAGCAATGACGTACATCCGAGTCAACGAGACCGAGTGAAGTTAGCGAGGGAAGGGCATTTAAAAACCAAACTGGAACACAGCGTCTGTGTATCTCTGTGGCAGATTTGCAGCACCACATACTGATCTGGCAGTATACTACATCGCTTTGAGTTGGTTTCAGTGGTTTTGTGTGTGCGCAGATATTTTTTGAGACGAGGAAAAAAAAGATCAGCTAGGGAAAGCTCTGGCTTCGTGTGGATGTGGAATTAAACCCCTAAATCTTTTTTGATGTATGTGATTATACTTGACATTATTGTTCCCCCTGTAGTGGTCTTTTTGGTTTCTCCCATTTCTCCTAAGCAACTGATTATACCTACACCTGTGACAAATTTTGTACCTGATACACTCTGAGGAAGGCTGGATTGGTGAAATGCATCAGTGTTCTAGTAACTTTTTAATGTTTCTAAAGTGAGCTATGTTTGAATAAAGGCTTTTTAATATTTTGGAACCAGAAGAAGTGCCTTGGATTCTTATTCATTATAGATGCAAGTTCGAACCCAACATAAGAGCACCTTCTAAGATTATTAAACAGAGGTCCTTTCAGCAAAGTAGTGCCCCAAAATTTTTTCCTTGATATGTTTTAGACCCCGTTTACATCTGTATTTTGCGTCGTCCACTTGTGATCAGATTGGCAAAAAATGCTTCTGAATGCCAGGTGCAAACAGGGCCTGATTTTTGGGATTGACAAACACATTGAAACTTCTAAATTATACTTCAGTGTCTATTTGTATGAAATACAAGAGTCACTCCCAAACTCAGAACGGTTGATATATTGATAACATGGATTTGGGTATTCTTGATGTGTGAATATTTAGAAAAATGCCTCAATGCTTAAAGTGCCCCTTTATGGATTTTTGAAAATTACCTTTCATGTAGTGTGTATCATAGCTCTTAGTGAATGAAAACATCCTGCACATTTTTAAATCTGAAAGTGCACCGTATATTAAGTTATTGTCTCTCAAAAGTAAGAGTTGTCTCTGAGTCACTTAAACGAGTCGTTTGTAAAACGAATCTTAAGCCATTTCGTTTTGACATCACAACGAAATATTAGCATATTGCCCGCTCACTTATTGCATGCACAGACGCCAGGGAAAACCCGAACATTGTGATGTGTGTTCCTGTCATTTTACTGACAATTGCCTCTTCAACCTAAATGCGTTCAACCAGGGTTTTGCGGGCTGGTTGCTATTGAAGCATGGGTCAGTACTCAGTTTGGACCAGCTCCTTCCTCCTCCGAATCACAACCTGTAAGTACGATTAATAATTGTTGCAACGTTTGATAGACTGACTGTTTTGTAGGAAAGAATGTAGTTGTAATTCTCACAGAGAAAATAATTTAAATTAGTTAAGTTTTAAGAAGCCAACTGCCCCCGAACAAAAAGACTCACCTGTTCTGATGTGCAGTCCAAATGAAACGGCACAAGTCTATATGCCCTCTAAGTAAGAAAAAAAAAAAAATCTTCCAGACAAATATATGATTAGCAAGGACTAAAATCCAGTGTCTAACATCCCCACGGTTCTGAGTTTCAGTTCAGTGGCCTTTAGAGTAACGTTACTGGACTGAAACCCTTAGCCTGTGTGTATTGTGTTCGCTCCATGCAGCTTGTATGCCTCCGGCTAACCAGCTAACAGCAATATGTGTTCGCTCGCAATTGTCTAGAAATGTGTTGGAGTTACTTGGAGTTATGATAAAGAATGGAGCAATATGTTGGTGTACAACTGCAGTGCTTTATCAATACATTTCTGCGTTGGGCTAACGCATATACCATGACAGTTTATGTGTTTACCACCGAGCTGTGGGCTAGGTTCCCTAACATAAACACAAAACAACTTAATTCCTCTCTGAGTCTTTATTTTAAGAACAGAGCGGAGCACCATCATTATTATAATACAATGTAAGTGATGCAAGCACTGTATACTGTACTCCGTGTTAACCAGCAGAAGTCATCTGACCAGTCACTGCAGATTAGCATCTCGCAAACAAGGGGTTCGGCAAAATGAATCGTTTGGAAGTCGTTGAGCAAATAAGGTAAAAATAAATGCATATTATAAGACAAAGAGTTTTTTCTGACCTTGCATGCTTTTAAACCTGTTGTTGGGGACTTACAAAACAAAAATAGGAACCTTTCAAATGACATAATAGGGGCACTTTAATATTGAAAAAACATTGACAAAACCCCATTGAAAAAATAGTTCATTCTTCATAATGTCTTCTCTTGTTTTCACAGAATAAATGCAGGTTTGGGCTAACTATTCAGTCTTTAGCATCCTTGTTATCAAGTTCACCTCCCATTTTGATTGACGCATACTATAATAAATATACTTTTCGGTATTGAAGGGAAACATTTGTATAATCAAGCTCTCATCTTAAGCTTGTCACATTACACCGCCTTCTCCACTTAGGATACATATCTTATAAGGCATAATGTTGCCTAATTTTAGAACAGCCTTAGCATTTAAATCATGTCCATGATCCCTTAAAATTCTATATAGATCTTGGATCATATAGTGGAAGTGTTTTAACAAAACTGTTGACTTCAACTGTGAACTGACTTCAAATTTACAGTAAAACATCCATCTAGATGCAAGCGATGTACAATTACGCCATCATTATTTCTGCAGACTTTTCATTTCGATTCAGTCCCTAGCCTTTTCATCTCTTCAAGGTTTTTTTTTCTTCTCCCTGGTCTCATCTATATAACATTTTAATCAAAGGTTTGAGAGAGAGAGCTGTAGGATTCATTAAAATCTAAGCCCTGTCTCTCTCTCTCTCTCTCTCAGACACATGCACATACACGCACAGATCCCATCTGCTGAGGGTCAGCTCTGAATAGTAGAGTTGGTCCTAGGGGACGTGTTGGCCCTTCTCAGTGTGTGCTTAAGCAGATTTGGCTCCTGCTCTTTCACTCTCTGTCTGTCTGTCTCTAGAAGTCTCCCTCTCCTCTTAATCACTGTCAAAGTGAGAGGTGAGAGGCCTTGAGTCACACCTGAGTCCCAGACCATAGGAAGAATATAACAAAGGGGATCTCTTTAATATCTCAGTTGTTTCTCCTAGACAGCAACAAAATTAAATGAAAAGTAAATAGAGAGTCTTCTGCTTCTCAGTTTATTCTCCTGAGAAAAATATATTCTCACATATGTTACACTCTATAAAATTCTGGGTTAAAAACAACCCAAGTTGGGTTGAAAATGGACAAACCCAGCGGTTGGGTTAAATGTTTGCCCAATGTGCGGAGCAGGTTTATTTAACACAAATATTGTTTAAAAATTACTATATGGCTGGCTTAAAATGAACCCAAAATAGGTTGGAAATTCAAAATCAGACACATAATTGCTAGAATCAACAATAAAAATCAAAAGGTGAACATTTATTAATAATACATGTTTATTGTTTAATTATTAAGCAAGCAATACAGTCATTTTTAAACAATAGTTGAGTTAAATAAAACTACCCAGCAAACATTTAACCCAACCGCTGGGTTGAAGCCCGAAACACACCAAGCCGACAAACTAGTGGCGACGAAAGCAGGCTGCAGGGTTGGTTCACGTCGGCAGCGTCTGGGTCGAAAGTTGCAGTGACACACCAAACTGACGCTCGACACCCGACAGCCAAGTAGCACGTCCGTTCTGTGCCTGCGTAAGAAAAATTCCTTTCCATACCAGCAGGTGGCAGTAGCTGAACAGCCAATCAGAATGATCAGATGGCCCAAATGACCGACGAGCTCCGACGCCGAACATGTCAAATGTCAACATTTCAAAAGCTGACGGTGTGGAACACAATGAGAAAACTTGGTGGCTTGGTGTGTTCCGGGCTTAAAACAACCCTTTCGCTGGGTTAAAACAACCCAATTGCTGGGTTAAAACAACCCAATTGCTGGGTTTGTCCATTTTCAACCCAACTTGGGTTGTTTTTAATCCAGCATTTTTTAGAGTGTTCATTTAACAAAGTTCTAGAACTGAGCTTGTGCAGGCTCTGCTTCAATATCTGGTGAGCACCTTACTTAGACAGCATTTTCGGGCACTGTGTACACCAGTAATAAGAAAGTAAAGGGCTGATTTTTATCTCCTGGTGACTCAGTTACCTTAACTACGCATTTCTAGTAGGCTCCTCCATCTTATCTCTCTCCAGGAGGGAGGACGGATGTTAAATAATCCACTGCTGGTCTCTACAGAGCAAATCTGGCAACCTGAGCCAATGCAGAGATGTGCTTTACAGGGAGAAAAAATACTGTCAGTTCCCACGGCATCAGCGGGATCGAACTATTTTAAGATGGTGTGAAGAACAGGGCGGTGGAAGGGGGAGGGGATGATTCTCAAGCAAAGGAAAAGTGTTGATAAGTGATGAAACATTCATTTAGTTTTGTGCCTATACGTTTGCCGTTGTGTTGACTGCCAGACTTTTTTGGACCCCTTTCACCTGCTAAACCATAAGGTTAAAAAACAGAGATGTCAGCCAGCATTTGTGTAATTTGCGCAGCAGAGAGACTGAACTTCTATTCCCTGTGCATGGGGAGAGTAATTTAAAACCTAATTACATGAATAAATGCCTCAGGGCATCAATAGTTCATAAACATGACAGAGAGAACTGGCCAACATTCATACGAAAAGTAACCGGTCTCTTTTTCCCTAGGAACTTCCTTTGTAATTTAGCACAACCTATATTGATCAGTTAGATTTCTGAAACTTGAAAATTCATCACTATAATAGTTTACAGTTTTCCATGTATTTGTTAACACATTTCTGTATGGTTGCTAGAATGGTTACTGAAGCATTGATTGGTGGTTGCTAGGGTATTTTGAGTGTTTTTTAAATGCTGTTGCTAGGGTTTTGTGGTTATTTGCTAGTTCGCTGTTGTGGCTTGGTGTGTTTCGGGCTTCAACCCAGCGGTTGGGTTAAATGTTTGCTGGGTAGTTTTATTTAACTCAACTATTGTTTAAAAATTACTGTATTGCTTGCTTAATAATTAAACAATAAACATGTATTATTAATAAATGTTCACATTTTGATTTTTATTGTTGATTCTAGCACTATAATAGTTTACAGTTTTCCATGTATTTGTTAACACATTTCTGTATGGTTGCTAGAATGGTTACTGAAGCATTGATTGGTGGTTGCTAGGGTATTTTGAGTGTTTTTTAAATGCTGTTGCTAGGGTTTTGTGGTTATTTGCTAGTTCGCTGTTGTGGGTGGTTGGCAGTGCGTTCTTAAAGGCACAATATGTAAGATTTTTGCATTAAAATATAAAATGTAAATGTACAGGTGAATCTAATGACCCAAGAAGAGTTTTGGACAAGAGGAAAGATAAAACAAGGATTGATAATGGTGTGGCATTTCCTAAAAGCCCCGATATACTTCAAACAAAGTTCTTTTTCGCTCTTCGTTTAGGGGTTAAACGAAGCTCGAAATACGTGAGCAGCGATATATTGTAATCGGACATCTGATGCTACCCACGCGGCTGAGAGCAGCATTTAGATAATATGTAAATATGTGCTGCGCGCTTTCCTCTCAGTAACAAAATAAACACAACAAAAATTAGAAAACAGCTAGCATTTTTATAGAAAGCATAAGAAAAGTGTCTGATCATAACAACATTGGTATGTTAGCATTAGCTCTGCAAATTAGCACTCCAGTCACGTCACGTTTATTTTTATAGCACTTTATTCTCTAGATTGCTTAAAAGCAAGCAGCTTTATAGTATCAAACATGAAAAACAGTGTCAGTGCCTCATTTCATCAGAAGCACAACTTAATTTTGTACTATAAAGAAGCTATGCAGTGTGTTCATGTTTTCAACCACGGAGATCTTACCTTGACGGACTCAACAGACGAAATGAGTCAAAGAAGGGTTCCATGTGAAAGAAGGCGGAGCCTCAACGCACACCTCCTATTTTGTTATTGTCACGGACCAGTGGTAGTACAAAGGTGTTTTGCAGCTGGAGTGAACTTTTCCTTAGAGTTCGCTTTGGCAAGCCGTTTCGAACTCCCAAAATGAACACAAATCGAACTTCGTTTTGGGCTGATTTTGTTAGAAATTACGTCACATCTGTTCGTTCTTCAATTTTCATTTGAAGTATATCAGGGCCTAAACTGTTTAACAGGTCTGGTGAACAAGTCTATGGCAGTGTAATTAAAGTGTTTCACTGTCTAATTTTCGCTCTTAGCAATTCTACTCAGCTAGCATATATACGGCATCCCGTAATAGTGGCAGCCAATAATGAGCGTGCAGATCTCTTGGACATTTACTGAAATACAGTGGTCACATCATTTCAACATGGTGAAATACATTAATGCAGGTGACCCGCACCATAAATAATATGTTGGGATAAGTTTTGCATTGAAGGTTAAAATTTATGGGTATGTGGGGTGTTCAAACAACTAAACAGATAGCTCACCCCAAAATGAAAATTATCCTAGGTGTATATAACTATCTTCTTTCAGACGAATACAACTGGAGTTATATTAAAAATATCCTGGTTCTTCCGAGACTTGAATGGGGTATTGTGTTTTGAAGCTGAAAAAAGTGCATCCATCCATCATAAAAGTAATCGATGGGTTTTTGTTAGAAAAATATCCATGTTCCGGCAGACGGCCTTATGCGGGTCGAGTTCCGGCAGAAGAGTGCTTAATGTGGAAGCAAAACAAAACACCGGTCATGAATTAGAAGTCTAAAATGACAATTTTTAAAGAGAAAGTTGGAGGATTTTAATATAAGAGGAGCTTGAATTTGTTTCCCAGACCTATTTTTTAAATCACGAAAGCCATCTAAGCTTACAATACTCCTACGTCCTGCGTCATACATCGCGTCTGAGGTCACTCTTCCTCCAGAACAAGACTCGTGCACAGCTGTTGCCGGAAGCCAGTTGTTATAGTTCAAATATGGATATTTTTGTTACAAAAACACATTGCTTTGCTTAAGAAGGCCTTTATTAACCCACTAAAGTCATATGGATTACTTTTATGATTGGACTTCAAAATCATGAGCGCCATTCACTCTCATTATAAAGCTTGGAAGAGCCAGAATATATTTTAATATAACTCTGACTGTGTTCGTCTGAAAGAAGATATTGATGCCTGCCATATCAAACAGTGCTAAAAAGTGAGAAAAAAATTATTTAAAAGAGAAGGTTAGAATATAAGAGCCCAGTGTGAGTCACCATTGACTCATTCCTGTTTAGTCATACGTGACAGCAGGTTTAGTTGAGAAGATCATATTGGCATACAGACCGCTTGTGCAAACCTTACTTCTGCCTCTCTGCGTGACAGAATCCATCTGATGAAACACCCCCTTTGCAATAACTGTTTAGGGAGAGTTAAGTCGGGTTGGGAGGGGTTCACGGAAATAATTGTGTTTGGAACCTGGTGTCCCATGAGCCCTGCAGAGGTTTGGTCATTACATACTCATTCTGGATGCTGATTACAGCCTTACGGCCCCTAGAGATGCTGGGATACCCTTCAACACCTGCTGCCCCAAGCACAGCACTGGATCAAACTCATTTATTACACACACACACAAACACACACACGACTCTTTGTTTGGTCAAAATCAGAATAGCGTTTCCAAAACTAACAAAATATCCTAATTTTAGCCTATTCCTATCATTATGCACCATCACATGCTGTATGTGGTGCATTTTGAGCGTTTTAAGTTGATGGGTATTACGTAGGTGGATTTGTCACAGAGGCAATTGGCATGACGCGTGTCATCGGTGGGCTGTGGGAAAACACGTTCCGGTCGGCTGGTGACAGCAATGTGTGTCCTGTCACATTAACACACGCCACAGAGGAAGCCAGCCCAGATCATTAAAGTGAGACGGCTCATCTTTTATTTTCAGCAGAGCATGACTGCTTACTGTTGTCCAGTCAAGAGTGCAGGGTTGAAAGGTAAAGGGATCATTTTACCAGTTTGGTGACTTATTAACAAATGAATAAATTTAGAATATTCCGTAAAAACAATGAAACATCCTATATACATTTAGCAACAATTGATTGAGATATCAAGATTTAGAGGGTCTTTTATTCTTCTGGGTTTTGTGGTGTCTGGTCTAGATTTTAGATTTTGAAGGTCTGGTACTGGTCTGGGTCTTGGAGGTCTGGTTTTTGAAGGGTTAGTTCACCCAAAAAAAAGAAAATTCTGTCATTAATTACTCACCTTTATGTCGTTCCACACCTGTAAGACCTTCGTTCGTCTTTGAAATACAAATTAAAAAATATTTTTGATGAAATACAAGAGGTTTTTTTATCCCCCATAGACAGCAATTTAACCACCAATATCAAAGTTCTGAAAGGTACTGAAGACATTATTAAAACAATCGTGACTGCAGTGGTTCAACCTTAATGTTATGAAGTGATGAGAATAGCTTTTGTGCGCAAAAACAACGAAAATAATGACTTTATTCAACAATATCTTCTCTTCTGTGCTATTCTCATAAGTTGTTTACGTTCAGCGCTTCCTGGTTATACATCTGAACGGCGACTTATTATTGGCCGGCTCCTCCTCGTGCTGCTCACAAGTGCAGTGTAGGCCAATACTGAGCCGGCGTTCTGACGTAAACATGGAATCGCTGAACGTAAACAGCATATAAGAATGACACAGAAGAGAGAATAATGTTGAAAAGGATTAGTCCACTTTTAAATAAACTTTTCCCGATAATTTACTCACCCCCATGTCATCCAAGATGTTCATGTCTTTCTTTCATCAGTCGAAAAGAAATTAAGGTTTTTGATGAAAACATTCCAGGATTTTTCTCCTTATAGTGGACTTCAATGGCCTCCAGACGGTTGAAGGTCAAAATGACAGTTTCAGTGCAGCTTCAAAGGGCTTTAAACGATACCAGACGAGGAATAAGGGTCTTATCTAGCGAAACGATCGGCCATTTTCAAAAAAAAATACAACTATGCTTTATAAACACAAAATATCGCCTTGAACGTACTTCCGCATTCTTCAAAACGCTTACGCTGTATGTCCTACGCCTTCCCTATTCTACTTACGGAAAAAACTAAACTGGTGCCGTGTTTGGCACAGGCGTAGGACATACATATCTAATTTCGCTATATAAGATCCTTATTCCTCATCTGAATCATGATCATTTGTGTTTATAAATCATATAAATTTATATCTTTTTTAATAAAATGACTGATCGTTTCGCTAGATAATACCCTAATTCCTCATCTGGTTTATTTAAAAGGGGACTAATCCTTAAATGTTGAACCACTGTAGTCACGTCGATGTCTTTAGTACCTTTCTGGACCTTGAAAATAAATGGTGGTTAAACTGCTGTCAAGGGGGGGGGGGTTTGTGGTAAACAACTCTTAGATTTCATTAAAAATATCGTCATTTGTATTCCGAAGATGAACTAAGGTCTTATGAGTGTGGAACGACATGAGGGTGAGTAACCCTTTCATTCTGTTCTCTTAGTGTAATCACAAATAAATGACCAGCACGCTCAGCAGTCTGTTGTTGGGGTGTTAAGTGGTATTGATTAGTGATTTGTTTCCATCTAATTGCTGGTGGTAATTTGTCCTTTGTTGGACATTCACCTAAATCAGTTCCACTGGTGTAATGACTCAAATCTATCGACTCTGACTACATATAAGGTTTACACACTACTTTTTTTTGGATATTAAATACATTTTGAGGATGTAAGTTGCAGGAAGCATGATGAAGCATCACTTTCACAAACCCTTGTGTATGTCCTAAGAGAAATACACTTTAGTATATTTTTTCAAGAGTACTTTTTATGGAAATAATAAGTAATGTTTTGAATCAGTGGTTCGGAACAACAAAGCCTTGTTTACTGAAATCACGTGATTTTGGCAGTTTGATACACGCTCCGAACCAATGATTCGAAACAAAAAATTTGTATAGTTTCATGAAGCAGTGTTTTGAAATCGGCCATTACTAGATATTGTTGAATAAAGTTGTTATTTAGTTTTTTTTTCCCACATAAAAAGTATTCTCATCCCTTCATAACATTAAGGTTGAACCAGTGTCGTCACATGAACTGTTTTAAATATGTCTTTAGTAGCTTTCTGGGCATTTTAAAGTGTAAATTAACTTGCAGTCAATTGAGGCCTCACTGAACCATCAGATTTGATCAAAAATATCTTAATTTGTGTTTTGAAGATGAACGAAGGTCTTACGGGTGTGGAACGACATGATAGTGAGTAATTATTTGGGTGAACTAACCCTTTAAAGTGCACTACAAATGCACATTCAGTACAATTAAGCATAAGCACATTTCTTTTTCACAAGGGCTGTGATGCACCATCTTCAATGAAATCAATGCAGTAAACTGGCTTGAACTCGAGGCACTAAAACACTTTAACAAAGAGGACAACAGCACATCATAAAAAGTAGAGGTCCACTAAACTTTATCAAGCTGAACAGAAACTTACTTGTTACAGAAACAAAAAAAGTCTGCAAGATCAAAGAGAGACAACAAATCAATGCCCAGAATGATTTTAATGACTATATCATGCAAAAATAATCATCATACTCTATAAAGAACATCAACTCTTTTCTTTTCAAAACCAGAAAATTGCCTCTAAATTTTGGTCCACCAGTCGCAAAAATCAAAGGAAAGACATAATCATGTCTTGATTTGAACAATTGTATATAAAATCACACATAGGGAGCAGATCATACAGTTTAACACTTTTTGACATCAACAAATCTCTCTGTTTGACACAACAATAGAATATAACAATCACTTGTGCACTTCAGTCTCAGGCAAGAGGCCATGAAAAGAGCTTTAGGTTTGTGATATATAGTCATCACAAAATACACAAATCTAGAAAACATCTAGCTGAGTTTCAGAACAACTTAAAGCATGGCTCAGATTCCAACCTCTGAAAATGTCAATGTATCTTCTTATCAGAACAAACATAAGCTGATTCTGATGTTTCGATAAGACTTCCGCAATCATTCGAATGACTCTGTAAACTAGACACAACTCAGATTTGTTGAACGATTCAGATGATGACTATAACAAGATTGCTGATGTTATTTGTAGATTATTGCAGTACATGTTCTTAATAGGTGTTTTTTTTTTTTTATCATTATTATTATTTTTTGATCAAGGAACGATTTAAGACTTTGACACATTACTGCTGGCTAACGAAACACAACACTGGTTTGTGTCATGAATGGAGCATCAGAGTGAATCTCACAAATCATGAGCAAGTAACATTTCATTTTTTAAAGAAAATGAAGCCTTAGGACTATAAGATTTATTTATTTATTTTCATTATTACACTGGCATGATTTTAATTATGTTAAAAATAAGCAGGTTACTTATTTCTATTACTGTTATAATACTATGATAAATGCTTTACTGTTTAAACAATATTCCATATTTTTGCTTTGTGGATTTTTATTTTTTATTTTATGCATTATGATAATGAGAAATTTGGCGTGTGGGTGGGGGGGTGCTTAATTCTTGTAAATGTAAATACAAAAAAAAAAAAAAAAAAAACTAAAAAACATCTCTCTGTCCCTCCATTGACAGTCCACGCAATTGACACTGACGCTTCAAAAAGTTCATAAAGAGATTGTAAAACTAATCTGTATGAACCTAGAGGTTTAATTAAAATGTTCTGAAAACACGATCACTTTATATGATGAACAGATTGAATTTAGCTTTTATTCATATTCATTAACTCACATATAAGTAGTGATAAACAGAAGCTCAAGCACGTTTGCTTGACGCATGTGAGAACCAATGAGGTTCATTCATCACTGTAAACCCGAATAAGCTGGGCTAACTCAAACAAAATTGTAATCAATTACATCAATTTTTATGATGTTCCCATTTTTTAAGTAAGCAGAACTATCAAGTTTTGAGTTTGTAGTACTCATGCATGTTAATTGCTCCTAACTTGAAGTACTGAGTTACTTAACTCATATATTTTAATAGCAATTAACATAAAAGATTTAGTTAATTAACTCAAAGTTTCTTAGCTCAAAGTAAAAGATTTTTATTTTGTACTCTTACATTTTTATTGATCTTAACTTATTATTTAAATTCACTAATTTATACATTTAACTTAATTTAAGAGGTTATTTCAACGTAAACATTTTGCTAGCTATAACAAACTAATTCAGAAAATGCCAACTTGCTAATTTGTTATCAATAGCATGATATAGCATTTACTTAATGAGTACAGCAACTTAAAACATGTACTTAAAACATGCTCTCAAACCAAGCAGCATCGCCGCTTGTCATCGTGATGGTAACTCTCTAAAAACCAACATTAACAGAAACTCTTCTAAATTGGCATAACAAAACAATAATCACTTCTAAATCTCTATATATAACACTTAATTTTAGCATTTACTCTCCCTTTCGAGTGCCATGGGCAGAGCATGCTGGGAAATAGAAATCCTAGCCCGGTTTCAGTTAAACTTAAGTTAGGGTTAGAAGAAATGAGGGGACTTCCGGGTTTAAGATGGAGTAAGACGTGAGTTTTGTAGCTCTGCTGATTTTCACTCAAATTTCATTAAAACAAGACAACATAAAGCTAGTTAGTGCTCTCGAATCCTTAATAGTGTTGCAATCGCAATGTTCTTGTTTAAATAGCATCAAAGAAACAAGGAAAGAAAGATGTCGCTGAGGGAGAAAGTACGGCTGAGACCGCGGGCTCGATGGAAAAGGCCAGCTCAACAGCAAGTAATGACCCGGTGCTGCTTGCAATTGAATCTCTCTGACTGGAGCTAGGCAAAGTTAAGACTGATATTAAAGAAAGTTTGAAAGGAGAGATTGCGATGCTGGAGAGAAAAATTGATGCGAAGTTTGATGCAATGCAGTAAATCATAAATGACCAAAGCACAACTCTCAAACACACTGCAACAACTTCGTCAGATGCTGTTACGAAACTACAAGCTCAAGTTAAAAGTCTGTTCGAGCAGGTGACAGAAATAATGGAGAAATGTATCGATCTGGAAGGCTGTTCTAAGAGGCAAAATATAAGAATCGTGGGAATCCGAGAAGGATTGGAAAACGGTCAAGGTGCTAGAGAATTGAGGTGCACATGAAGGTGCTTGAATTAGATGAGCTTCCTGTCCTGGATTGCGCGCACCGAACTCTTCGCTCCCGGCCTGAGGACAGTGACCCGCCGTGTCAGTTTATTGCTCGAAAACACCATGGCCAAACTATGGAAAACATCATGCGCAAAGTTTCATTACAAAGAAAGCTAACCTTTAACAGTTGCTCCATGCAGATCTTCAGAGACTACTCTTCGGCTGTGGTAAAACGACGGGCAGCCTTTGCCAGAGTAAGATAAACCCGGTGTGAAGTTTGACATTCTGTATCCAGCGAAACTTCGGCTGACGTACAGCGTTACTAATGTTAATGTATTGGAGTGAAGCTTTTCACCGACGCGAACGAAGCATGGAAATTTGCAAACAAACAGTTTGGCAAAGATAAATAAATATTGAGTTTTTATTGCCTTCTACTTCGTAAGTTTTGTTGGCATTTTAAAAAAGTGTTATTATTATTTCTTTTAAAATTTCTAATAAACATATTTAATCATAAATTTAAAGAAATGAGTTCATACAACTCAAAACAATTAAACAGTTCATGCTACTTGCAAATACACATAACAGTTAATTTAACTGAACTAATTTGTTTAATTTAAGTTTGTTTAAGTATTTTAAGCATTAGGGTTACAGTGTTGTGTTACGCACATTTAAGCTTCTGGAAGAACCAATGAGGTTCAATCTCACACACCAAGCAGGTTCAGTTGAGCTTCTGTTTATATTTGCTGATCAATGTTTGTATGTGAATAAAAGCCTAAAATCAATCTGCTCATCATATAAAGTGCTTGTGTCTTTTCAAATAATTTGGACCAAGCTGCTCGATTCATATGGATTCGTTTTACGATCTCTTTATGAACTTTTTGAAGCATCAAAGTGGTAGTTCCCCAGACTGTCAATTGCGGGACAGAAATCTCTCAGATCTTCATTTGTGTTTCAAAGATGAACAAAAGTCTTGCATGTTTGTAAAGAAATGAGGGTGAGTAATTAATGACCCTTTTTTTGGGGGTGAACTAACCCTGTAATTCTTTTGATTTTGGGATGAAATAGGACCTAGACATGTTCCTGATGGGTTTTGTGAGATTCACTCAAGAACACATTACATCAGCTTTGCATGGCTACAATTAAATACATTAGATGATCACCAGATCCTTATTCAGGATTCGACCGTACAAATGGAAGGCTCTCAGTGGCATCGCAATATACATCCCAAATGGACAGCCTCACTGTTATGACAGTTTCTATGATAAATATGGCCCAATAAACAGTTAGCACAGATATCACTGACCCAGCTTCACAACAGTCTCACAGAAACAGTAAATCCATGTCAAAACACATACTTAAGATAGAAATTACTTTTTTTATCTTTCTTTTTTTCAAATAACAACATGTCAGTGCATTCAAAGTATCTTAGAAAATGTCTGGTTTGTCATTATATGATGGTTAAAATGGAACATTTTAAATGAAGACCAGCTTAATACCACTTAAAATACAGGACTGTATTGCCAAGCACACACTTGAATGTATTGTTGATGTAAGTAGCTGAACAAAATTTATACAAGATTGCACTTTAAAAAGTTCTCAAGTGTACTTTAGGATGTTTCAAACATTTAAAGGTTTTTCAATATATTTCACACTTATTTTAATACACATCATCAGTATTCAGATATTTTTTTGCAAATTTGTGCTATTTTAGACTCTTTCTGCACTGAGCAGTTATATAATGTCTATTTTGCTCTACCTTCTATTGGTTTGTGTCCCAAATAAAGGGACCAGTTTATAATGTGTAATATAGTACACGTACATAATGTTAAACAGCATTCTTTGTAGGTTTAAGTTATATAATATAATTAACCCAAATTTTGCATATTTTCTGTGAGGTCGATGGCAAGAGCTCTGTAAACCAGAGAGTTTCTTTTGAACAAAACTGTTAATCTAAACTACTCTACTCTGCACTAATTGGTCCTGACCAGTTAAACTCAACTACTCATCTACTAAAGTTACAGTAGAAGACACAAAACTCAAACAAAACTAGTCTAAACCTGTAAAAACAGCCAAGACCTGTGCTTTGATTACAGATGTCTGTGCTATTAAATATTGTCAGTTGATTAAATGTTGTAAACCACAGTAATAATTGAACGTATCTGTACTTTAAAAAAAAAAAAAAACATTTACATAGTCTTTAAACTGATTTAGCCATATATATTCTTTATATAATCCTAAATTACTTTTTATATATGATTAGCTGTATATTCTCATTAATATATCTCCCTCTTAAATATATTCACTTCAGATTGCACAAAGACTCTTTTTAAAAGATGTCTCTAACTCCTACAGTGTCTATAATCACTCATATTCTCTCTTTATTTCTGTTTTACTTTGTCATTTTTTAAAGGATTTGTTTTGTTTTGACTCATTGGGAAAGGAATCTCTACGAGTACCCGTCTCCTCTATACGTCTGCTCGGCGTCCTCCTGGATGTATTCCTCGGTTTTCTCCCAGCTTTTCGCCCATCCCCCATTCAGCTGTGTCGTGGCCCCATATGTTTTGGCGGGGCCCCCAAGACCGGCCTGGCCTCCAAAAGGAGCGTGGCTCAGCATGATGTCACCGGTCTCCTCCGCCAACTCGTCTTCATCAATGAAGCCACACTTCTCATCGCTGGTCTCCTCTGGATCTGCCCACGGCTGCTTCTCGCCAGACGCAAAAATCCCATAGAACACCACACCGCCGTAATGCACCAGAGAGGCGATCAGGAACACATTCTGCCATTCTTCACGAGTCTGGTGGACAAAAAAAGAGACAATTAAGAATCCAATCTTTGACTTTTTGTAATTCAGAAAAAAAAAAAATGCAATTTTTGTAAATATTATGTAATTTCTTGTGGCTATGTTTGGAATGGAATGCTTGTCTACAGCACAGAAGGCTGATTCACTGCATACTTCTTACATTCTAAAAAATGTTTGAGTTGTTTCAACCCACATTTGCGTCAAATATGGACAAACCCAGCTGTTGGGTTAAATTTGTAAATTAATTTTTTTAACCTAATAGTTTGGTTTGTCCAAATTTGACTCAAACAACCCAGCATTTTTTTAGATTGTGCAATTTTGAAAAAAAAAAAAAAAAATGGCATGAGAAACAGTACACATTATGCAACAATAAACATTTAGATTTTCTATGCTACATTATTGTCACAAGATCTTATTACGTTGCATGTTTAGTCAATGGAAGTAAATATTATTTCGCATTTTTGTACCAATTTTGTGTAAAAAAGAACATTATAAAAATAGTTTATACATCATTGGTCAAATTGAAAATGGAATGTCAAGCATTGCCACAATCTCAACAGTGAGTTCTGTTGTATACTGCACATTTTGTCAAATGTAGCATGTATACTAATGTAGAGAATGGTAGTATGCAATTCCAAACATTAGAAGTGTCTTTAAAGGATTAGTCCACTTTCAAATAAAATTTTCCTGATAATTTACTCACCCCCATGTCATCCAAGATGTCCATGTCCTTCTTTCTTCAATCGAAAAGAAATTAAGGTTTTTGATGAAAACTTTCCAGGATTATTCTCCTTATAGTGGACTTCAATGGCTTCCAGACTGTTGAAGGTCAAAATTCAACTTACAGAACGAACGCGGCGCCAGTTCCGTTTTTTCCGTAAGTAGAATAGGGAAGTCGTAGGACATAGAGCGTAAGCTTTTCGAAGAATATGGAAGGTGGAATGGCGAAGCACGATAATTTGTGTTTATAAAGCATATAGATTTGTATCTTTTTTTAAGAAAATGACTGATTGTTTCGCTAGATAAGACCTGGTATCGTTTAAAGCCTTTTGAAGCTGCCCTAAAACTAATTTTGACCTTCAACCGTTTGGAGTCCATTGAAGTCCACTATAAGGAGAATAATCCTGGAATGTCAAAAACCTTAATTTCTTTTCTTGGATGACATGGGTGTGGGTAAATTATCAGGATTTTTTTAGTTGAAAGTGGACTAATCATTTATTAAAGTGTTAGTTCACCCAGAAATGAAATTTCTGTCATTAATAGGTTGTTTTCAGTCACGTGGTTCTCGAGACGCGCGAAATTCTGGTGGAGGGCAAGCAGTGAAAATTAGAATGGAAGAGATGGGAAAAAGTCCGTTCTGTGCTGATTTAGATAGAAAATCACAACATATGTTGGACGTGATACTTATGTTATGAAGAGGAGCGACATTTCCACTGAATTGAAAGACTTGACTGCCATCGAGGAGGTAGATATAGAGGATGTTAAGCTGCCGTAACGCCGTGTTCAGTTCTAGTCTGGGTTTGTTTATATCGCGCTGCCTTTCTGCAAGTGATGTTAAGGGTAGTATTTTAATTTTCTGTCATGATTGTGAAAAATGTCGCCATTGTTGGTCATTTATGCTGAATCGAGAACTGTAATAGGAACTCACGATATCGTTCGGGGGGAAAAAACTGCTAATACAATTTTTTGCCTTGGTTGAGAAGGTGAGACGACTAGCAAATGTAATAATGTCACTAAATAAACCCACTATCTTTCACTCAAAATAAACACATACTGTACTTAGCTGAGTTTTGTATTTGGTTTTTGGTTTTTGTGTAATATTTAATTAACAGAGCTTCTATAGGTTTGATTTCGGTTGTCATTTGTTGAAATAAATACAAAAATACAGCGCGTCGGTGTCTGTCCCTGAATGTGACCCTCCGATTCTCCTTCGTGGTCAGATGGGAAAGTGAATATTTACAAAAACAACATTAAAACTAGTTACATTTACACACTTCCAACAAAGAAATGCATCGACTTCTGTCAGCTTGTTAAACATTTATTTTATTTGGACATTTTCTACAATACGACGGCTGAAGCAGCAGCGGGTGACTGTTTTCATGGTAACCAGATCAACATGAACGGAATTCTACAAAAATGAAGTTAAAACACCAAATTATCATTCAATAGGATAAAATATCTTCTCCTCCCTGCAAACGATAGCATGAAGAATGTGAATATTTAACCAATTCAAAAACAAAAGGTAAGGTATCCATATTCATTTCAGTATCAGCAGACGCAAAACGCTATAAAAGGCGACAACTTTTAAAATAAAAAAAACTAAATAAGTTATAAAAAACGGTATAAGATATGTAAACGATAAAAACACCTTCTGGGTTCTCGATTTTAACGATTTGAGCAACCATAAACAACGCAAAACATACGAATATTGAGTTTTTGATAGGATTCCTATATAGAAACATCACTCCCTGCCCTCCGGACACATTCGCGCTGCTGCTGTGACGTCACGTGAAACCAACCTATTACCAGAGGTCTAAAGAGTACCTGAAAACCATACTTGAGTAAAAGTACAGATACCTTACATCGAAAATGACTCCATTACAAGTTACAAGTTACCAATTCCAATTCGACTTGAGTAAAAGTCTTAGATTATGTGATTTTAACAGTACTTTAGAAACAGTTGATTTGTAAGATGAGAAATCATGTTTATTTTCTAAAATCAAAATAAAACCGAACACCTCAATATTGCAATAAATCAAGGTAGACACAACAACCTTTTAAACGTCTTCCAACTTTCAAGTCTCAGTTAAGCTCAAGTGCACAAAAAGGCCATAAGTAAACCAATATCCTTCAAACAGGTCTTGTCAATATAGCAGATAAATAAAACAATGTTAAGTATAGTCAATAGTCAAAGTACGTGCTGGTTTGAGCCTCATCACCAGCTGCAGTCATTTTCCTCATCTAATAAACACCTGTGATCAGCAACTACCTGCTAATGCACTCACATTCACGTAAAGTATCCTTGTTGACAAGTGGGTGAGTAAAGGCAAAACACATAAGATATAGTATCTTCAGTGCCCTTAGATGGCGATCTCGCTTCTTTATATCAGAAACAAACTGCTGCAGAAAAAGTTAGGTGCCATGCAAAATGTAATGTGTAATTGCATTACTCCTCACAAATGTATTGGAGTAAAAAGTACATTTACTTGCTCAAAAATGTAGTCAAGTAGAGAGTAAAAGTTGCCAATATCTTTTGATACTCAGTACAACTACAAAATAGCCAAAAAGATACTTAAGTACAGTAACTAATTACATTTACTCAAATACTTTACACCTCTGTTAATTACTCATGTCGTTCCACACCCATAAGACCTTCATTCATCTTAGGAACACAAATTAAGATATTTTTGATTAAATCCAAGAAGCTTTTTTATCCCCCATAGAAAGCAATGAAATGACCACATTCAAAGTCCAGAAAAGTAGTAAAACATGGTTAAATAGTCAATACTCATGTCTACAGTGGTTCAACCTTAAAGGGTTAGTTCACCCAAAAATGAAAATTATGTCATTAATGACTCACCCACATGTCGTTCCAAACCCGTAAGACCTAATAATAATGTTGTAGTTTTTGTTATTTTTGGACCAAAATGTATTTTCAATGCTTCAAAAACTTCTGACTAACCCACTGATGTCACATGGACTACTTTGATGATGTTTTTATTACCTTTCTGGACATGGACAGTCTACCGTACAAACACTTTCAATGGAGGGACAGAAAGTTCTCGGACTAAAGCAGCGGTCACACTAGACTTTGAACGTGCAAAATTTTTTTAGATGCTGTAACGGTCGTGATATGACGTCACGGTCTACAGCGTCTTTTTTATTAACATGAATTCAACACATAACTTAATGTAATACATTTAAAATGTAAAAATATAGAACCTACTTGACTTTACTCCAAAAATATAATTCTTTTAATTCAGCCAAGAGGTCATGTCGTGACGAATAGATCTTATTGGTCGCACGTCTTCACGTGATGCGAATTCGCAGGTCAGAGGTGCGGAATGCTAAATTTTTCACACGAGCTTGCTTTTCCGGTCTGACGCATTCGCATGTGTTTGAATGGAAGTCAATGGAACGAAAAGTGCAGTCTGACCACACCTTAAATCTAAAATATCTAAAACTGTGTACCGAAGATGAACGGAGGTCTTACGGGTTTGGAACGACATGAGGGTGAGTCATTAATGACATAATTTTCATTTCTGGGTGAAATAACCTTTTAATTTTATGATGCTACGAGAATATTCCTTGTACGCAAAAACAAAATAAAAATAACGGCTTTATTTAACAAATTCAACTCTCCCCTTTCATTCTGCTACGCTATTTTCATTGCAGTGTTTTCAGGTTCTACTTCAGAATGCCGGCTCAGTATTGACTGATGCCTGTTCACGTGAGCAGTGCGATACATGCGTGTGAAGCTGATGGAGAAGCCGCCAATACTGAGCCTCTTGGATTTCATCAAAAATGTCTTAATTTGTGTTCTGAAGATGAACGAAGGTCTTACAACATTTTTGAAATAACATGAGGGTGAGTAATTAATGACAGAAATTTCATTTTAGAATGAACTAAACCCTTTAAGCCTCCTGTCTCATATTTGTTATGCAAATACGCAAAGGCCTCTAAATTATCAATATGATCAAAATTTTACTACACAATCTACATGCCTTCTGTCGTCTGATTGATAGTTTATACATTTTTAGCAAGTAGAAGCATTTTGGTATAAATGTAAAAACGAGACTGTCCCCCTCCAAAAAAATGACCCTGAAATGACGTACGACCATCGTTACCAATCAAAATGCGTGTTCATTTAAATGCATTGTGTGGACTTTTTACATGGTCCCTTACCCGACATTTGTCCTATTTCCATTTAGCAAAACTAATTTTTTTATTAACGACTACACCCACCCCATCCCTAAACCTACCCTTAGTGATTTATAGTGTATACACTTTATAAGCACATGCGTTCCCTGTGATCGAACCCACGATCATATGATCACATGATTGCATATAGTTGTATCTTGCAATGCTCTACCAATTGAGCTACGCGAAACCTGAAATATGATGCAGATAAAAGTTCAAATGAAAGTGTCTTGTTGTTAATAGGGGCGCAACTTTAGTAAACGCTCCTATGGGTCGTATTTCAGGGAAGTGACAAACGACCTATATAGGCAAATTGGAGGATATGTTGGTAAAAACGTCCACTTTCAGGTTTCTTTTTGCTGTGAAATCTTTAAAGATTTTTTTTATAAATTAAATGTAAGGATAACATTTATGTTTTTAGTTATATTTCAAGATGAACAAGGACTGAAGCAACTTAGATTTACTTAATTTATCATTTATCATTACCAGTGTTGGGGAGTAGTTAACTACATGTAGCGGCGCTACTAGTTTAACTACATTTTTCAGTAGCCTGTATGTAGTTCAGCTACTTTTAAAATAGTGTAGCTTTTCCAGTAGTTAACTACATTTTCCAGCAAGTATCGGTGTAGTGCGACCAAAAGCTACAAGTTACTTTCCGTTTTGCGTTCTGACGAGCTCGTCTTCAGCGTCTTCAGATCACGAACTTACATCGTGCATTACCGCCATCTATTGTTATATAACGCATCTTGCGGCTTTATCAGTTCATTGGCAATTCATCGAGAAGAGAACGCCTGATGATTATGTAAGGACAAAGCATCCGTCAACTTTTTGAGAACAAAATCGCGTTATAGCTTAGTGCGCTTATCACACGGCTTATCTAATAAAATCGGTTGCTCGGATATAAGAATGTTCACGCGAGAAGCGCATGATTCGCGTCTCAAAGCTTTATAACTGCATGCTGTGAGTTTGACCTGCATTTTTCTGTGTATCCAATTTAAGTTCCGGTTCGGTTTACGTGCAGGTCCGGTTCCAGAATCAAATCATTGAGGGTGCTTCTGAAATAAGTGATGGTATTATTATAATCAAGATGTAGATGTGATGTGTAAACAACGGCTCCACCATAATAAGAATAGCAATGTATAGTGACATTTAAGATTAAGTAATTTTACAAATAATTGGAATAGAATTTCAAAAATATTGATACAAAAATTCTAATATTTTTCTAGTCTGCATTTACATTGCTTATTCTTATTCTTATTATTGCATATTTTTGTCCCGTGTTATGGTTATGGTAGCAATTTTGAGCATGAATCCTGCATTTATATGTAGAAATCACTTCTGAAACTGCAGAGTGCAATTGGTGGTCGGTCCTCTCATAGCATGAAAAACAAAATTTATATTAAAATTCTGAATGTATTATATATAAAGCGTGCAAAGAGAGTCAGTGTGAGATATAGGCTACATTTGAGTGTTGTATCTTTTGATATAGTTTACAAAATAAATCAGTACGCTTTGAAATCATAATTGTAGTGCGTTGCTTTGTTTTAAACTCCAAACATCTTACTTAAACATTCTTCATGAACAGTTATCCAGTTATTTGTAATAAGCTATGTCATTTAAAAAAAAAAAAAAAAAAAAAATCAAAGTAGTTTGAATGTAGCTAGCTACTTTTTGATAGTAACTTGTAGTGTAGCTAACTACTTTTTCAAAAGGGTAGCTTGACAGTAGTTTAACTACTTTAATTTATGAGTAGCTTGTAGCTTGTCAAACTACAGTTTCAGAGTAGCTTCCCCAACACTGATCATTACATCAATTATCAATACATCTGTTTTTTTTTTAAATCTAAGAATCAAGTATGACACATCGGGCTTTGGAAGAACGTTTTTTTGTTCATCTCTCAATCAATCTAGTTACATGTAACGGAGTTACCTAATTTCATTACAAAATAAATGTAACTGTAATCAATTACAGTTACTGAGACAAAATGTGTAATTAAATTAGTTACTTATGAAAATGTTATAGATTACATCTGAAAATTTTTAGATTACATCTGAATATTTTCTATAAAAAGCTAGGATATGTTGAATAATATTAATTTATTGTTTGCCTGTTTTGATGTGAACATCAATCCCCCCATATTCATATTAATGGTAGATATAGAGAACTGTGACAACTGATATTTATATGCATTTTATGTAAGTATACTACTGTATGCTGTCTGCTACACAGTTATAAAGATCTCATTGATTTGTATCACAAGCTATCAGATTTTCATCTTACTTTTTGGCCATATAAATAAGTGCACCAAATAGCATGTTCTTGCTCAGTTTGGGCCTCTGAATAAAAGTGAGGTGCTTTTTTTTGTCCTCAAGTATGAGATCCATATGTCAAACTATGAGCCATAAATGCCTGATGTATTAAAATATGATATTCAATTAAAAAAAACATATGCACACTTTTCTTTTCTTCTTTTCTTTTTTGATATTTTGTTTAAAGGTTTAATGAACTGTTCCATTTAAAAAAAAAAAAAAAAACATGATTAAATGAATAAAGAAAATGTAGATAATTTCAAGATTTCTCACCTTATTTTTGGTCATAGCACCTACAATAAGAGGGCAGACCATTCCAGAAAGTGTGCCGACTCCATTAGAAATACCCATCAGTATGCTGGCATACCTTGGCGCAATGTCCAAGTGGTTGACATTAAAACCTTAGAGAGGGGCCGGATTAAAAAATAAATAAATCAGAAATATTGGGAAACATTTATTTTATATTTCTGAGCGCAGGTCAATCAAAATGGGATTTCTAAACTTGCAATGAAGTCAATAACATGTCAGTGTGTGACAGCAGAACTGTAAAGCGTCTCACCTGATATAGCAAAGCCGCTAAAACCAACTGCTAGCACCAGAAATGAGATGGCCACACCTTTACTGTGAGAGAAACCAACCACTAACAGCAGCGTGGCCTCCATTCCAAACCCTGTAGTGAAATTGGTGGGTCAAAGGTCATACCAATGTTCTATTAATTTCACAAATAATGTAATCAAATATGGTCACACTCACCTCCGCAATTCATGATCTTTCTGACGGTGGTGGTGGTTAAGATGTTTTTGCTGCGTAGGAAGTCAGCAAGTTGACCGCCAATTGGCACTATGATGGTCATAACCAGGTGGGGTAGAGCAGAGAGCATCCCGACCTGACAACAGCCACAGAAACCATCAGTGCTCCTGACATCACCTTACAGGGATAGTTCATCAGAAGTATGAAAATTAAAAAAAATAACCATTTACAAAACATACTCACCCTCATGTCGTTGCAAACCTATGTGACTTACTGTCTTTCGTTAAAAACAAAAGGAAAAATTTTGAATCCTTTAGCCACGTTTTCAATACTGTGGTGATTTTTATAATATTTGGGACTTGTAAGTCCCCTCCACTAAAGCTTTAACACTCATTTGCACTTCCCTTGTGAAAAAGAAGTGCATTTAATTGTAATGAATGTGCACTTATGGTATACAAATTTCAAATTAAATATTTTATATATGTACATTTAAAAAAGATGTATAATATAAATGAAATAAAATGCCACTTAAGTGTACCTTAAGTGTCTATTTTCATGACTATTTTTCTAAACGCACTTAAGTACACTTTGTAATAATTCCATTGTTTTAATAATTTTTTGTCATGCTTTGAGGAAGTACACTTATTTTGATGTGTAATTACAAATATATTTAAGTACATGCATACAAGTTTCAATAGAAATGGCATTAAAGTATATTTTAGTTTACCATAAATTATTGTCAGTACATTCGGCAGTAACTTCAACCATATTTCAAAGACAATAGAAGTAATTATGAAATTACATAAATATGTACTTAAGTCCTAATAAAAGTGCATCAAAAAAGCACCCTTAAATTCAACTAATTGCATTTAATATAAATTTACACTATAATACATTTTCATGTAATTCTGAATGACATGCAATTAAGTGTCTGAAAACATTACTTTCAGTTCACACTTAAGTATATTCTTTCAGACCCAGTTTCACAGACAGGGCTTAGACTAAGCCAGGATTAGGCCTTAGTTCAATTAAGGCATTTAAGTAGCTTTTATAAACATACCCTTGCAAAAACATTACTGGTGTGTGCATCTTGAGACAAAACAATGACACTGACATATTTTAAGATATTTTTTTATAAACAACACTTGTGGTGTTGAGGGGTCAAGAATAAAACATGTATGGTTTATAAAAAAAGTTTTGTCTATATTCCATGCACCTTGTTGGATGTGTGAAGTTGCACCAGATTAATCATATTACACTTCTCATATTTTAAGATATGTCAGTGCAAGTTGCTTTCAGTTAAAACAGCTCAAACATGCATTTTAGTCTAGGACTAGCTTAAAGGGTTAGTTCACCCAAGAATGAAAATTCTGTCACTTACTCACTTACTCAATTACTGTCAATTCTGTTAATTACTCACCCTCATGTCATTACATCCCCGTAAGACCTTCGATCATCTTCGGAACACATATGAACACAAATATCTTTTTGATAAAATCCGATGGCTCAATGAGGCCTAGTGGTGAGCCATTGAAATTTTGAAACACTTACGATGTAAGGAAGCCTCGTTTTCTGAAATCGTGTGACTTTGGCAGTTTGATACACGCTCTGAACCACTGATTCGAAACAAAAGATTTGTAAAGCTTTGAAGCTTCATGAAGCAGTTTTGAAATTGCCCATCACTAGATATTGTGAAATAAAGATTTTTTTTTTTTTTTTTGGCCCACAAAAAGTATTCTGGTCGCTTCATAACATTAAGGTTGAACCACTGTAGTCACACGAAATGTTTTAAATATGTCTTTAGTACCTTTTGGGCATCTGAAAGTTTTAACTATCTTGCTGGCAATAGAGGCCACACTGAGCCATCTTTTTTTTATAAAAAAATATCTTAATTTGTGTTCCGAAAATGAACGAAGGCCTTGCTGGTGTGGAACAATATGAGGGTGAGTAATTAACAGAAATGTTCTACTATCCCTTCCCTTTAAGCATTGTCTGTGAAACCAGGGTTCTAAGTATATTATTTCTGTAAAACACTTTTAAAAAAGTATGCTAAAAGGGTTGCACAGATTAAAAGTGATGTCTCATGTAGAAAATCTTAGACATTTTAGAACTTATTTGCACATATTCCTCACACAAATTCACTGTATATCTTCAGAAGATGTAGTGTACACGTCATATGGACAACTTGTAAGATATTTATGGTACATAACAACAGCTCAGATATTATGCTCATTTTCTCCTAGTTTTCCACAGAAAAACAAAAATCATATGGGTTTAGATGTTTAGGATTTTTTTAGGGTGAACTATATCACCGATAATGAACAATGTCTGGATCAGAAACACTGAGAAAACACTGCAAACCTCTAAAATGCTATTTAGCATCCTAAATAACCAAATGTGTAGCTCAAAAATATCCCTACAATTGTAATCCTTAACAAGCCCTGACTAATAAAACCCCAAAACAAATCCCATGCTGCACCTATGAGGCAGTTTGACCAGCAGAATCAAAGCAGTGGTTCAATTACACCTGTCAGGCTTGCAGGATTTATATCACTCTCTCAGGTCAGGAGCCCAAGATCAATAACAATGTCAGGTTTCATTTATGTACGCCACTATGAACACACATATCTGAATGCCCAACGTCTCAAATACAATCCAATACGGCGACTCAACGCATGACAGTGGTGAATGAGGGGTCAGACACAACAACCAGAAAGGATTGCATATGAGACCGATTCATACAGCAAATACACAAGCCTTGATTAGACTTGATTAATGCAAACACATTTTCTCCCTAAATTCTCTCACCTTACTGATTTCAAAGCCAAACACTTCTTCGAAGTACGCTGGCTGACTGATGAGCAACAGATAGAAGGTCCAGCTCCGGCAGAAGTTGGCCACAATGATTGCATAGACCGGCATGGAGGTGAAGAACTTCCTCCAGGGTGTCTTGAATTTCTGTAGAAAAAAAGAAACATGTTAATACATTCATAGAAGACCTATAGCATGAAGATTTTAAGCAATCAAAACAGTCACGATTTTGTAACTACACCTTTCTACAATCTCTCTTATTGATATTCAGAAGTTGCATGAATTTTGATTAAGTAAAATATTTTGAAAGAAACAAAAAAACAAATAAAAACATAAAAATATAGATGTTTCAGTTTCATTTACAAGAACTTTTAGTTTGTCTTGTGTTTCCTTTCTGTTGTCATGGTTTGTAGCACATTTATCATTGGTCGTCATGGTTACTTATTGTTTCATTGATTTCACACACCTGTTCCTTGTTTTGATCCTTGGTTAGTTGTGTATATAATGTCCTCAGTTTCATTCTTTCATTGTCTGGTGTTGGATGTGCTTATACACACTGTTTGGATTATTCTCTTTTGATTTGTTTAAAGGCACAGTATGTAAGAATTCTGTCCGCTAGAGGTCGCTAGAAGCCTATTCAAAACAAAGGCGTAGCTTGAAGATGCCAAATTTGAAAGTGGAATCATGGGACATGTGGTGTCCACCTCAACGGATGGTGCAAAAGAATAGAGATAGGACTCGGGAAGAAATCATGTTCATGGATGTGATTATTAGCGTTACTGTAGTATGAAGCGGAGCAGGACCAAGTGTTGTGGGAGCTGAACGAGGCCACTGGAGCGATTGCGCAACACGCGCCTCACAAGCGCCTCACAAACTTTTATTATGCCACAGTTATTATTGCGCAACAAGCGCCTCACAAACTTTTATTATGCCACAGTCGCCGGCGCCTCTTCTGATTATGCTACGTTAGCTACTTCACAAAATAGTGTTTTTCTCTGAGGTATGGTAAAGCACGGTACTTGCAAAAAATCAAGAAAATTAGATTTAAACAATAAGACTAAACGTGTTGAGCTATATAACAACAATTAGTCTATAAATATATCAAAACAGTTGTTAACTTGACTATTTAACCAAGGGTAACGCGGATATGACGCAATTGACAGGCGACTCCTCACACGTCCCGGAGCCTTGGTTAAAATTGCAATTTTCTTACGATTTACAAATAGTTGGAAACATTTGGGATATTGCAAGTACTCAAGTGAACAAAATATATAACACTGGCCTAGTGGTTTTTGGATATTTTACTGCAAAAATATTACATATTGCACCTTTAATAAAGTTACACTGTAATTTAGATCCGCTACGCTTTGCCTCATTTTCTTCCTCAGCCTGAACGTTAGTATTTATTTATTTACATTTAACAGCATGTAATGGATTTATATTCTCAAGCCGAGCAACTACAATTGAGATAAAAAGGAATCCTAAAAGATTCTCAAATTCTCTCCAGGGTAAAAGCTCCTAGAACTCAGACAACTTGGAAAAAAAAAACATGATTTGCTTCTTGCTATTGCTAATACCTTTTTACTATAAATTGTTGTTAATTTTACACAAGCGTTTAATAGTTTGGAGTCGTTTTTTTTATGTTTTTGAAAGAAGTCTCTTATGCTCACCAAGGCTTATGGAAGCTTGTTTCTGCCACTGAATAAGAAATAAAAAAGGTAATTGAAAAAAGGGACTTTTTTTCTCGCAATTGTGAGTTTACATCTCGCAATTCTGACTTTTTTTCTCAGAATTGTGTGATATAAACTCGCAATTGTGAGAAATAAACTCAGAATTGTGAGATAAAAAAAGTCACAGTTATCTTTTTTTATTTTTTATTCAGTACCGGAATTATTATTTTCAGTGTTGAAAACAGTTTTTGCTTCATATTTTTGTTGGAACCGTGATACTTTTTTCAGGATTCTATGATGAATAGAAAGTTTAACTGAACAGCATTATAAAAGTTTTTACTGTCATGTTTGATCAATTTAATGCCTCCTTGCTAAGTACTGTAAATATATATATAAAAATCTTACTGGCTCCAAAATCTTGAACAGCACTGTTACCCTATAGCTAATAGACATTGAATAATACCCAAATTTGATTTCATGGATCTTTAGATTTCTCCAGTGGAAGAAAACGTACCTCAGACGGCCCAAGTAGTTTGGCACTTTCTCCAATACTCTCCTCTATGTAAGTTCTCTCTTCATCTGTGATGGTGGGATGATCTGCTGGGCTCTCATATGAAACCAGAATCCAAAACATGTACCAGACAATCCCAAAACAACCTGTAGCCCAATGGAGAGAAAATCATGGAAAACAAGTATAGTACCCTCAAAACTGCACATATTCTATTATCATTTCAGAGATCACAGTCAAGATTATAAACCTACCATATATGTAGAAGACAGAAGACCAGCCTGAGTACTGCACTAATATTCCAGCCAATGGCATGGCGACCACAGCACCCGCGTATGAACCTGAAACAGGGTGTTTGTAAAGGTTTTATTTTGGGTATTCTGTGTTATGTGGGCTTTTAAAAGGCAAATTGTATTTACCACAAAAAGAGGTGGTTGCTAGACGACTTCTCTCAAGGGGTGGAGCCCACTTGCTCCAAATTCCATGGCATGCTGGGTAGGTCACACCCTGGACACAAAATATTTTATATACAATAAAGATTTTAAATATTTTCATTACAAAATGTAGACATGGTCAGTACAAATCTGCTGAAGTAAACTGAGCATCAGAATAGGGACAAAAGGTGATTTAAGTGAATCTGAACATGACACAGTTGTTGGTGACAGACAGGCTGGTCTGAGTATTTCAGAAACTGCTGATCTACGCACAGTCATCTCTAGGGTTTACAGAGAATGGTCCGAAAAAGAGAAAATATGCAGTAAGCAGCAGTTCTGTGGGTTGAAAATGTCTTGTTGATGCCAGAGGTCAGAGGAGAATGATCAGTTTCAGCTGATAAAAAGGCAACAGTTACTCAAATAATCACTACAAACAATATGTCAGTCACATTGTTTTGTTTCTAGATGCACAATGGTAATGTTTTTTAAGGCATGTTATAAAAGCTATTTAAATGTCCTAATTAAACTAAGGCCTAATCCTGGTTTAATCTAAGCCCTGTCTGTGAAACCAGGCCCATGTCACAAAGGTCAAATCATCTCAAACTGGTTTCTTGAGCATGACCATGGGCGTAGAATGTCCCCCGCACTTTTAATAAAACGTAAATTCGTCCCCCGCACTTTTTTCGGGCAAGATAGTCTATGCATTACCTGTCGTTTTATTCTTAACTAAAATGAAGCGATCTAAACATTATGGAGAGTTCACTATCGTTTAATGTTTCATTCATGCTGGAAGCCGGAGGGCGCTCTCTCGCAGAAAGTCCAAAGCGGTTTCGTAGAAGTAATTCAGCTATTCGCTCTAGCAACAGCTGAATAAAATGCAGAAACGCATTGACTGATGAAACGTGAAGACAATTAACACGCTAATGCAACAAGATATGGATTATTATGTGTGATTTTCAAGCCATCTCAAGGTATTTATTGAAAAAAAAAGCATATGATGCAGTGCTAATTGACAGCCTTTTTAATGTTTTTGAAGTCTCTATTGCCAAGGCTGCGTTTATTTAATCAAAAAGTACAGTAAAAACAGCAATATTGTGAAATATTATTACATATTAAAATAACTGTTTTCTATGTGAATATACTTTAAAATGTAATTTATATCCTGTGCTTAAAGCTGAATTTTCAGCAGTCTTCGGTGATCCTTCAGAAATCATTCTAATATGATGATTTGCTGCTCAAGAAACATTTATGATTAGGCCTATTATTTGTGTTGAAAACAGTTGCTTAAAATTATTGTGGATACCATCATACATTTAATTTTTCTGGATTCTTTGATGAATAGAAAGTTCAATCGACATCATTTATTTGCATTTATTTTCACTTTTGATCAATTTAATGCATCCTTGATGAATAAAAGTATTAATATCTCTCTTTTTAATCTTACCACAAATGTTTGAATTGTATCATGGTTTCCACACAAATATTCAGCAGTACAACTGGTTTCAACATTTATAATAATCAGAAATGTTTCTTGAGCAGCAAATCATTATATTAGAATGATTTTTGAAGGATCATGTGACACTGAAGACTGGAGTAATGATGCTGAAAATATATCACATATATTGTTTTACAATCTATTCACATTGTAAACAGCTATTTCACAATATTACTGTTTTTGCTACATTTTTGATTAAATAAATCCAGCCTTGGTGAGCAGAAGAGACATATTTCAGTTGTACAATTGTAATGTTTCCAAACTTTTGAGAGGTATGTTCTGCATTATTCTGTGATCTTTTTTTTTTTTTTTTTTTACATTGTATAAAATTAATAAGGACTTTAAGCACAAGTGTTTGTACATAAACCAATCATAAAATATAGGGAAACATATTAGATATTGTTTATTGTTCAGCAGTGTATTTGATTTCTTATTAAAAGCGAATTGATTTAAAATTAAAAGCAAGAGATAAAAAAAAGAGTATCTACCAATTAGACATAGCTCAGATAAAAACTGGTATTACACCCAACATTTCTGTCCCCGTCACTTTTGAAATGATGACAATGGGTTCAATATACTCAAATGAAATCTGCATACATATACTATATATATTTAAAATCTTTCTCCAGAACAAAAATGCTCAAGAATTCCCTTACCAGGGTTCATAAAAAAACAGAGACAAATCTAACTCTTAACAAATGAACAGTAACTCATACAATCACAATTCAAATAAGGATTAATGATCCGTGCAGACTTGTGCAAACGCAAGCAGATCAGATCTGATTCACCACAAACACACTAATGCCGCTCATTAAATCTTCATTAGCAGCTAATTGTTACAGAATCAGTCGCTGATAGACTCAAATTGCTGCAGCCAGCAAAGGAGAGCACATCCAGAGAGCTACTGTCAATACACACAACACAAGCTAGTGTGGTTACAATAAAACCTCAAATGGGGTTTGATTCATGTACAGTCAACATTCATCGTATACTGAACAATAGTATAGAATGGCACACGACCGGTACGCGGACAAAGCCAGCTGCTAATACTCTTTCAATGTTCATCTTTTGAGTTTTGTTTGAATAAGAGATGAGTCAGTTTACTCTCCTTTTCATTTTTTATATTTTGTTTATTCTCTTGCTTTCAGTGTGTCTGCTGTGCTGATGTACACTCTTAAAAATAAAGCTTCCAATACGGGTTTTTCATAGTGATGCCATAAGAACAATTTTGGGCTCCTCAAAGAACCTTTCAGTGATCAGTTCTTAACAGAACCATTTTTTCTTAGTGTGAAGAACATTTTAAAGTACCCCCTGTTGTTTTTATTGCTGTTTATATGTCTCTGTGGTGTTTTTAATATGCTTTAATACAAATCATGTGCAAATTCATTAGTCAACACCATCGCTGAGTATTTTCTCTTTAAAACTGCAGTGAAAAAAGGCATTCTGACGCAACAAACTACCTTGTAACTAATCACGTCACCGTGTGGGCGGGCTTTAGCATATCATTAACTATGCTGTGAAGCAGGGGATTCTCAAAAGAAGCCTGGTTATCCCGGTATGTTTTTCTGTTGATGTGAAAAATCGGGTACATTTAGCAATATAGCAGGTGAGTCATGTATTTGATGTATATTAAAATGCTATGATGAACTATATGCCTTTCTCCACTGAAGTTCTGCATTATTCAAAGCTTTTTTAAGGATACAGATTTTTCAGAAGGCAACTGTGTGACTCTGAGATGGTGAACGGGAACATGGTTTGTGTAACATTATTAGCTATTTGAAAACTTAGTCAAGCCAAAGGCTAATCATATTAATTACCGTTATGTGTCCGATGTTGTAAAGAGCGATACCATTGTGCAGGGTTTACTATAGTAAAGTTGACTGAGTGGATCTCTGAGCTGGGCGGGGCTAATTTGCATATTCATAGATTCCACATATACTAAATGAAACAAGGGTGTAGGGTTACATTCAAGCTATTTTAAGGCATGAAGATTTTTTTCACAGGAAAAATACTTTAAATATAACATTTTGGTGATCAAATATGAGTTTTAAATGATACAATTATTGACAGGGGGACTTTTATATTCTAAAGAACTGTTTTCCAGTGTAAAGAAACTTTTGTGCATTGGATTCCATGGATATTAGAGGTTTCTGCATGGAACCATCGATGCCAATAAAGAACCTTTATTTTAGGAGTGTACAGTCAGTGGGATAATGCACATGTGACTCCTATTAGCTTTTTCAAGGAGGCAGATCCAGAAGTTACACTGGTTATAATAGGGACAATATCCAAATCCACACTATACAATTTTTTTCTCTAACAGGTGTTCTGTGTGTTAGTTTAAAATACATGGTTCAAAACCATCTTAAATAAGCATATTTTTGTGAATTCAATCCAGGTAAGTTCCAATATCATCTTATTTCTTACAGACAACAGTCAACAATAGCAGATTTTAAGTGAAATACTGAACTGTTTTCTCAATGCAAAACAATGGCTTGATATTTTTGAACCTGACCTTTACATTGTTTTAATTGTTTCATAACCATTGAAATTTAGCTCAAAAGTCTTCAAAGGGAAATTTCATCCTGAAAAGAAAATATCATTATTCATTTTAATGATGTGAATGACTTGATTTCTTCACATACAAAAGAGAGATTTTGAAGAATTGTTTTGTCCATAAATTTAAAGTCAATGGAGTCCAAAATAATAGTTAGTTTTTTGTTGTTGTTTTTTCACAGGGGAAAAAAAAGTCACAAGGAATGACAATTTAGATGAACTATCCCTATAAGATTTATGTCTATGGAAATCCATGTTCATTTAAAATGTATAAATATTAATGCAAATTTAAATGTTTATTGATATATGTATATTAGTTTGTGATACCTAGTGTTAACAAATGGAACCTTATTGTAAAGTGTTACCAATATAAGATCACACAGATAAGGATAGTATTTTACTCATGTTAACACATATAATGTTTAAATATGATTGTTTTAAACTGCATTTTTGTAATGCCTTGTCCCATAGACTTCCATTGTAAGTAACACAATTTTTGTTTATTTTGAACTGAGAGATTATTGTCTATGGTAACTGACATGTTACAAATGCTGTCAAACTAAACTTACATCTGGTTGCTTTAGGAGGGCTGAACCTTTATTATGTTTAGTGTAAATGCTTGGGATAAAACATCTGTCAAAGGATTAGTTCACTTTCAAATAAAATTTTCCTGATAATTTACTCACCCCCATGTCATCCAAGATGTCCATGTACTTCTCTCTTCAGTCGAAAAGAAATTAAAGTTTTTAATGAAAACATTCCAGGATTATTCTTCTTATAGTGGACTTCAATGGCCTCTCCCAAAGGTTGAAGGTCAAAATTATAGTTTCAGTGCAGCTTCAAAGGGCTTTAAACGATACCAGACAAGGAATAAGGGTCTTATCTAGCGAAACGATCGGTCATTTCATTAAATGTATATGCTTTATATATGATCGAATGATCGCCTTCCAAGTGGTTCCGCCAAAACCACACTTTCATATTCTTCAAAAAGCTTGCGCTGTATGTCCTACACCTTCCCTATTCTACTTACGGAATGACCGCAGCGTCGGTTCCATTTTTTCCGTAAGTAATTCTAGGCGTAGGACATTCAGTGTAAGCTTTTAAGTGCGATTTTGGCGAAACCACTTGGAAGGCGATCATTTGTTTATATTAAGCATATACATTTACATTTTTTTTCGAAAATGACCAAACGTTTCGCTAGATAAGACCCTTATTCCTCGTGTGGTATCATTTAAAGCCCTTTGAAGCTGCACTGAAACTGTCATTTTGACCTTCAACCATTTGGAGAGGCCATTGAAGTCCACTATAAGGAGAATAATCCTGGAATGTTTTCATCAAAAACCTTAATTTCTTTTTGACTGAAGAAAGAAGGACATCTTGGATGACATGGGGGTGAGTAAATTATCAGGAAAAATTTTATTTGAAAGTGGACTAATCTTTTAAATTATCAGTAATTTGATAAACATGGGTTAAAAGAAAGAACAGAGTCTTACTTCAACAAGGCCCTGCAGTATCCTCACAAAGATGACACAGCCGTAGTGCACACGCGCCGCAGAGGGGATGAACATATTGAGTGTTGACGTGAGCAGGATAGCAGCACCAAACACCCTGGAGATCAAAGTGTGCAGAAAAAGAATCTGATCATACTTTATAATTGTTTCAAATCACAGGAAGTACTGTATAAAATTGCCAGCAACCTTCAACTGACTGAAGGTAAATCTGTAGTGCAGATACAAGAAACTGAGCAGGAAATAAACGCCAGGACTCGATGTTAAGAACATTTACTGCAGACAGTTGTACCCGAAGGCATCAGTGTCTAGCAAAGAAATCAAAAGGCGGGAAAACACATGTTTTATTAATTGTGTGTGAAATCTAATTCACATAGGGTGCAGCCATCTGTTTTAATGTGTGAAATCAAACTTTAGTCAAATGGAAATGTCAAAATTCTTAAAGCCATGATTTAAGAACAATTAAATCAAAAATCGACATTTAACAGGTGCTCAGGCACACTTGATCCTTTATATACATCTATATTACATCTCAAAATGGCAGTTTTGTGCATATATAGGGGAGCGTGGGTACAAAGTAATGCGGGGCTAGTTGTTGCCATATCAACACTTTATCGAGAAAAAATTGCGCCAAACTTAAAATTATTTTGGAAGATATCACTGAACATTTATTTAACCCTAGCAAAAGTAAATTTCTTACTTAAGTTAATTTTCCATCTCTATTTTTTGTGTTTATATAAAATTAGACAAATTTTATATTATTTTAATCTTATATCCATTATTTAACCGTTGTAACACTGTGTTACAATGTGCCCCTATTGGAACTGTACTATTCTGTTCTATACTTTTATGAATTCTATTGAGAAACCATGAGAAAAAGGTGAATAAAGACTGAGAGTCAATGTTCAGAAATTGTTAATTATTATTGTTTTGAACTATGCTGTATATCTGTGTTTTGCGAAGTTTGCTGTCAAACGCAAAAATTAGTTTATTTTTATTCATTAAAAAATGCCATTATTTTATATGAAAAAAAGTTAATAATTTTATTTTATTGACTAAATATTTTAGATTGTCTTGTATATTTTTTTGATTAGATCAGTTAACATTTTAAGCTGTTGTATGGTCGCACGTCCTGATTTTGCTGAGTTAGATGCATTCTTGGGTCAACATATTTTGTTGATCCCGGAACAACATTCCAGTCTGAAAATTTAGACTTAACCCTATTCCTACCCCTAAACCTAACCCTACCCATAAGTTATCCCAAAAATCAGAGGGAAATGATAGATGAATAACACTGATGTAGAAGCACCAATTCATGATTTTAAGCTTAAACTTGACATACTCTGTAAACTTGCCCCTAATCTGATTTGAATGTTGTTCCAGGATCAACAAAAATGTTGACCCAGGAACATGTTGAACTCAGAATCAGGTTATGCTGTATGGTCATGTGCCCCTCACATGTCCCTATGGGGCATGTTGTCACATTTCACTTCCATTCTTTCAGGGTAAATCAAGAAAAAATTATACACTGTATTAATGAAACAAAACCACATAATTGTATTGGACATGTGTGATATTAATGTGGGAAAAAATAAATACTCTGAACCTGAATTTACACAAACTGAGAAAGTCAAAAAGTGTTACTTTGTGCCCTGCTTTCCCCTATATCATTTAAAAAATGCAATTTACAAAATTTGTTTTCATGGAACATCATTTGACCAAAGATGCATTTATATTATACATAAAAAGTACATGTAAAGTGCAATATATATATATATATATATATATATATATATATATATATATATATATATATACATACATACATATATTGCACTTTACATGTACTTATCTATTTGTATATTACATTACTACATATATGTTATTTATTACTACATGTAACCTATCTAAAAGCTAAAAATACTAGTCTATTTCAGTAAGAGGGAGTTTAGTTGAATCAGTCCATGTCTCACAGTGAACAAAAGAAGAAAATGTGAGAAGCACACGGACACGTGATCCTGTCTGCTGGTTAATGAGGTCTCCAGAGGAAAGCGTGTCTGCTCTTCTGCATTCAGGGTTCATGGCAACCAAATAAAGCACAGAAAAGGAAGCAAATGTCCTTGATACTGTCGCCTGATATAATGTGAAACAAGTCTCTAGGCTGTATGTAAATATATAAACTGATAAATAAATTTCTAATATCCAGACAAATGCGTGTGGTGAATTACCTGTTGGCAGCCAGTCGTGAGGATATATATCCTCCAGGGATCTGTGTCACTATATAGCCCCAGAAAAACGAGCCGTGGATCATTCCCACCGTCTCCGGATCCCAGTTAAACTTAGCTTTCTAAGGGGGGAAATGTATATATATAATTTCAATGTATAAACTTATGAAACACTGTAAGCTTTAAATGAAACATTTCCATTTGTTTTCCCTCATAAAATATAAACAGTGTTGATGTTTCCTTGTCAGATGGCGAGGGTGCTCTGACTGACAGGGAGGATTGGCTCTGAGAGGAAGGCTGTCACAGGTTATTCTCACCTCTTTGATTATAATCTTGCCGCCCCTGTGAATGGTGCTGTTATTAACCATGCCGACAATCGCGACTCCGAGGTTGCAGCGGATTCCGAACGATATGCAGAAGCCGAGGCCGCTCATGATGGCGATGATGTAGCGACGCGGGAGCCCGAAACACGTACAGTCGCACAGAGGAGGTTTCTTCTCCTGTATTTGCGCGGGCCGTCCATCTTCTGTCAGCTCGATAACCTCACCCGTTTTCTGCTTCTTCTCCATCACCCTGTTAAGACAGACAACATTGCTCAATTTCGAAAAAAAAAGTACATTTCGTTTTCTTTTTTGTTAGTTTCTGGAGCGTTCTGGGAATGTTCGTTTATGAAAATAAAGCAAGGGAAAATAACCTTTAAGCCACAACATTCGAATATTCGATCAAAAACGTCCCTGACTAAAGTTCCCGCGGGGAAAAAGAATCGTGGAACGTTGGGCGAACGTTCTGAAAATAGCTGTTATAAACAGAGAAATACATTTTTTGTTCATGAACTTAATTTTATTCCTCTAGTTTGTGGATGTGATGTTATCATGTTTCTTTGTTTATTTTATTTAATAATTAAATCCATCAACCATTCAGCACGAGAACGGAATAGAGTTCTATTGTACATCTCTGTTCATCTGTCTGATCACGACTTGGCAAACTGAGTTATTTGCACCGCATTGCAGCATTTTTATCTCTTACATCCTCATCGAAATACATACCTATAGCTTCTAAATGCAGACGTGACCATATTTTTTCATAGTAGATACAGGTTATATGTGAATATTCTTTTTCGTTGGTGACACATTTTTGTGGCTGTTTCAACAGATAAATATGCGAAATAAACATTAAAACAAACGAAATACAAAAAAATACCATTCTATAGATTGACTTTTGTGTAGTATCGGATCATAGTGAAGATTTTTTTTTCCTGTGATGAAAACCATTCACAGATCCGTTCAGACTCTCAGCGTTTCACAATCTCCTGCATATAATGAAACATATACAAAAACGCTTTGAAAATGTCACTGTTTTCATACAATACAAATAATTTGGACGATTTTGACAAAGTAAAAGGGAACCGCTGTGATTATTCTGAAATCTAATTGTGAGCTCCTAAAATAAATAAGCTACCGTTTTTTTGTTTGTTTTTTTTTGTTTGTTTTTTGTTTTTTTATCGTTAAAAAACAAATAATAATAATAATAATAATAATTTAATTAAAGGAGCTTATTCTAAGCTCGTCATGTCACGACTTTCTTTTCATGAATTATTAATTGATTCAGGCGCGCTGTGGGCAGAGGAACGATCCTCCGAGGAATTCTTTCATCTCTAGATCTATACATGATCATATCACGATCTTTAACGCGCACAGGAATTTCTGTCGTATTTTCTCGTAACGAAAAATGTCGAAAAAAATGTCACACTACAAATGTATTAATCATAATGAATGATGCGTTATGTAGCCATTTTTATGTAGTCATTTTTATGTAGTAATGGTAGGGAAAATATGCTTTTAGACATGTAAATTGTACTTTGACATCGAGATAATAAACGAATAATATTTTTGTAAACATCATTACGTTTTATTTTTTTTAAAGGAAGATAGGATAGGATAAGGATAAGGATAAGGATAGATACCTGTGCATGTGTCCCAGGGTTTTCCCGGCCAGATTCCTCAATCTCTCCTTACCGGGAGCCAAAACTCGTTCCTTCATCGTATCCATCTCCAAAGATAATATTCCACTCGATATGAATAAGAAATTTTAATATGAATTAGCTGTGAGATGTTTCAGCATATTCCTTGAGTGTGGAAACCTGAGCAAGTAGCCTATTTTTGACCCAGTAAAAAAATGCGTTTTTACTATTCCTTGTAGACGACCTACAAAACACAAAAATAATCAATCAATTAAAATATTGTTTCACAGTCACTGAAATGTCCTTTGAAACTCCCTTTCCCTCTTCTGTAATTCCTCGATTTTCCATTTTGTCGTTATATTTTTAATTACAAACGACTGTAGTCCATCAGAATTCACCTTTGAAAAAGCCAGGAGGAGGAAAATGACAAAGACAGAACGAGAAAAAGAAATCTGGAGCGGTGGAACTCAGCAGTAGACGCGGGAGCTCTTTCGGTACCGTGGACAGTGAAAGCGCGCGTCCGTCCAGCTGTTCCATGAACCCGCAAGGCAGCGACTGAGCTGCGCGCTCCACACCTGCGCGCTCCACTCAGTCACTCATGAACTGCTTAAAAAGAAATGTATTGACATCTAGCATTTAGCAAAGATCCATTAGCAAACATGTTTTGAGTCATGTTATATTAGTGTTTGATGTATTGAGTGGTTTTATCAGGTAGGGTTACAAAGATGCAACTAATGCTGGCATTATATGGGCTCTTGTGACGAAACAATAGAATTGGTTATTGTTGGAGTCAGAATTTTATTTAATTTTGTTCATTAGGGAATATTCATGATAAATCATAGCAAATCCTTTTGGTTAAATGACTTACGAAAACAGGGTAGGGCAAGAAAAAAAAAGACTAATAATGAATAATGACCACAAGAGGGAGCTCAATGACAAGTCGGTGTAGCGTCATGTCTTTCGTTTGCCCGGATCTGTTAAATCATTCATAAATATGTATTAGCAGTGCAAAAAAAAAAAAAAAAAAAAAAAAAAAAAAAGTGTGAATATTCTTTTTTATTTTATTTTTTTCCAGTTCCTTACCTAAAATTCATTTTGATTATATTGTGGGGCATAGAAATGTGTAAGTGATGACACAAGCCAAATGTTACTTAACGCATATCAATGTAATATATATATATATATATATATATATATATATATATATATATATATATATATATATATATATATATATATTAGGCCTAATGTCACCATAAACAAAAGCTAAATTAGCTATAATAATAAAGTAGAATTTTCACTTAAGATAAAATTAAAAACGTAAACAAATGTTTAAATTTACTTATAAATAAGGACAAGAATATTATCTTCGAAAGACTTTTTCTGTCCTCTTAAAATAGGCATAATCTTTCTGTTATGGACTAAAAAAAAATAATGTGTTCTGCACATCAACACTCTGGTGTTGTCATGTTTTCGAGGACTTTTAGTTTGTTATCATCATTTCCTGTGTTTTCTTCCTGTTTTCATTTTGTTGTCACAGTGATTCATTGTTTCAATGATTTGTTCACACCTGTTTCATAATGAGTTCTTTTATCTTGTGTATTTAAGGCCTTCAGTTCTCTTAGTTCATTGTCTGGTGTTTTCTATGCACACTGTTCTTCTACTCTTTGTTTATTTGGATTTCTCTTGTTTTGGATTTGACTTTTTTTAGTTTATTAAAGTTAACGCTGCATTTTGTAACCGCTTCATCTCTCCTTCATCATCATCTTCAGCCATCCATGATAGGTATCAAGCAAAAATAAAATTGAAACAAAATGTATTCTTTTTTTTCCCCTATGGGTAGTATTATTTGATTTTAGACAAAATGAAAAAAAAAACAGGTTTAAACCAGAAACCATGATTTTAGATTAGACCAATACGAAAATATGCTTTAAATAAATCACATGGTTCCCTTTCAGTCAGCCACATTCGTCGTAACGCCAGAACAACTGATGAATTGGGATCTCGCCTGATAGCCCAATCACCTTAGAGTGTAAACAAAACAAACCAATGGACATGGGCAGGCGAAATTTCGTGAACCATGCCCTGCAAAGCGGGTATATAAGGAAGTACACTGCACACGCTCAGTTAAGCTTTCACATAGGAGCTGAGCGTTTCATCGTAGATTTTGATCTGCAATCATCAACGAGTGTTCTAAAACCAGGAAATAGTTCTCCAAAGTGTTAGTGGGATGGCGCATCAGTGGTGGTCGCTAATTAAAGTGCAATTTCCCCTACAATCATTAGCAGTCTCACAAAGAGAGCATTACACTGCAGTTTTAAATAAGTGCCAGTGCCTTTCTTTCGAGAGGTGCATGAGGAAGTTATGAACTTGTGTAAGGCACCTTTAAATGCCCAAAACCACTTCGGTGCCTCCTCCGCTCTCACTGCTCTCGATGGTGGGGCGGCCAAGGGGTACATGGAGATCCCCTCAATGGAGTGTGCAATTGCATCCACGTTTCCCATTCAAGGCCTGTAAGTTCCCATCCGTGCTTACAGCTAAGGCTTACAGAGCCACTGGACAGGACACTTCCACCCTGCACATCATGGCCCCCTGTAAGTATGTCAGGCCAAGGCACTCAAAGAGCTGCATGAGTACAGTTCTGACCCAGGGTTGATGCAAGAACTGTGCACAGCAACAGACCTTGCCCTACACGTGACGAAAGTCACTGCGCGGTCCCTTGGGCAGATGATGTCCACACTTGTGATCCAGGAACGCCATCTCTGGCTAAACCTGCCAGACATGAGGGAGACCGACAAATATTGTTTTCTTGACTCCCCATCTCCCAGGTGGGCCTCTTCTGTGATGCAATCAAGAACTTTGGCCAGCAGTTGCCAGCGACTCAAAAGAAGATGGAGGTGATTAAACACATCCTGCCCTAGTGGCCTGCTGCTGCATCCACCCTATCGCCGGCTGCAGCACCCCATCTGCTCATTGCCAAGGGCACCCCCCTGCAGCTTCCATCTCCTCTTCCACACGGCCACACCGGGTGACAATCGCCACTGCCTGTCACCAAACCTTCAGTCTGTGGTCAGACCTTGCTTTCCTAAGGGTGGGAGTTCCCCTAGAATAAGTGTCCACCACCAGCTTGGGTGCCATGTGCAACGGCATACAGCCTTGGGCTCCTGGGCAGGACCTCGACTGCAGTGGCACATCAATTGCCTTTGAGTTGCAATTGAATTGCAAGCAGTATGGCTTGCCAAGAACTTTCACGACAGCCCACACTCCCGGGAGAATGTAGACTTCATACCCAGGTGGTCCAGCTGATCTGGAGATACTTTGGAGCTGCACAGGTAGACCTGTTTGCCTCTCTGAACATGTCCCACTGCCAGTTGTTTTAATCCCTGACCAAGGGGACCCTCTGCACGGATGCACTGGCACACAGCTGGCCTCAGGGCCTACGCAAGTATTCATTTCCCCCAGTGAGCCTGCTCACACAGACACTGTGCAAGGTCAGGGAGGACGAGGAGCAGCTCCTGCTAGTTGCACCATACCTGGTTTTCAGAACTGATGATCCTTGCAACAGCCCCTCCCTGGCGGATTCTTCATAGGAAGGACCTGCTTTCTCAGAGACGGGGTACCAAATGGCATCTGCGTCCAGACCTCTGGAACCTCCATGCCTATGCTTTGAACTGTGCTCTCCCTCCTGCAAGAAGAGCTTGAACAAAGGCTGTCTCTCTCCACCCTGAAAGTGTACTTTGCCGCTATCACTGCACATCACAGTGCAGTAGACGGTAAGTCTGTAGGGAAGTACAACCTGTACAAGCACAAGCACCCTCGGCAGTCAAATGCAGTGGAGATGTCAGACGCTAGGTCTAGCACTCGTGTGTAGTGACCCAGAAGGTCAGCCTCTGTGCTAGACAAGGTGCCCATGCGTTGTGATTCCCCTTTGGGTGATCACATATGTGTATTTCTCCATGGTATGGCTTCCCTGTCAGGGAGCCCGTGTATTTACGTTGGCAGAGCCCGCTCTCCCGTCTCTGCTGGTATTGACTCCACCCTAGCAAGGCTGGATCTACCACATAGACCTTCCATGTGTAGCACTGCCCTAATGGTCACTTCAGTGTCACATGATCCTCCAGAAATCAGTCCACAGAATATTTGCCCAAAACTATTAAGGATAATCAAGATGTTTTTTGGCAAATGTGAGATAAATCTTTGTGGGTTTTTTGTTCAGCAGTGGCTTTCGCCTTGGAGCTCTCCCATGGATGCTATTTTTACCCAGTCTCTTTCTATTTGTTGCCTTAATTCAGTGTTTGATTAAGTTAAAAGGTTAGTTCACCCAAAAATGAAAATTCTGTCATTCATTACTCACCTTCATGCTGTTCCACACCCATAAGATCTTCATTAATCTTCGGAACACAAATTAAGATATTTTTTGTTGAAATCTGATGGCTCAGTGAGGCCTCCATAGCCAGCAATGACATTCCCTCTCTCAAGATCCATTAATGTAAGCTACTAAAAACATATTTAAATCAGTTCATGTGAGTACAGTGGTTCAATATTAATATTATAAAGTGACAAGAATATTTTTGGCACACCAAAAAAACAAAATAACGACTTATTTAGTGATGGCCGATTTCAAAACACTGCTTCAGGAAGCTTTGGGGCATAATGAATCAGCGTATCGAATCATGATTTGGATCGCGTCAAACCACCAAACTGCTAAAATCACGTGACTTTGGATCTCCGAACAGCTGATTTGACACGCTGATTCATTATGCATCAGATTTCAACAAAAATATCTTAATTTGTGTTCCGAAGATTAACGAAGGTCTTAAGGGTGTGGAATGGCATGATGGTAAGTAATAAATGACAGAATTTTCATTTTTGGGTGAACTAACCCTTTAAGGTCATGATTCAAGTGAGGCCTGCGGTTCTTTAGATGTTGTTCTGGGTTCTTGAATTGAACAATGAATCGTTGTTGCAGTCTTGAAGTAATTTTGCTAGGCCGGCCACTCCTGGGAAGGTTTTTTTTTTTTTTCCCTGTTTGTGGATAATGGCTCTCAACTTGGTTTGCTGGAGTTTCAAAGCCTTAGAAATGGCTTTGTAACCCATTTTTGTAACTTGAATTTCTTTAGATTGCGGCATGATGTGTTGCTTTTTGAGATCTTTTAGCATGCTTCACTTTGTCAGGTTCTTTTTAAGTGATTCAACAGGTCTAACAGTAATCAGGCCTGGGTGTGGGTAGTGAAATTAGCGGCACAACCAGTTATTAGATTTTGGGAGTAATTACTTTTTCACATAGGATCTGTTTGGTTTGGACAGCTTTTTTTTAGTTGCATTTTGTATTTACTCTGGTTATCTTGGTGTAATATTAAAAATTGTTTGATGACCTGAATCATTTAAGTGTGACATTTGAAGAAAAAAAAAAAAAAGATCATGAAGGGCACGGATACTTTTTCACAGCACTGTATGTATACGTAAGTGTGTGTGTGTGTGTGTCACAAATCACAGTAGTACAGTACTGTTTGTATTAAACTCTGCAGCGGTGAGCCATCAGTCTTACTGCTCTGCTTTATGGAGCAAACTTTATCCTACTGAACTGGATATATGAAATTTAATTTAGCTGGTGCTGAAAATTACCCTCTCTTAAAACCCAAAAATTTGTCATGAGATGTCAAAGCAATGTGTACAACAGTTGAAGACTATTGAATTTGTGGATTCAATATTTTATTTGGTGACAATGGATTGCTTAAAGTATGAAAAATTGACTACATTTCTGGTACATCAGCAGTAGAGAAAAACACTCAGATTCATATCCACCTCCAAGATAACATGCATAAAATCAACTTAAAACAGTAATCATCAAGAAAAAACAGATAAAGATTAAGGCATAAATGTTGATCATTTTGATCACCCAGAACCACTCTAGAACTTCAACATCTAGCTGAAACTCTAAAAAGTCCAGGTGATGTTTTACGATAAATGGCTTTTCATTTTGTAGCACAGCTTGCACATAGTTAGCTACATAAATCAACAGTGAAATATTCAAACGGCATGAATAACAGTTCTTCAAATGATAAAACAATGATCAAATTCTTCATAACAGAACCAGAGACTTTCAACAAAAATATCATAATTTCCAACTTAAATATTCAAGTCACAAATAACAGCAAAATGCACATGCTACGACTTTTCATCATCATTAGCATATATACATGTCAAATTTCAACTCTCCATGGTCCTCATTACAACCATTTGATGTGAAGTTTCTGAAGCTTTTAGTCCAACGCCATATGATCATTTCATAATTATGGAGATTCACAAGGTTTCTTTGTCCACACATATAGCTCCATAACACTGAGACCAATTACTTCTCAATAAGTGCTTTGTGCAAAACATAAAATCAAAGTGACTGTCCTTCTCCGACCTCGACAAAACAGTAAATTAATTGGAAAGGAAGTACAAACAATCACTCAGCGTGGATTTTATAGTTGAACAAACAAAGGCACATTAAAAAGATATTAGCTTTCTAACATGGCCATTTAAATCACAGGAGCAACTTTGGCTTTGAGAAGATTTCCTGCACATCACTGTAAAACTTTAAAGTGCAGATTATCTTATATGAACAGAGTGACAACTGCTTCATAAATAGCGTGAGCGAAAATTAAACACCATCACCCAAACAGCACCGTGTAGTGTGCATATATGTATATATGAGTATTGGTGCTGCTGCAATCTATGAAATAATACTGCTAAATGATTTGAGTGCCAGTTTTTGTCTTACATTTTAATCATAAAAGAAAATACACTAAATTTACTAAAAAAAAAACTAAACTAAACTAAAACACTAGTACATAATAAGAAACAACTTACAGAAAATTACAATTTTCCTGAAAACCCTTTTTAGATATTATGAATTTCTTTTAACATGAATTCTGAACATAAAGTAAATAGAAGTGTTTGATATTAAAGTCTCATTTTAAATATCCATGCATATGACTATGATTTTAAGGCATTTTATCTTTGGTAGCTTAAAGGCATTCTAAACAATAACGTCATAATCGTCGCTGAGTACTTGTGTTCTGACGCTGTGTGAAGGAGACATTCTAGTTGTAATTCAGAGTGAAACACACAAACCTGTCAAGAAAATGTTGGTTTGCAACCATTACGTTTTTGACTGACGCTTCAGCTGCCTGATTTTCACACAGTGTTTCTTAAAGAACATAAACAGCCTGTACTGTATGTTTGTAGTGTCTTATAGAAGACATTGGCAACATCAACAGAGAACAAGGATGTGGAAGGAGAGAGAAGACTTGATTGTTCTTGACAAGTGCAAGTGTCATTCTGCATAGACAGAAAATGAGTTACAGCTGAACTCATGTGGCTTTAGATAAGTGTACTGCACATCAATAGATTTATAAGATTTTTACTTTGAATCTCTTATTCTATCATACAAACTCAGATCTATTGGATGCTTCCTTTATGTAGGCATCACATGGCTGACAATGAGGGAGACAAAATATGGGAGTGATTTGTCAAGGAATACCCCAAACAATGAATGTGGTGTGAAAAGTTTATCCAACATAAACCATGAGATATTAGGAACTAGTGGCGTATGATTTTGTGTTGAAAGAGAGATGACTGGTTTGTCACACGGGCTAAGTGTAAGCCTCTCTCTTTGGCTTTCAGGTGCTAGTGAGGTCAGATAGGCCAGTGTTAGGTCAGACAGTCTGATACCACCTCGATGTTCATAGGCGAGGAGGCTGTGGTCGGACATGTGCACTGGTCAATGTTCTGGCCGTTCTGGCTAAGCTGGATTTTGAGCTTTTCCAGCTCATAGTCGTGCAGGTACTCCTGGATGAGGTAGCGCTCACGCTTTACACGAGCTTTCACGTCGGACGGCACGTCGGGGATCAACCACGCCACAAAGAACTTCACCACAAACACCACATGCTGAGAGAGAAGAGCATTATTATTACAGAAAAAAATAGTATTGATGACATAAATATATTATAAAAGTCAATCAAAGTAAGATAAACTGATAAATTAAAAGAATTAATAAAGCAATATCACATGAGCAAGAGTGCGTTATGGCCGTTCACACAGAACACGTTCTTATATTCCACCAACAATGTTTATTTTTTTTAAATTGTTGGTCTACATATATATGTAGACGTAACAAGCAAACAAGTGCACCAGTACTAATTGTGCACTTGTAGTGTACTTCAAATCTGTACTTGTAGAGTTTTATTACTTAGTAATAAAACAAATTTTTACTTAATTATTACTAACTTTACTTAGTTCAAAATGTACTAAATTATGACATCACTGCAAATGTTGTAATTAATATATTTAAATACAAGTTTCAATACAATGACAATAAAGTATATTTTAGTTTACCATATGATTGATGATTGACAGTGCATTTGCAGTACACTTTGCTCACCAGCTAGTTACTAGCCACTGGCCACAATTTTGACATCGATACCATGAGGAAAAACTGCCATATAGATATTTTAATATTATCTCATAATTTGGCAGCAGGTATATACGGCTGCTGTCACTTTAATGGTGCATTCACACCAGATGCAAATGAAGCGTTTAGTGCGAGTCATTTACAGACATCCTGCGGTGCGAATAACGTGGCGCGAATTGAGCGTTTCGGGTGTTTGATGCGCTCGAATCACGCGTTACGCACATCAAACGCCCGAAACGCTCAATTCGCGCCAAGTCACTCGCACTAATCGAGTTGAAAAATCGGAACTTTGCCGAATATTTGAGATGCGTTAACCAATCAGGAGCTTGCTCTAGTAGTGACGTGATTACGACGTAGTGCGAGGAGGCAGAAATCCGAAACAAAAATGGAGGACAAAATCATTGTCGCTGTATGTGGATACCCGGACCTGTATACAATATACATCTTCGTACTTTTATAGAAAAAGAAATAAAAAGGATCTTGCTTGGAATGAGGAGGTCGGACAATCTGGCAAGTTGTAAAAAAAAAAAAAAAAAACGCTCTTTACTCAATTTGAGCTATATATATACATATTGAGACTACAAGCTAGCTAAAGCCGGCAAATTGAGCTTATTCGCCGTATTTTACAACTAATTTCCTGCTGACGAGTTGATGTGTTTATTCAGAGGAAGTGTGCAGAGAGAAGTGGAAGAGTCTGGGACACATATATTCCTATGACGCAAATTTGCTTCTGTTGTGAAGTGAATTTCACACGCGAATGAAGCGAGTAAACTCAAAATGTTCAAGCTCCCAACTACACGCGAGTAGCGCGATTTATTCGCACAAGTCGTGTTTGGTGTGAACGCCCCATAAGACCTGACGCATGGATCCATTATACTTTAACACATGCATTTTCTTTCTCATCTTTCTCAATTTAGTACTGAGAGGCAGCTTTATGTGAGCGCACTTTGGGTGTGAGCCCAAAATCTGCGGGAAGTAAAATTACGCGTAATACGTGCAATCCCAAGCTGAAATTCAACCCAACAATTCATCCAGAGCAAATGAAACAAATGAGTGAGGGAAGGTGGGTTTGTTTGTCAACTCGTTGTCAGAGAGGTGAAAGAGAAAGAGCAGCTGGTAGTGTGTGTGTTATATATATATATATATATATATATATATATATATATATATATATATATATATATATAAAAAATATAATATATAAAAAATATATATATATGTCAGTGGCGTGCGGTCCATATAAGCTGCGAATGCTCTGCATACCCAAGCCATTCGTGGACTCGGCAACTAATATTAACATTATAAATTACTATTAAATCCCTTGTTTGAGGTGTATCATAAAGCCTACATGATTTTTTCCGTTTGCATAATTTCAACTTTTTTTTAAAGAACTGATAGAAGAACTGATTTTTTTATTTTATTATAGCCTACTTATATTTATTATAATGACATTTTTTTTATTTATAATTGTTTTACTTATTTTTAATAATTAATTTAAAAGGTACTTGTCTTGTGGCATACATTTAAATTGACGCCATGGTGTTTTTTATTTGTCGTGTCTGATTTAGATCTGTGTCCTAAACTGATACGTTGAAGTATGTCGTTTCTGTGACACTAGCGGCACCTAGCGGATTACAAAAATACATAATATTTTGCAAACACACCTTTCGCATGTTGTGCCTCCGTTGACTCAAATGTCACAAAAGCTCTTACAGATACTTGTGAAGGTACGTCTCAACAGGTAAATATGGGCTACTCTCAATAAAAGTTCCAACATATTAGAAATACTTTTCACTGTTTCTATTTGTCATGAGCAAGCAAATGAGTAAACTAACGATGTCTAGAGAGAATGTGAGCATCTCGCATATTAGCTATGAACCCATTCAACGTAACTCTATTGGCCACATTTATTTACATGACGCACCACACAGCATACCCGGTTAAAAAAGTCACCGCTCGCCACTGATATATGTATGTATTCTGCAGAAAAGTAGTAATTGTCACCTTTTTAGATATTTCAGAAAAATCTATATTTTTGACAACACTACATTTAGTTTATTATTTCAGATGCCTTTTTAAAAGACTACAACTCAAAAATGTATATATTATTATATATAAAATTCAACCCACCAAAGTGGCTAGTAAGAGTGACTGTAACACGCCACTGCTGAAATAACCGCATTTGGTGGGTGTTAATTTTAAGCCCTGAATACAAAAAATTATGAAATTACAAATAAAAATGTACTTGCGTCCTACTTAAAAGGGTCAAAAAGCACTCTAAAGTTCAACTTATTTTAATAAACTATAATACATTTTCAATCAATTGCAAATAACATGTAAACAAGTGTCCAAAAACATTACATTCAGTTTACAATTAAATACTCTCTTTGAAAGTTTATTAATATATATTATTATTATATAATATAATATTATTTTACATAAAATTCAAAGTATGCTAAAGTTTACTTCTTTTTCAGAAGGGAATGAAAAGAATTTAAAGAGCCCATACCTCCATAATGATGATAAACGCCAGTTTGGCAGCTAGAATGTGCCAGAACTGCATGTTATGTTGGTACTGTTTCTCGTGTCCTGGAGGGTAGCGGTAGTCGCGGTAGCTAGAGTATCAACAGACACATTTGTCAGTGTTACCATAAATCTTTCTATAGAAAGACACAGTACAAACATACACAACAGTACCTGCAGGTGGTGATGTTGGAGCTGTCAAACCAGTCTGGGTTCTCGCCGTCCTCTGGACGGTTTGCAGATGGAATCTCAGAGATGTTGAAGACTGAAAGGCTGTTGCTGATGTATCCTTCCATACTCTTCTCAGTACCCGGGTGATACACATACAGATACACCAGCCGAGGGATCATGTCCGACGTGAATGAGACAATAAAAGCCTGACAAACAAATGAATGACATTAGGTCTTACACTGTCTTTTGTTGTTTGATTAACATTAATGACACAGAGAAGATTATTAGGCTGCTGTCACTTTAAGAGCAAATGCACATATCCATTATACTGATACACATCCGGTTTACATTAACTGTTTACTTTCACTTGGGACAAAACCAACTGTGCTTACATGAATACTCCACAAGATGGGTATTTTGGCATAATTGTGTGTGTATGAAGAACTGAAATGAAGAGAACTGAATTTGCCATTGCATTCTGTGCGTGCACTTCAGCTGTGTGTCAGACATAGCAAGCACCACACTAAGTTGTTTTTTTACAGCTTATTGCACGGAACCAAGCTTTCATGTGTACCAATGATTCTTATTAGCTGATTCTTTTAAATGAATCAGTCCATAAGACTCATTAGCTTAATTAGCTTTTTGGTTAGAAGGTTTGATTTTTTTCAACTATTTGACTTAAAGGTACAATATGTAAGATATTCGCAGTAAAATATCCGAAAACCACTAGGCTAGTGTTATATATTTTGTCCAGCTGATTACTAACAATATCTCTAATGTTTTCAACTACTTGTAAATCATGAGAAAATTCCCATTCGAAACAGTGACACGGGGCAGTGCAGTCGCCTGTCAATGACATCAGTTACTCTTTGTTACCGCCTTTACTGACGTAGAAACCACATGACAACAGTGCCGTGGACAAATGCGGAAGTGTCTAGCGTTCAGCAAACCACTAGTTTGCTTCAAGTAGTTCCTTATTTGCTTCTTGCACGTTTTATGGTGGATTGTGTTACTTATTTATGGAACATAATTACTGTTTACCATCTGCCGCTGATTCTGTCGACAAGGACAGCTCCCGTTAACGTAAGCGTACGGGCCAACCAAACGACCCAAGAAGAGTTTGGGACAAGAGGAGAGAAAGAGCGATTATCGGTGTCGGAGAATATCGGTGTTGCATTTTCTAGATGGAGAGAGCTTCGCGACAAACTTCACCTAGAAAGAGATGCCGATCTCGCTTGTGTTTTACTCGACAGGTGAGTTGTTTTGATTCGTATCTTTACAGAAAACATATGCCATTATAACGATCAACACGATTAGTATTATGGGGCATACACGCCAAACGCAGGGCATCACGTCTCTAGACCTGCGTCTTTGCATTGACTTTGTATGTAATCTACTCGCGCAAATCGTTTGATATTTGTTGAACAAGTGGTAATCGTTTTCATATCATCTGACTAAACAGTAATCAATTAATTTGATAATTTACTGTAAACTATATTTGCTGTATTGTACTGCAATATAGCATGACGCAATATGTAATGGTGGCATGTGAAAATTGTCTTTTTCAGACACTTACGAAATCCAGTATTGGATAGATTTTGTTAGTTACTGTAGCAGCTACATTGTAGTTATCATAATTTTACATCATAACCTCACAATAAAAATTGTGCTGTCAATACATATGATACATATGGTAAAGCGGAAGCAGCGCCAGCGATTGTGTCATAATAAAAGTCCCGCTGCTTGTGAGGTGTGTGTTGCGCAATCGCTCCAGCTCCTCGTTCAGCTCCCACAACACTCGGTCCTGCTCTGCTTCATACTACAGTAACGTTAATAATCGCATCCATTAAAATGTTTTCTTCCCAAGTCCTACTGCACTGTCTGTTGAGGTGGAGACCACATGTCCCAAGATTCCACACTCAAACTTGCCGTCATCAAGCTACGCCTTTGTTTTGAATAGGCCTCTAGCGACCTCTATCGGAAAAAATTATCACATACTGCACCTTTAATCCATTTAAGTTGAGAGTACATAAAAGATTTTAGTTGTGATAAAATAGCATTATAGAAACTAGGAACAGGATTTCCCCTTCCCATCATGCTTTGATAGGGAGAGTAAATGTTGAAATATAATGTTATTTTATGGGTTTTTTTTTCATCAAAATGAAAAAAATCGGGACACTTGTTAATGTTTAATGTTCTTTTATGTTTATATTTAAAACAGTTTCTGGTATGTTAGGGTTTACCATGGTGGTAAATTATAGATCATGTGCTTGGGGTGAGGATCTGCTAACAACAATTAACATTGTTTTAATAAAAAAAAAAAAACTACTTTGGCCATGCCATGGATGTAACAAAACAGTCTTCTGGATAACATCTAACAATGTTCAATTTAACTGGATTACTTGTTTTAAATTTTTGTTTGATATTAATATTAGGATAATTGAACTTGATAGTTTTGGACAAAATGAAGAATGTCTAAATGAACTAAATGGCATTGAAATCACCTTATGTAATAAACTTAAGTTTACAGAAATAAACAATGTTAATAAAATGCAACATAACCCAGTTACGTGGAAACTGTTGACATAAAAAAGTTAAGTAAATCCAATGTATAATTTTTTTGAGTGAACCAGTTTCTGGTACAGACTCACATTGGTGACCACTGAGAAAACGGCGATCATGTTGAGGATCTCCTCCCATGCACCAATGCTGTGCGCTTTGGCTGCCACGGGCCTGCGGAACTGAGTAGTGAATTTCCAGGCATCCACTCGCACTTCCAAGATATTATTCATCAGAGCCAGCAGAGGAGCCAGCGGGAAAGAGGCCACAAACAGGGTGATGAAGCCAAACTGAACAACTGCAAAACAAAGATGAAATGATGTGCTACACCACACAAAGATAAGCTACAGCGCCATCTGTCTGTAAAACTGAGTCATTGCAGGTTGAAAGCTTGTTCATATAGAAGTTGCAAGTAAATCAGTGTAAGTGAAGCTACTTTGAAACTCTAGTCAAGTTACAAGCAATTCATAATTAGATTTAGTTAAGCTTCATTAAAAATACACTTTTAGTGTAGCTAATTACTTTATAAAAGAATTGCAAAACTAATATTTTTTTAAACGATAATCCTTAGTCAAGAAGCACCATATTTATTGTTTGACAGGAATGAAAGTGAGGCTGAGAGGGACAGAAGTACAGTGTGTTCAATGGATTGCTCACAAAACAGCTTTTCCTAAAAACTTTCAGTAGACAAAGACGTCATAAAACTTGATTTTTGAAAACTAAGACCAGTGCATGTCACTGTAAAGTCCCTTCCTCACAGCCTCATTTTCATCTATGTGAAATTCGGCCAATAGGTCTATAGCTAACAGATCATAACAGATTTACATAAAAGTTACTTATTTGGCACAACAAGACATCCCAACATCTCAAAACAACAAGGATCTCAATTAGGGTGACAGATTAAAATCTGAACTAGAGTTTTGCTAAGAAAAGCCCTTAAATGAAGATACATAAAGTGTTTACGTACAGTCAGATGGTTTTTAATGCAAAACAAACCCTGACAGAGTGAACAACCCCAGTGCAAAGCCTGCTCATTACACAGCAATGTATGAAATTAAAAAGTAAATACATGGGCATGAAATATTGATTTGAGTTGAAATTATTTCATTCGCATTCTTGTAGAGACCACACAAAGAAAGAACACAAGCAATCAGAATCAAGTATTCTAAAGAGTTTTGTAATAATTTAAGGTCATATATTGCGTGTATTTTTAAATACCCCACACATCATTTTTTATAGCATGTTAAAATTGCCACTTTTTGGGGGTGAGCAAAAACGTGCCGTTTCAGTGTGTGCCCTTTAAATGCAAATGAGCTGCTGCGCTTTGCCTAAGAGGGCGGAGCTTCAAGAGGTCATTCTCCAGTGCAAGGAGTCTGTCAGGATGACAGAATGCACAAAGAATGATGAAAAATGCTCAACAATGCAGGGGATGAGGAAAGAGTTCTTCTATTTCATTAAGAAATCTTTTATTTCAGGTTTGTGTATTAAATTACACAGTGGTGTGGGAATTCATGACAGCTTTCGAAATGACGAACTGACTTTATTGTGCTTTGGCTACAGTAGGTAGTTCCAGTAAGAACAACAACCATGTGTGTCATTTCTGCAGGCCGCATCTTACTCTGTGAGATAAACAGTCACTCTTTTCATAGCTTTTGCTGGCTTTGTATCTCTCCTACTCGTTGTCTAGCAAAAAAATCCCTCATCACTAAACGAAAGCTTAAAAATGAAGGCCTGATTATTTCAGGGGCCTTGTCACAAGTCCATTGTTTTTGAATTTCTGTGTTACTTTTGCTAAATTTGGTAATCCTCTTGTACCACTGTCCTCTTTTGTGCTAAGAAATAAGTCTCCTGACAGTTCTCTCCCAAGTGGTTACATTGTTGTCAGCATTAAGTCTGAGAATGATTCAGTGGGCTATATAACACTTTTAATTGTCAAGAAATTACTTCTCTTTAAATGTTTTGGTTCAACATACTTACCTGTTGATCAAACATTGCCTTAAACTTACAGCAGAAAATAGGTATTTTGTTTTATTTAATACTTTTAGGAGGGTGCACTCATTTTTGCTACACAACATTTTATCACATTTTATCAATTATTATTGTATGCATAAAGATAAAAATGCTTTGGTGGAATCCGGCTTTTCCCGTAGATGGTCTGCTCACGCTTTAACCTTGCGCACGATCAGATCCGTTTCCTCACTATAGACATGTTCAGTTTTTCTGCTAAATAGCGAATACGCCATGGTGCGAACGCAACTGGCTTTTAAAGGGAATGGGAGACGAGACTCTGGTTGGTTTATTGCGTGTTAAGCCCAAAACACACCCATTACTCATTAAGAGAATAGGGACAACCCTTTCAGACAATGTGCCGGGCGCACAGACCATTTTTCCCATTCTCAAACTAACAAAAGTGGATTCGGACACGCCCTAAGTGCACTTGCACTGTGCGCTTTAGACTATGTGCTTAGATTGGCCCCTTATGTCTAAAGAAAGCTAACATGTTTTCTAAGTAATTGAGTAATTGCTGACTTTCAGAAGTTTCAGAGGGGATGTAATCATTTATGCTGTGCACTATATATATACAGTATATCTCCATCCACTCACCCATCTCCAGGTACTCGTAGAAGAGGCCAAGCTGACCGAAGGTCTGGAGGTCATGATCCTGCTCCCAGCGACTATACAGACTCTCCGGATGATTCCGAGCACTTCTGCTCACCCACCAGTTACGCAACCAGCTACATAAATAAACATAAAGATATAGAAATATATAAAACGCCACCCACTATCAATAAATAAATAATTAACACTAATAAATATAATAAACTGCATAGAAACTCACAGTGGCCACATTAAGTGGATCAAAATTATTGTACTCTATTTATTGTCATGAAATTAAGCATTACTTAAGGTATATATCCTGGTCATGCAACAGATAATGATGGTTATTTGTGTGATTATGATGTCATGGGGACTTACGGGACGAGCGCTTCCTGTATGTTCCCCCAAACCTGTTTACCCACCATCACTATCACTAACTGAGTGGTTAACTCAATCAAACAGCCGCCTGGCTCGCACTGAAAAGACAATTATGATCATCATAAATAAATGATTACTTCAAATGAATCTACTAATAATTCATTACTATAATTTTATAAAATAATATGCATTTGATTGTGCTTTAACTCTATACTTAATTCATTTAAATTAGTTCCACAGACAATAAAACAACATTAAATGCAAAACAACATTTTAACCCTTGTGCTGTCTTCATTTGGGGGCTACACTCGTGGTCTTCGGAGTCTCTGGAGACCCCAGGCAACAATTTTACTCTGTTTATTAATGTTTTTACTCAACATTTGTGCAGTTTTTGGAGGATTTGTGATATCTTTTCACAAGTTTTTTTTTTTTTTTTTTCAGTTGGATTCATATCTAAATGTTATGAAATCACAATTATAACAATAAAAATTATTTTTTGTCAAAGTTTAGCATTTTTTGTACGGAAGAAAAATACGTTTTTCAATAATATCATCAATAATGTCATCTCCAGAGACCCCGCTTGGAAATTGGACAAAATCCATTCTCAAAATCAAAAACAACGCACAACACACATAGACAGAAGTGGCACACTTCCAAAAATACAAAAAACATCCTCAATACAAAATGGACATGCTCACACACGCACACACATAAAAATAATAAATATTTATTTTATTATTTTTATTATAAAATTATTATTGAAAAACTGATTTTGCCCTGTACAAAAAATGCTAAACTTTGAAGTAATTTTTATTGTTATAAGTGTGATTTCATAACATTTAGATATGAATTTAATGGAAAAAAACTTGTGAAAAGATATCTTTCAGTCATTCAAATAGCACATAGCAACTGAGCAACTGAGCTCTGCAGCCATCTACTGGTAAAAGTGATAGTTTTTTACTTTTAAAACTGCATTTTTCAAAAGATGGATAATTTGACATGGTTTAGTGTAAGATTTTTGCCCATGTTATCCACATGAATGAAAGTTAGAAATCTGGGCCTTTTATAAAGTGAATTTTACATAAAAAGTTGTTTATGCATAAAAACCTATTTTAAAAATATATATATTTTAATTTATTTATATAAATTTAAAAGATATCATGAATCCTCCAAAAACTGCACAAATGTTGAGAAAAAACATTAATAAACAGAGTAAAATTACATTGGTTTTTTAAAAATATTTTATATTGTTACAAAAATTACATTTTGTTGCCTGGGGTCTCCAGAGACCCCGAAGACCACAAGCGTAACTTTCTTTTTTTACACTAACATAAAAACAAGATTTTTCTTTTTTTGTAGATCTTAAAATTGTTAACCAATGTACAAAGTCTCATGCCATCTGGACAAAGAGAACATTTTTTTTTTATTTGAGCAAACGTCGTTTGGGGTCTCAAAAGACCCCGAAGACCGCACAAGGGTCAAAAAGTTAAAGTGGCATGGAAAATCATTTTTCTGGGATCTCAGGTCTACCTCTTCATTTCTCAACCCACTCCATTCGCCAAACATGTAGGCATATTTGCCAGGGTAACCCACAAATTTGCCCTTGAAAAAGGCGACGTAGAAGCAGGAGGAATAGTAGTTGACAAACTGGAAGAGGAACATCTTCACTGTCAGCTTGTTTTCATACTCCACATGGGTTTTAGGAACCTCTGTGGACAATATGTGAATAAAAATCAGTGTGCAAAACCACAGAAATCTGTATATTATGGAAATACATTAATAATTGTACAATATATGACAGTGTTTCTATTATTATCTGTTACATGATTTA